>NC_051415.1:15276420-15277172 GCF_015228065.2 Penaeus monodon
TTTCCATCTCAGTCCATAGTTCCCGGTAAACTCTCCCGTAATTCCATCACCTTTTCCTCCGCCGCCACTCCCCGCCCTCTTTCTCCCCTCGGTGTTCCGGGGAGAGGGGGGGCGAGGTCAGGCCGCCGGGTGCCGGGAGTCCCAGGCCTCGCATGCCTTCCGGCCAAGTCCTCAAGGCATCGCGCTAACTGCTGTCTTCAAGATGTAATGCTTGGGCGCTTTCCCTCCTCCCTCCACCGTCCTTCCCCTCAAACAACTGCCTCTTTCCCTCTCTGTCCTTTGCCCCGGATCTCTTCTCCTCTCTCCTCTACCTCCTCGCTCCTGCCACCTACCCCGGAGTTCTCTCTCAACGTCCCTTCCCTCCTCTTTCCTCCTCTCCTCCATCACGTATCTCCTATCTCCTACCTTTTACCTCTCCCCTCTCTCCCAACGCCCTCTGTCTTCTTGCTCTTATCCCTTACCTCTTCCGCACCACGCCTTGGCTCCTACACACTGCCTCCTACCATCCTTTTAACCTCTTCTTCCATATTATCCCCTGCCTCTTGGTTCCAATCTCCCGGCTCGCTATCCCTTCAAACCTCCGCCATCCCGACCCACCTTGCCACGTGCTACGCCAAACACCGGCCGGCTGATACATTTTATTCCCCTTATCGGCCTATGGCAGGCAGTAATCTATAGGTTAACGCTGTGTGGGAACCTTTTTCGAGGAGGTTATAACACGTGACTCGCGTGTTCAGTCTCTGGCGGTCTGG
>NC_051415.1:15277370-15277838 GCF_015228065.2 Penaeus monodon
CTGTATCTGTGTCTGCGCCACGTATGCCCAGAGTAAATAATCAGAGAAAGAAACATCCATGTCTCCCAAATTCATCCTGACACTGCGCATGCACATAAGACGAAAATAATGTTTAGAGGACAAACACACCACAACACTCAATGCATTAAACAAACTGTCACACACAGGCATCAGCAACTCGGCACACACACGCTGCGAGGCGCGAAATGTTGACGCCACTAAAGAGTACATCGAACCTCAGCATGAAAAAAAAAAGCAGAGAGGGGAAAAAAATCCGACCGAGCCGCGCGCCGCCGTCCCGTCCCACCAAACAACCCGCATGCATAATGAGAGCGAGCGCAGGACCAAGACAAACAGCAGGCGCCGGTAATGAAAAGCCCCCGAAACACCCCCGCAAGACAAAGGAAGCTCGGGGGCACAAAGGCAGTTACTGTGCCAGGGCGAGCAAAAAGACCCGAGTCGCTTGGC
>NC_051415.1:15278928-15279534 GCF_015228065.2 Penaeus monodon
CGCCAGCCGACACCTGACATGGCAGACGCCTGCATATTACTAACCCCTGACAAGCAATAGGACCGGGTCATAAGACACGCAAAGGTAATTTTATTATTTCTAGTTTTTTAAGCGATTCTTAAGATTTTACGGTTCTTGTAATAATCAAATTTAATCATTGCAAAATTCATGGTCACAGTTTCACGTAACAATCAAATCTGTTAAAATATGATAATCAACCATTAACTCAATTTATCAATTTTGTTTGCGGATGCATCACCTAAATTTTAAACAAACGCATCAGGTGCTGTGTGCGAAATAAAAATAGAAACAAATCACAATAGCATAGAGCTAACAAGTAACCAGTGCTGAGAAGTTTGTTACTTTTATGTCACTTGGGCATCATTTTTTCAGCTTTCTTCTAGAATATTTTGTGGATTTCCTTTTTTTTTTTTTTTAATCGGTGTTATGTTACTGGTTAAATCTACCATGCTTATAACGAAAATTCAGATTTTTTTTTCCAAACTAAAGACAATTCACGAAAAAAAGGAAGTAACCGACTCGGCAGCAAAAATTGTACCGGAATCACTAGAAATTCCAGCATCAGCATTTATAAACATTATGTAT
>NC_051415.1:15279797-15280005 GCF_015228065.2 Penaeus monodon
ATTTAGCTGAAGTTAGAACATAAACTCAGAACAAACGCAATTACCTTTTCATAACGCCCTGGCAGGTTAATAAAGCCCTTCTTAGGGTCTACGTAATCCAGTTTCGAAACATATTTCCTAACCGTCTCCAAAAATGTAAATGTGGCACTTTCCTCCCTTCTTAGAAGCTGATTTCCAGCGATCTGCTATAAATTATTGTACCACTGAA
>NC_051415.1:15280298-15280517 GCF_015228065.2 Penaeus monodon
CAATCTCACTATCGCTTCGATTACCGGAAAACATTGTACTCCGATCCGAGATGCCCTGAGCTGCAGTGTGAGCGTCGGCGGAACCCTTTCGACACTCTTTTTTTATTATTTATTTCAGATTTTGTTCCATTCTGTCGACTGGCTTGGAGTGAACCTCATAACACATTTCCATCGCTCTGTTTATGCAGCTCAGAGTAATAAATAGCTCCACCTCAGTTT
>NC_051415.1:15281024-15281635 GCF_015228065.2 Penaeus monodon
CGTACACGTCAGCAGTGAACGACACGAACCCACATCCTGGGTACTGCCATATCCGACACCGGGCACTCGAGTCTCCCTGAACATACTACCATGATTATTTATCCATTTCAGTATCATGCGCATTATACCTGGTCTTCCCTATTTAACTTTCCAATTCCTCAAACCCGTAAAATCCTCGCCTGGCCAGACTTAATCGATCTTTCCCCGTAGAATTTGTCGCCCTTATTTTACGTCACGGTCCCCGGTTGCTCTTGGAACACAGTAGATGCAAGGTTCTGCAACACGCATACCACGGAGTTAATGTGCTCTCCAACACCACCTCCCCTCCCCCTCAACCCTTCCCTTACCCATATCCCTTCCCCTTTCCCTCGGTCCTCCACGTGCCCTGCAACACGTGGCCACCGCCTCTTTCCCCTCCCTCCCCCTCCTACCGAACATGTGACTTGCAACACGTGGTCACTCGAGCAATGTGACTTGCAACACGTGGTCAACATCCCCCTCCCAGCCCCCACTCCCCCCCCTACCACGCGCAAGGTCCACGAGGGAGAAGCGCTTGACTATTGATCAGGCGTTACCATAGAGATTCATAATAATGACATACACCTCGAAAT
>NC_051415.1:15281842-15282617 GCF_015228065.2 Penaeus monodon
CACGGCTAATCCCAACCCCCTCTTCACACAACCCTTTCGACCACGAGGGTGTGAGAAGTGAGCGCGTGCTTGTGTGCGTATGTGCATGCCTGTTCAGCGGACGCGGGCCCACACACACAAGTCAATATGTAGAGCAACGTGTTTCTGTACCCTTCCTTTCTTCTTCCCAGTCGCATTGGCTATGAACACAATAAGATACTATTCAACCAGTGATACGAATATAACCAATAACAATAATGAATATGGTGATAACAATACTCACAATAATTAAGATCACATGAATGATGTCAATTTCAATACGAAATATGCCAATGAGAAGAATAATTACAGTAATAAATACGGAAACAATAGTAAATGTGGTAATAATGTAGTAAACGTAAAGTAGTGATAGTAGTTGTGGTAGTGTAAATAGTGAATACTATAAAAATTACATAATAAAATCAAGATAATAAACAAAAACAATAATAAAACATAAGCATTTATCCTAATTATTAAAAAAAAAGAAAACATACACCCAAACTACAATAAAATATAGAAATGCGTTACAATACAATATTACAATAAAGGTGATGAAAATGCATACACAAAAACATCCGTAATATATGTTCGGGACTAAGACATAATTTCATCGTAAAAATGGAGAACGAATAAATTACTATGATCAAAGAAACTTGTAAATTGCTGATAAGTCAATGCAGCAATACTTCTCCATTGATTTTATTATTTAAAAGAAGATATCAAAAGCTTTGCGTGACAGAAAAAGAAAGAGAATACA
>NC_051415.1:15282801-15283610 GCF_015228065.2 Penaeus monodon
ATATGAGATACATGCGAGAATAAGAGAGAGGAGAGGGAGAGGAAGAATAGGCGAGGAAGAATAGGCGAGGAGGAGAGAGGAGAAAGAGAGATTTTGAAATATTTACCCATACTTTGTTGATTTCTTGACAGGTGAATGTGGAAAGTGTCGAGAACATTGGCACTCACCACCAAAATAATCACACATATCAGGTAAGCTCATGTTGCCAGCCATATTTACCTTATCAGGAATGATTTTTAAAAGTGATAAAATATGTTTTCCCCCCATCTAAAGTAAATAACTCTTCAGTGAAGATATGACGTGCGAGAAAAAAACACGGCTAGGCATTCGCGACTCCAGGCCTCCACGCCCAGGCAAAGGCCAACAAACTTCTTAATCTATATTGGGCATCGTAGGACTAGTTCTTAATTACCTGTATTGGAACAGGTACTCGCAATAAGTGGAGGAGGCTGTGGCGATCGTTTGAAGACGCACTACTGTCGCAAAGGGGTTTTCCGAGGTCAACAGAATTCACGAGTTGTTTTACCGGGATTTATCGGCCTAATAAGTACATTTACAATGCCTAACCAATAAGCTCCAAATTACACTCCAGGTATTTCCAGGTATTCTAGCCTATCTATAACTTTAGCTTGTTTGGAAAGACTTACATTAGCCTTGTGCACTTACAAAATTACAAAAGATTTAAGATATACAATTTGCTTCAGAAATGTCAGTAGCAGTAAATAAACTGGGCTGCCTGGAAACTACTGAAGATCTTCATGCTGCAGGCCAATATTACATAACAAGAACACGCATATGTGACAGGATGA
>NC_051415.1:15284905-15285797 GCF_015228065.2 Penaeus monodon
GGTGAACAGTTTTCATTGTCAAATTCTGAAATATATAAGTTTCTTTTCAGGATCACCAGTACCATTCCACCTGCAACTCTTGACACTTCGATGGATGGCCACTAGCAACTTCCAGTTAACCACCGCGGACAATTTCCATGTGCCACAACAACTTGTGAGCAATAAACAATAAAAAATACTATTTCTTAAATTAAACCAACAAAACTCCACGGCAACTTCATTTCCAACTCATTGAAATATGTCTAAAGGAACTGGATTGCGCTGCGACAGCCTTTTCAAAAATATATAAATATTATGTGGGCGTAAACCTACAAAGAACTTTAAGGTCATGAATTATATCAAATAAGATTTCAAACATTCCTCCAAAACTGAGCAAAGATAGAACAAATACAAACTCTGGAACTTTAGCTAACACCTGAAGTAGCTAGACTGAATCTTAATATCACAATGCATAAACAAGAGCACAAGACCCAGGGACATACTGTGTCAATAACTCTGGTGCTAAGGTAAGATAATTAATGACAAGTCAGAGTCAAAATCCTTTTTTCCCAAAAAAAAACATTCTTTTCGCCCTTGACATAGCCATTTTTCCTGATGTCTCCAACTTTAATATTTTTCTGCAATTCATTTGACATTCTAAATCAAATTTATGTTTGTAATATTGTTCAATACTTGAATTTTCGATTTTTGCTTTTGAGTAGGTTCCCGTAGTTTGCCATAAATAGGTTTTCTTTTTTCTACTTATGGTGATTTGTGTGTCAAGGTAAACACATTTAAATTCCCCGCGTCGTTCAAAGCTAGCGATAGTAAATCAAGTGAAAACCGGATCGCCTTTCGAGTGTCGTTTCGTGGTAAATTCGGCTTGCTTTCGTAAACGCCTGGCGATCGCCAG
>NC_051415.1:15286173-15286450 GCF_015228065.2 Penaeus monodon
CGAATTACTACGTATATTTTCAGCACACTGATCCGACAAGGAATTATGACATTCAAATGTACCAAACCGCGATTTATACTCCCCACCCCGCCCTTGATAACCCATCCAAAACATCAGCATAACCACCGAGCAGCACGCATTTTCGGCATGGGATACGAGCTCTCCCTATGATTTCAAAAATGTCGCGGTTCATGTGTGTCGATCGAGATATCAGACAAAAAGAAATACATCACGCACGTGGCGCGTCGACGGAGGGAGGGTTTTCTGCCAACGACTT
>NC_051415.1:15286800-15287689 GCF_015228065.2 Penaeus monodon
CTGTGAAGGAGAGAAGGGCAAGAGGCTACCCAAGGAGCAGGACAGCAGCTCTGGAGGCGGGAAGGGTCGCACGTGGGCGTCCCACGAGCGATGGTCACTCGCCAATCCCCCCGATGGCGGTGCTGTTGCTGGCGTCGCCTTCCGTGTGATGGCATGGCCGCCCACCTGTTTACGCCGTTGTTATGGCAACCACCACGCCTCCTCTCCTAAACGGTGACTGCCCACACCCGGAGACAAGCCTCTATGCGTGCCCGCAAACACGCCTCCAGCTACACTATAATCAACACTGCAACTTGCGGCGCTCGGCTATGACGAGCATTTTAAAAATAACAAGCAGCTTTCCATCCTGCACTGTTGCTACACGCTGCCTAAATGCCACGTAAATCTAAACAAAACTTTTCTTTTCTTCAGCGGGTACATGGAGATCTACGTAGAGTGACCTATCCAACACGAAACCTAACCCATCCGAAAGTACTGGAAGGGGACAGAGACACGGGGGATGCCCGCACTGCCCGCACTCGCCATTGCCTTACACCTGTTTACTGGAGCAACAGCTTCTGCCGCGCGTGCTACTGACCAAACGAAGTATCAAAGGCTCCCACGAGCAAACATGCCTCTTCCACTCGACGGTTCTCGCAATCATTTTATCGGCTCACAGGAAATGAGATTCTACAGCGTAATAAATCGAATCAAGCATGCGTTTCTCTTAAGTTCTCTCTAGGAGTAAATTACTACCATGAATAAACGATGGACACATACTAGGCACATAACTGTGTAGTTCCCCAAAAATATAAGTAACTGAAGGCATTCCGTCTGTATCTTCCATCTCTCTCCCTCCCTCTCTTCGTATTTCCCTCGCACTCTGTACATACAATTGTGAGTGCATAAA
>NC_051415.1:15288108-15288394 GCF_015228065.2 Penaeus monodon
AAACAAAAAAAATAAAGAGAAGGTTTAGAAAAAAAACCCCAACTAAAAGAGAAGGGGGGGAAGAAAAAGGGGGAAAAGGGAAAAAACCGATTGGGAAAAAAAACTTCGAACCCCAAACTCAAAAACAAAAAACAAAAGGGCCCCGGGTGTTCCGGGTTCAAAACACCAAAAAAGGAGGGGTTTGGGAGGGAAAAGGGAAGGGGAGAAAAAACCCCCCCATCAGCCACGCTAAAAAGGGGAAAAAATTTTCAACGCCGGATGTCCGCAAAACACCAAACCAAAGGGG
>NC_051415.1:15288414-15288561 GCF_015228065.2 Penaeus monodon
GGCCCCCTTCCCCCGGGTCCAAAAGGGGGCAAATTCGGAACGGCGCCGAAAAAACGGCAAAAACCCCCAACTGAAAAAAAGGAAAAGATTTCCCCTTTCAGGTTTTCCAAAAATCTAATTGCCCCTTTTCTTGGCCGCCCTTTTTGG
>NC_051415.1:15289453-15289745 GCF_015228065.2 Penaeus monodon
TAAAAATTTTAACTTTTGAAAACAAAATATTTTAGAATTTTTAAAAACCATTCAGAGTTTTTGAAAAGGTATAAAAATTAAAATAATATATATAAAATTTATATAAAAATATACAAAATTTTATATAAAAATAAAATTTAAATTTTAATATATTAAAAAGGATAAAATAAATATAATATAAAATTTTTAAAATTAAAGATAATATAATATAATTAATTAAGATTTAAAATTTTTTAAATATATATAAAATTTTACATTAAAAGTTTAAATATAATATATAAAATATTTTAAT
>NC_051415.1:15289806-15291885 GCF_015228065.2 Penaeus monodon
AGCAATATATTAAAATATATTTTTGATATAGATATATAATTATAAATTTTAATATAAATATAAAATAAATTATATTATATTTTTTGAAAGAATATAAATATAAAAATATATATTATATATAATAATTAAAATATATAAAATATTATTATAAATATATATATAAAAGATATTATAATATATATTTTATATAATATATATATATAATAAATATTTTTAAAAATTTTAATTTTTAAAATTTTAAATAATTTATAAAAATTAAAAAATTATATATAATAAAATATAATATAATAAATATTAAATATATATAAATAAAATAAAATATAAATATAATAGATAATATAATATATAAAAATTTTAAATATAAATTTAAAACAATATAATATTAATATAATTATATTAATAATATATATAAATTTTAAATTAATAAAATATTATATTTTATAATATATATTATTTATATATATATATAAATTATAATATATATTAAATTAAAATTTTATATATATATTTATATATATTTTTTTTATATATTATATATTTTATATTATATATATTTGTATTTTAATATATATTTTATATTTTAATAAATATAATTTTATATATTTTATTAATAAAAATATATTAATAATATATAAAAAATTATATATTATAAAATAAATATATATATAAATATATAAAAATTAATATATATATATTAATAATAATTTTTAAATTTTTAATAATAAAATATATTATATAAATAAAAAAATTTTTATAAATATATTATATATAGAATAATAATAAAATAATAATACATAAAATAAAAATTTTATATATATAAATATAATATATAAAAATATAATATATAATAAATTTTATAAAAATTTTAAAAATATTAAATTTAAAATTTTAAAAGAGAATATATATTATTTTATATTTTTATATATATATATTAAAAACATTATAATAATAATTATAATAAAATATATTAAATTATATAATAATTTAATATATAAATTTTTATATAAAATTATATTTTTTATATATAAATATATTAATTAAAAATATATAAATTTTTAAAATAATAATAATATAATAAAAATATTTTAATTAAACAAACAGAAAATACTTACAAAATTTTAACATAAAAAAAAATCTTTAAAAACCATTTATAAAATAGAAAAAAATTATATATAATATTTTAATATATATAAAAAATTTTTTCAGATGGTTTTTATATGGTTATTAGATATATTATAATATAGTATATATATAATTTTATAAAAATATATATATTTATAATAATAAAAATAAGAAAATAATAAAATAAAGAACAAAATAAACCCAAAATAAATAATAATACATATAATAAATACATAAATTATATTTTATATATAATATTATAAAATAATATAAAATTATAATATAATAATAATAATAAATAATTAAAAATTATTATTTTTATATATTTTTTTATATTTTAAAATTTTAAATAAAAGGGATATATTTATATATTAGAATTTTATATATATATATTTTTTTATAATATATTTTAATTTTATTAAAATTATAAAAAAATATTTTTATTATTTTATTATATATATTAATAAAATTATATTTATATAATTTTAAGATATTTTATTTTTAAAATTAAAATAATAATATGGGATTTTATACAAAATAATTATTTTATATAATATTTTATATTAAAATTTATATAATATATATTTTAATATATTAAATAATTTAAATATATATATATATATAAAATATATATATATAATATAATATATATTATTATAATAATTTTATAATTATAAAATTATTATAAAAATATTTTAAAAATATAAAAAATTATATTAATATATTTGTATATAAATAAATTATATTTTGATATAAAAAAAAATTTTTATATAAAATACTAATTTTTTTTAAATATAATAAAAATATTATAATAATAAAATTTTTAAATATATATAAATATATATAAATATTATATTATATGATTTTAAAAGATATATAATATTTTATAAATTTTATATAATATGGTATAAATAAAATATTATATTATAATATATATATATAATATATTTTATAGGG
>NC_051415.1:15291904-15292250 GCF_015228065.2 Penaeus monodon
ATAATATATAATATTAATAATTTTAAATTATACATAATATATAATAATTATGATATATTAATAATATATTTTTTATAATAATTATAGGGGTTTTATAAAAATTTTATAAAATTATATAATAATATATATGTAGATATTTTAATTTTTATATTATAAATAATATATATATAGATTTTAATTTTAATTTAAAAATATATAATATAAATATTAAATATAGTATAAATATATATAATGATATATTATATATTGATTATATTATAAATTGTAAAAATATTTTAATATAAATATATAAAAAATAAAAAATATATAAAAAAAAAGAACCAATAAAAAGGAAAAAAAAAAAAAG
>NC_051415.1:15292310-15293570 GCF_015228065.2 Penaeus monodon
AAATATAAAAAAACATTAAAAAAAATGTGGTTGTTGTATATAAAAAAAATAAAATATAAACCATTAAATGAGATAAATTTGTGAAAATAGGATTAAAGGGTTTTTCAAAAATTTATTTTTATATATGTAAAAATTTTATAAAAAATATATAAAATATAAAATTAAAATATAAAAATTTTATAAATATAAAATATAAAAAAAGAATAAAATATATTAAAAATATAAATAAAATAAAATAAAATTTTAAAAATAATATAAATATTTAAAATATAAAATAATTAGAAATAATATATAAAAATATATAGAAAATAGGATTTTATAAAAGTTTATTTTAAAATATATATAGGAAAAATTATATAGATATAAAATTTTAATAAAATATATATAAAAGAATTTTTATAGAATTTTAGAGATTTTTTTTAGTGGGTAAATATATATAATAAATATATATAAGAGTATATATATTAAAATTTTATAGAATAATAGTAATTAATTATGGATAAAAGAAACAAATAAAAATATAATATTAAAATATTATAAAATTTTAATAGATAAACTATATATAATAAATAATGATAAAATTTAAGAAAAAGAGATATATGTAAATATATATAAATTATTTTTATAAAATATAAAAAAATATTTATATTAAATAATATATATATATATAAATTTTATATATATATATATTATATATTTTTATAATAATTTATTTTTTTATTTGTATTATATATAAAAATTTTTATAATATATATTATAATATATAATATCTATTATATATATAAAATAAAATTATATATATTTTAATAATAAAATATAAAAAAAATTAATAAATATTAAATTTTTTATATTAAATTTTATTATTAATTTTTTTATTTAATATTATATAATATATATTATTTATTAATTTTATTAAAATATAATAAATTTATATATATAGGTATATATTTTATATTCTTAAATATATATATAATTTTATATAATATATATTTTAATATTATTAATTTGTTTTGGGGGGGGGCAAAATTAATATATAAAAATACTTTATATAAAAATATATAAATTAAAATAAATATATATTTAAAACATTTTTATATACAAAATATATTTTGAAAAATTTACAAAATTTTATATATATGAATATAAAAATTTTATAAGTATATTTACATCTAATTTTAAGATAATATAAGTTTTTATAATACATAAAAGAATATACATAATATATATGTTTTTAAAAATAAAAGATATAAAAATATATTT
>NC_051415.1:15293612-15293715 GCF_015228065.2 Penaeus monodon
TTAAATTAAATATATATTGATATTTTATGTATAAAAATTTATAAAAATATATTTTATAAATAAAAATTTTGGGGGCCAAAAAAAAGGAATAAAGGGACATGGG
>NC_051415.1:15293747-15294702 GCF_015228065.2 Penaeus monodon
TATTTTAAAATATATTATATATATTTATAATAATTATATTTTAAATAATTTTCCCAATAAATATATTTAACTATATAAAATATATTTAAAATAATATATTTTTTAAAATATAAAAATAAAATTATAATATATAAAAATAAAATAAATTAGAAAATATATATAAATAAAAAGATAAATTTTTATATATATATAAAAATTTTTATATAATATATAATAAAAATTTTATAAATATATATAAAATATATAAAATTAAATAAAAAAAATTTTTAAAAGATATAAATATATTATAATAAATTTTAAATTTAAAAATTATAAATACATATTAGTTTATTAAAAATTATATATATAAAATTTATATATTTTAAAAAATTTTTATATATATCATATAATTTTAAATATAATAAAAGAAAAAATAAATATATAATATATTAATATAAAATATAATAATTATATATATAAATAAATATATTTTATTATAAATTATAAAAGAATATTATAATATAATTTTAGAAAATTTAAAATAAAATAAATATATAAAACATAAAATAATTACAGATATAAATATATATTATATTTTATATATAAAATTATATATAATATATAAAATATATATTATTTTATACAATATATAAACATAATATATAAATATAAATACTATAATATATAATAATATATATAATATAAAAATAATAATAATATAGGTATATAAAATTTTATAATATTATAAAATTAAACAAAAATTGATATATATACATTTTATAAAAAGGGAAATTTTATAATAATAATAATAAAAATCTATATAATAATAAAAAACAAAAAAAAAAAAAAAATAAAAAAAAAAACAAATATAATATAATACTATATTTTATATATATAGTATATATACACTATTTTTATATTATAAAATTTTATATTATATCTAAATTTTTAAAATATATAAAAATTAAAAATATTT
>NC_051415.1:15296625-15297020 GCF_015228065.2 Penaeus monodon
CTGCCGGGGAATCTGAAAAAAATAAAGCCAAAAAACGTGGAAGGAGAGGAGAAAGCTAAAAAAGTCTGGCACAGTCTCCAAGTCTCTGCCTTCAGTGATGAACACCCCAGCTGGCCCTTAGCAACAGTGAAAATGAAAACTTCCTTGCAAGAGGACGGGTAAGTTGCGAAATTTCAGGGCAGCCCACAAACACTACAAATATCTGTCATCTACATGAATTTCACAAAGTGGAAAAAAATTGGTGTAAGATTAATGAATTATCTTGAAAAGAAAAGAGAAACAAAATGGTAAAACGTAATGTACCAGTATAAAAGAGGCTGGGTGTAATAATCTAAGGCTCCTCTTTTACAAACGCAAGAAAGGAGACCAAAAACAAGCAAACTCTGAAACACACA
>NC_051415.1:15297067-15297308 GCF_015228065.2 Penaeus monodon
GGAAAAAGGGTTGTAAACACTCACATCGATGACAGAATCATCCCCGAGAGCCCATCTCTGCCCCTTCTGATAGGCAAAGTCGTTGTCGTGATTAGGTCGTTGGCAAAAGTAATTAACCTGTTCATCGTCCTGAGACCGAGCGGGGGACCTGCCATACTCCATGTAAGGGCCCGGGACCTGTAGCTGTAAGGGGGGGAAGGGGGGGAAGGTGGCTCTTATAATCGGACTTCATTCACATGGC
>NC_051415.1:15297347-15298303 GCF_015228065.2 Penaeus monodon
AAACTCATGAGTGAGGCGGAGGTGCGAGGGTGACGCAAACTAATAATGCACAAGGGGGGATAAACAAATAACAAGGACTTTGCATGCATAGAGGTGGGTGTGCATGACGATGAGCAAGGATGGTTCCTTCACTGTTTTGCTGAAGGTCACACAGGTAAATCAAACACTATATAGATGTCTAAAGAAATTGCACTGACACGTTGTGTTTGGAGTCATTCAAATACTGATGTTTTAATAGATAACACATGTTTCAAATACTTTCCCAAGAATCATCTGACAGACTATGACCTTGATGTGATTACCGCTAGTTAATTTGTCAAGTACACATTAATTTTAAATGTAAACTGAATTTACATTTTCATGCACGTATAATAAATGCATGAATACTACTTACATATTAATGAAATGCTAAAGTTGAAATTTTCAGTTAGTTGATAACAATGCATTAGAAGTTGGACAATCAAATGTGACCTTATTGCAAGATCAACATTATCAATTACGAAGATATGATACAATCTAGTGTGCAATACAAGTCCCCATATTTTCTGTATGTTAATAAAACTTAGGAAAATGGCTGGGATAAGCTGTCATAGAGTGTATGAGTGCACTAAAATATAACACAACATAACATAATGTAGTATGCTCGTATCTTCGAGTGTGGCTGCATACCTAATTCAACACGCTGCAACAAACATTTCTGAACGACTTTATGGGTTGAAAGGGTCCTTTTTCACAAAAGGAGAAGGTGTCCAATTTAATGAAAGAGCAATCTCCCTTCAGTGACTGGTTATTTCTTTAATTATGGAATACTTGTAGTTCATTCATATTAAGGAACTAAGGTTACAAGTAAAGAAATTTTACTCTATAACTTAAGAGAAATATCTTACGTATCATATCTTTCACATGAACACCAAGATGGTAACAAAGAGTTAAGAGTTGACAAAGGAAGAAAAGAA
>NC_051415.1:15299158-15301906 GCF_015228065.2 Penaeus monodon
TAGAGCCTAAACTCGTAAAATATATCTCTTGCACTTTTCTTTCTCATTCATACCATTGAGTACACCAAGGTTATGTAGTAATAGGAGTACTGCATTTCTCAGATTTATCATAATGTGTGAAGATGCACGACATGGCAAACCGCATATCTATACAGTAATATCAGTTAATATGAATCTATTTCTTTCTTTCAAATATGACTAACATACTGATCCTATTATAACTTGCTGGTGCCTTTCAATATCACACTACAGAGTACCTTAACCTAGTCTTATTTTATGACACCTTAAAACTAATTTGTCTTCATCTGTCATTTATACAATTCCTAAAATCTTGCTATGTTACACACTTCCTACTCTCACTTCCTGGGCTCTAGAATAATTTCCATTACCAGAATAAACATCTCCCTTATATCTACTTGAGAATTATGGTTTCCTTCACTGATTCAAGATCAACAAAGATAATGAGCCAAGGAATATACTTGGGACAAAAATCAATGAAAAAAAAATCTGGAATAAGTGAATAAAAGAGTATGTTTGCTAGGAGGTAAAAGTAAACTCCAATGAGTGGAAAAGAAAACAAACAAACAGAGTTAAAATGTACACTGATACAGAAAAGAATAAGTAAAAGCATACAAATCACTGAGATAAGAGAACAAAAGATAACATAAAAGTTGGTTTTAAAAATGACTTGTAAGAAAAATACTTTTAAACTGTCTGACTTTCCTACATTAAATGTTATATATCTTTATCATCTTAAACACTTGTATATTTTACTAAGGTTGCTGCATTGTACCAAATCTGGCACTATTTTCAGACTACAGTTTATTTTATGTTTGCATTGGTTGTCTAATGGCCTGGCATTCTATCAAATTTTGAAGCAAATATGGTACATATTACAGATTTATTTTGCTATACTTGTATGAGTTTCAGATAAGATTTACCGTAAATGAGATCGGTGTGACAGCATAAAGGACTACAATCTAAATAAACATAATTTAGGTGAAGTCTACTGACTTGCTTATCCGTGACATACATAACAAGATATGAAAGGCTATTTCATATTTATAATATAAGGTAAAAAAGAAACGGAGAATTTAAAAATATGAAAGCGGTCATGATTCTGCAAAGTGTTACAATATATAAATGTGCATCTAACTCAGTTAATTAATATCAAGGAGAACACAAACAACAAAGTTGAAAAACAATTTAGCTATGGATAAAAAAAAATTATTATCAATTCATGTATGATAAACTATAACAGTAGAATCTCTATTCATTAATTAAGAAAAAAGAAAAACAACTGACTATTAATCAAGTTCATAGTGTCAAAAAAACTGTTTGGTTTACATAATTTCATATCGCAAAATCTGTCTAGTCCTCTCCAGAAAACATCTGAAGATGCTTACATGCTTATACATATTTCCACGGTAAACTATGGGGACCATCTACCTAATAAAAAAATAATAAACCACCCACGGAATACCAAAATCATCATGCTGTTAGTTCTGACATTCTCTACAAAGTAAGCAAAGGTAATAAACATTTAGTTAAACACAAGACAAAGTCTTCATATACACCAGTTTTATCCTAAGCATAACTGGTTATCTACTATTTCTGGTTCTCATGGAAAGACATCTTTTTATCCATATTATGCACTCACTTTTTATTCCATCATTATTCTTCAAAACTTCTGTGGCTCAGTTCCTGATCTCTTGGATAAATTCTCATCCTACTTATATCCTAATCTAGAGTAATTTACATTCATAGTGTAAATCCTCCTATATATATCAGTTTCAGCTGAACACATTCACAACTGGATGACATCCTATCATGTCATGGTAGACCACACCTCATGCTGGGATGACGTCTTCATGTCATGCACGGTTGAGCCTGCTCTAAGTTGTGCATGCTAAACAGTTGTGCAATAGTTGAGGAGGAATAGCCCTTCAAAAGTAGGCTTCAAGCCTCTTTTTAGCCTCATATCCTAAAAAATATGTTATGCCATAGCCACAAGCATACAAAATACAAAGCAAGGTAATTTTATGTTTCTCCTACTTCTGATTTTTTCCTCAAGCAGTTCACTCCTCATGCAGTGTTTAGAATGGCCCAGGGGGCTCCCATTGTAACTGGGCTAAACAACAATATCAAGAAACTGCATCACAGTTAAATAACTTGCTATTCAGCTTGATCAGTGTGTTGGCTTAAACATTATCATAATCTACTAAATCATTAACACTAATCTTAGACAATCATACATGTAACTATTACATAATGAGCAAGAGTTGCTGTCCTTGCAAGGATGGAATATGAAAGAACAACATATTCTAAGTTTTCCTTACAGTAATATACTCCAGTGATGTACTGCAAACCAGTAAAATTTAGCAAAGGATTAAAAAATCACTACAAATGGACATAGAATTTTATGTTTGGATATCTGTTTTGTTCTAAATATCTGACAAATAGCTGACTGATATGGGATATTTCTACCTGTTATTAATCTCTTTAGCAATGTCACAATGAATATAGCTTACTCAGGTTTTTTCCAGAAAGTTTACATGTGTGACTTGTTTGCTGAATGCATAACAATGTTTAAATACCTAAAAATGCATACTATAATTGGCATCCACCAATAAGGTTAATATCTGTTTGCCATCACCATAAATTTGTTGAATATTTAGCAGATGATACATATATGAAATACAGATATGGATTCATGAAGCAATGGTTATGTTTAACTCAACACCACCA
>NC_051415.1:15302388-15303087 GCF_015228065.2 Penaeus monodon
AGAGTATACAAAGCATTCAGCATTAATATTTGGAGCAACAGCAACATCAATATTTTGCTCTTTGACTGTGCTGGGAAATACATGGCAAAATATCTTCTTCGTTTCTCATTATGCCTGTGTACATCTAAAATTCCAAAACCCTTGTACCTCATAAAAAAAAGAAGGAAGGAAATTCAAACAACAGGGAAAAGTAAGTGTACTTCAAAAAATAGATGAAAGCTTTTGCATTTTTGACAGCAAGGTGAATTTACAATACTTAGCAAATATTATTCATCTACATCTATAAAATTTAACATGTTATATGACAAGTTACTTATTTCACTCAGTAAGTTTAAAAACTATCCCTCCATTACATGTGGGAATGTCTATGTACCATAGTGTAAAGCAAAATGCATAATTGGTAGAGAAACTACTAAGTTACTCCTTACCCTATTGACATCAACAGTGTATGTATTTTCAATGTCCAATGTGGATCTTTAATTACTTCTGTTAATACTACACCTTGATGAGTTCACCTGTTTCTTATTCTTTGAATATATATTCACACTGATGATTGTTAACATTACTTGAATAACAATTATAATAATGAAAGCAATGATACTAATAACAGTAATCAACATTATCAAGATTGCAATAAATGTCTGTTCATTGTTTTTATATAGATACACCAAAGGCATTCAGTGAGTTCTGTGCTTTAAA
>NC_051415.1:15303630-15303960 GCF_015228065.2 Penaeus monodon
ATTATAAGAGTACAATTTCAATGCTGATTTTACTGTTCATTTCAAGGTTTCCTCTGCCTTTCAAGACCTCAGGTCAGTTCTGCAAGATTTCCATTACTCAATTTCTCATTTCAAGAGAAATTTAGATACATTTGAAATTCTAAGGCATGGCATTTATTATGCTTATCATAAGACAAAAAGAGTTTCGAGGATTTTAAGTAGTCACAATGTTCTCCCCTTCTTCTTAAATACTAAAATAGACAATTAAGCCATTGTTGCTTGTTTAGTAATCTTCAATGAAACTTACTTGGTTGTTAAGGACATTCTTCTCTCTATGTATTTTGTACTAGA
>NC_051415.1:15304184-15305231 GCF_015228065.2 Penaeus monodon
TAATGGATATATCAGATTTAATGCTTTTAAGTGTAACACATTTTGAAATATGAATATCAACCTGGGATATGCTTATAAACAGTCCTACTTAATGCTATCTCTGCTGACCTGTCAGAAATTTCTGACTTAATGTTCTCCATTTTTTATTCATAAATTCCAAAAGGATACCACAGAGAAACAATGAATCAAGTAAAAAAAAAAAACTAAGAATTACATTTACAGATAATATAATATGTAATTAATATTTTTCCCTTCTCATTTATAAATTTGACAAAAACTCTTATATATCCCTTAACAAATGCATTTTTTTTTTTCTTTCAAAAAAAGAAGTTAAACTTTCTCATCAATGTTTGGCTACCGTGATTGTGCTAAAGTTGTGTTATACCAGTTCCAATTCCTCTTTTTTTAAGGAAAACACCACACATTTCAAGCAATTATGTTGGCATTGAGCAAAACATTATTTTTAATGTTCCCAAATTTTTTAACATAAATTTTATGACTGACATTCATTGTCAGTGAAAATATTTGCGAAATATCATGAGCCAATCACAGATTTCGTTACAAACAAGAGCATTCCATTCACAGAATACTGGACACTGCATGTACTGCCAGAAAAAATACAGTCATCGCACTATATGGGTGTACCGGTTGGAATTGTGGGGAACTGTACATGCCATCCTCACTGGAAAAGGATTAAGAAAGGGATTCCAAGCTGTCAAAATGTTGTAATCTAAATTTGAAATCAGATATACCCACAGAAATGATAAACATTTGTAGAAAAGGATATATGATGTGTTATAGAATATACTACCAGACAAAATACAGCAACATGTTTTTGACAAATACATCACAAAACATAACATCTATAAGGCAAAAGTGTGAGCCCCCACAGGTTCATCCAAGTAAAACTATCAAAAAACAAAACTGGTGTTTCAATTATTCAAATACTGTGCTCTCAAAAGAAATCCTCATATGCTATCTACATATATAGACATGTAAATGCTTAGCTTACACCTTCAAAAACATTCCATAACATTATCCCTATTC
>NC_051415.1:15305254-15305865 GCF_015228065.2 Penaeus monodon
GTTTTGTTGTTGTCATCATAATATCATCCCTATTCAATAGCAAGCTTAAAAAGATACAGACATACATATACAGTCACTCACACAAACCCTTTGCTAAAACCTGTGCAATGTCAGTCATGACCTTTCATTCTTATCCCTTCTCCCATTACAAGCCAATATTTCAAGACATTTCACTGAAAAAAAATATTTTTGTAGTGTTTATAATATACTAGTGTCACCTGAGTAACTTTGCTCTTACTTATCATATGCATTAAAATACATTATTACAGCAAACGCTTGTACCCTTCATAAAAAGAGATTCTCCAACGTCGTTCTATGATACTCATAGTTAGCACTGGCAACCATTCCCTTCAAGAAGGATACAGAAGTTCCTGCACTCAGTCTAGTGGGTCAGAGATTTTGGATCATGGGTGAGCATGGCACCACTATGTTGAAATGGCTGCTCTAGATACCATTTTTATAAGAATCCTGTCCAATCCTTGAAAATATGCAATAGCAATAGCTTTGGTTTCTGAATACATTGATCAATATACATATAAAGGAATGTATACAAATGATGAGAACGCAAAATCTTGTCTGATACAGTCCAACAAAAATCATTATTTTCTAAC
>NC_051415.1:15306060-15307113 GCF_015228065.2 Penaeus monodon
AACTGATATTTCACAAAAACAAGTACAGACCTGTCACTTGGCTAAATGATCTTTAATTCAGTCTCAATACCACAATTCTGGAATCATACTCCCATGAAAATGTTTAGCTTCTACTTCATGAACCTTATATTCAAGTTGTTCTATTCACAAATACACAGAATCATAAGTAGGCTATATGGTCAAAGTAAAACAGTAAACTCTTATTCATTACACCAACAAAAGTATGCTTTCATGATTCACCAAATAATGAAAAGTTTGTCTATGGTGCAACACTCAGTCTCAATTTTTCTTATTGTAAAAGTACTGTAAATCTTCTAAAATACAATAGCACCTAAAGCATAATTGCATAATCATTGTTACCACATGTGCATTATATAAAGTCACTAATGAATTATGTTGCTCAGACTGTAACTGGTTTAGAAATTAGGACACATTCTGATATCCTATCCTCTCACAATCTATAACACAATAAAATCTGTAAACTGTTTTTGGAGACAGAATTATTGTTTGCTCCATTAATAGTCAACAATGCTGGGACAGATAATTTGAGACACATTTTCTTGGGCTTACCAGTACTACCATGCTATCCACTTTTCCCTGTACTAACTTAATAAGTAAAAGACAAAGGCAGGACACGCTGCTAGCACCATGCAAAGCATTTCAGCAGCCATCAAAGGTCAAAGCAATTTCAAACTATTTCAAAAGTCCCTTACCTGAGGTCTGATGGGTTGTGGTGGTGTGGGCTGGGGTATGTGCCTGCCCGCCATCATGGCCACTGAGGGATCACCCTCGTACATGCCCCGACTCCACTTCATCAACCTGGGTAATATGAAACAAACATCAGAAATGAGGATGAAGGAAAGAATGTAAAACACACCTAGAAAAACTTGAGTTTTCTACATAAAAAGGACCAAGTTTGTAAAATTAAGTATCAAATAAAAAAAATTAGACACAAAACACTTTAAACCTTTGATCCTCAGATTGAAAGGCCCACCATATATATGTTAATCCAATAATTGATGAATATCACTCATACTATACATGGCATCTGAA
>NC_051415.1:15307371-15307497 GCF_015228065.2 Penaeus monodon
GAATTCTGCCCCCTTCACATCATTTCACATCATTTAAGAATACACACTCTGGCACTAAAATAAAGGTCACAAAAGCTCCCTTTGCTGTGTCCAAACACTAATGTTCAAACTTATGAAAAAAAAAAC
>NC_051415.1:15307528-15307663 GCF_015228065.2 Penaeus monodon
ACTTAGGTATACATGAGAATCAAACATTGTATGAGTGACAATTATTTTACAGGTAAGCTGTGAAATTGATGTCCTATCATAATCTTTACCAAAATTAATTCTGTATCTAAAATGGAACACCAGTTACAGTATTAG
>NC_051415.1:15307717-15308465 GCF_015228065.2 Penaeus monodon
CCCAATAGATCTGGGCGACAGGGAGGTCTTATCATAAAAAAACTTGACTATGGGGTGGGTGTTGGAACGTCTGGTCAATGAAAAATTTGGCCGAGGGTATTTGATGGGAACATCTCAACAAGGGAAATCGTTGCCAAGGGGCAGTGATAGGATTGTCTCATCAGAATTTTATTGTATATTTGCAGGAACAGAAATTTGAGTGTGTTATGCCTGGGGTTTCCAGATGGACAATGCACAGCAACTGATAAGTGGTTTTATGCTAATATGGTGGCTTACAGGTGTACCACACCTATGAGACCTGCCAGAGTGTGGTACACCCAAAAGCAACCTCAATGTACTTGTGCACATATTTTACTTTGTAAAAATAAATGAGAAAAAGAAAAAAATATTTTATTTTCCAACAACAGCCTAACACTACTTGTATTGCAAAGAATGTACACTCCATGGAGTGATATGTAGTGTGATTAATGAAATTAGCCTATTTTCACCTTGTGATACAGCTTAAAAACAACAACTTAGGAACACAAAAATATAAAAAGAAAAATGAAGAATAAAAAAATATATTTAAAAAAATTTATCTTAAGAAATAGAGCAAATAGCATTGCCAAGAGGAGGCGAAGAGGCAAGGAGTCTTGATAGTGCCTGTGGGCTGGTCCTGAAGCCACACATCTGGCAGAACACCACTCCAACAAGCCTTTTGCCTGGACTTTGGTCCGTCTGCTAGCCATGAGGCACCCGGATCCAACAC
>NC_051415.1:15308497-15308661 GCF_015228065.2 Penaeus monodon
TTTCTCAAATATAATGATGTTTCTAAAAAAAATCCTCCCTCGAAAATATCCTTTAACGAAAAGCACTAAAACAACCTTGGCGAGTATGGCAGTCCATGATAAAAATCAGATCAAGAACAGTTGAAATAATGGTACAAAAGCACTAAAAGTTGCACATTTGCAGC
>NC_051415.1:15313402-15314070 GCF_015228065.2 Penaeus monodon
TGAAAGACATAAAATACCCAATACTAACTATTGCCACCAGGTTCTCCCCTCCCCCTACATGTTGCCTCCCTACCTCATCCCCACTCTGCCTCACCTACCCCCTTTGCTTAACACAAATACTATGACATACAGATGCCCCACAGAAACATTAGGCAAAAAAGGAAAGGTCAGACTCATCTTCATTGTTTTAGGAAAAGGAACTTAACAAATGAAAATATTTATGATGGTACCGTAAACGTCAGGGAGCACAGAATGCTCAAAATGTTTGTAATGCAATATGAGAAAACAACTGATATATATAATTAATTCACCTCATTTAGGAAAACAGCTTCTCCCATCTGAGTGTTATCTTATTTTAAGATATATAATAATGCAGGCTAGATATTTTTATGGATTTAAGAACCAGTGTCAGAAATCAACTGTTAGCCTACACAGAATGTATATACATGTTAGTGACTATCAATAATTATTAAGTTATACTGAAATAGCAGGGAAAATAATTAAATTATACAGAAATATGTCTGCAATAGGGCTGAACAAAGATAAAGAAAAATATAAACATACTGTCTTTTCAAAGTACTAAGAGCAGAAATGACACTCACTGCTACTTAATTAGTCTATGCAGGTGCAGGATAATAGAACAATCAGTTATAAACAAGGAGACTCTA
>NC_051415.1:15314110-15314707 GCF_015228065.2 Penaeus monodon
ACCCACATTCCTTTAAATGGACAAAATCAATCTTATCAGTCAACCACAATTTTTATTTCCCTATCTGTTATATACATTATCAAGCATTAGGGAAATCCACCATAATACTGATATAATCTTGATAGTGCATAAATGAGTTAATTAGCACTATGTAAATTAAATTTGAGATTGACATTGATGTGTAAGTAAAAAAAAATGTTTGCTGGCTTGTATCTTGAAAGATACCAGGACACTAGTTCTTCACAACAAAGCCTGGAAATTTGGTTTCCTTTCCCCCCTAAAATACTGAAATTCATAACACCTCCAAATTTGCCTTGAAAGAAGCATTACAGTAATCTCTATAGTTCTAAGGAAAGCATAAATAGCACATCAAAACTAAATTAATCCACTCTGGGTTCTACTAAAACTTCCTGCCATAACATCTAAATAATTAATTTCACCAATGCAAAACCTATTATACTATTTTCACAATGCTGATAGTCTGCACAGAAAGTGATTCTCACAAGCTGATCCAAGTCTAGAGAAGTATATTCTTTATCTGAAATTTCAAAAATAAACATTTCTTCACAATCAATAATATAACAAAAGAGAACATCT
>NC_051415.1:15314751-15316185 GCF_015228065.2 Penaeus monodon
CTCATCTGGTGCAACATATCTGGCAGACTTACCTTGCATAGTCCATTCTGTCTACCAGTAATGGAAGCAAGGTTGAAAAGGCAGAGGGAGGAAGCCTGTGATAACTTGTGGGGCTCTTGAAGTATATTTCTCTGGGACCATTTTAATCTGATATCTACTCACAAGTCATTTGTTCGTATTTCATTTCAAAGCCACAGTTTCTGGATCTTTTCACAATCATCAACCCAGGGATAGCAGTTCAATCAGAAGGTAGTCCCATGTGTCCAAAACAGGACCAAATTTTGTCTTATTTAGGCACCACTACAACGATTGCTGTTTTTATACTATAAATAATTTTCATGGAGTTGTTCAATATCTGCTTATGAAAATATATACGCTGCTGAAGTTGTAACCTTAACTTTGCTGGTTGACTACAATGAAACACTTTCTAATGAATCAGTTCTGATACTTCTAGCACAAACCACTATGATTCAAAACTATGTTAGGATATCACCCTAGCTAGCATCACATCAAGTGATACTATTTATATTCTGTCAAAGGCCAACAAACTTCCACTGCCCATGTTCCAGCAAGATAATAGCTTCTTTGTCACTAAATAACAAGGGAAGTCTACAAGGTCTATTTCATCAAATTATAGATAGTGGAAGTTTGTTGATCTAACTGCAGAGGCCATGGCATCACCTGATGTGTACCATAAATCTGCTAACTTTGATAAGTAAATGTGGGCTTAGCTCTATTTAATACAAATTACTTTACATACCTAATTAGTTATTTGTTATCTATGACATTTAAATAATTTGTTTTATCAACTGTTCAGAACATGACTGCATGAAACAATGCAGTGACCTTCATCCATCAAGATCCAGAAAAGGCCAATAAACCTCCCATAAACATGTAGGTAGATAAGGTTGGACTAGCTCCTTATATGAATACAAATAATTAGTGAGGACAATAACCTCTACCCTGAATATACATGTGGAAGTTTGATTGCCTTGCTGAACGTATTCAGTCACAGTGTCAGGGACCTTAATATGTGATTGTGGTCTTACCCTTATTTCATGCATTTTTTAACCCTAGCAGTGTCATGTGTTCTCTGTGCAGTTCTATTTTGCACATTTATGCAACACTTTCTACCCAAATTTTTTATCATAACTATACTGGCTGTGATCGATCCAAATCCATTTGGAATATATCTTAGTCCCTGATTGTAAGCCTACAAGCTTATGTCCAATCCAATATGGCCAACAAAAACTATGTATATTCTCACGCAACAGAATTTGGGCAGTTTCTGTACTTTGTAATAACTTGCTGAAGACTACAAGCTCTTCATTATACCTAATGAAGGTTTGTTGGCCTTTGGTTGAACTTAAGAGGGTATGGAGGGTATGCCTAATGGCAGACATGTCTTCAACACATTTACTATAATATCTTGAA
>NC_051415.1:15316276-15316677 GCF_015228065.2 Penaeus monodon
AGAACACAGATCAACAGCAATAGATTTCAAAAATAATCTGCAGGAAGTATAGGCAAGGCCACAATCACTTATCATACTCCATGAATTATGCTACAGTTAAGTCCACTCTTCAATGGCCTCAACACCTTCCACATGGCAATGGCAAATAAATCTCCACCCTTGAAATTTCAAACAAGATCAGAGCTTGTTAACCTGACTAGAGATTTACAATCAAATAACAAACCAATTTAAACTCTATCTTGCTGTTTGACATAAGAGACTGCAAGCAAAACAAGGAGGCTATGGCATTTCTTTGTGCAGTTCCAATAAAAAATCCAATTAAAAAAAAATCATTCTAATCGTGACTGAAATAAAAATCTAATCCCAAACACAAATAATAAAATCCTGGACAAAATTAACAG
>NC_051415.1:15317025-15317162 GCF_015228065.2 Penaeus monodon
CATTAACGGATCACTGGATCAAAATCCCCACGAAATCAAAGCACAACACTGCTTCTGTTTTCTCTCTCTCCTTTGCTTCCGTGACTGCGCGCGAGGGCCTACCACAACACCTCACACACGCGTTCTGGTCGGCACTG
>NC_051415.1:15317215-15317353 GCF_015228065.2 Penaeus monodon
GTTTCTTCACCGTTTGTCTTTGAACGCAGAGACTGGGCTTAAAACAGTATGGCTAAATATAAAATGGAAAGTCTCAACGCAAAGCTAAGTCACCAAGGTATTTCTTATCCTTAAATTCGACTCGGGATTTTTTTTTTT
>NC_051415.1:15317383-15317474 GCF_015228065.2 Penaeus monodon
GAGTCTAATGTAAAAAGTCATATTTTGGTAAGCATTATTCAAGCCTTTTGTTTCCTCCATCAAGGAAATTATTATTTGCTGAATTCATGCG
>NC_051415.1:15317559-15318030 GCF_015228065.2 Penaeus monodon
ATAAGACATTTCTAGAGGGGATAAAAGGAGATAAGATAAAAGTTAGTTTTTAAGAATATAATCCCCGATGACAACGTTATTTAACATTCCCATACCTCTATTTGTCCTCTCCTCGGGACAATTCTGGCTTTAGGGGTGACGAAATGCCCTTTTTTTCCTAATTTAGATGAATTTGTTGAAGGAAAACCGATCTCCCTGCTTGTCATTCCCGGAACATGGCTGACAACCGAACCTACGGATGGCCGGGCTTTTGAGTGCTTTTTTAGGTCTCTGTGGGACTGATTTCTCTCATGGATTGCGCTCTTAGGTGGCTTAGATTGTGAACTTCAAGATTTCCAGAGTTGGGCGTATGGTCTATGTTGAATTTAGGTGGAAAATGGATAAAAAACAACAATGGTTTCACTGAACATCATTGCTATTGGTTCGACAAGTGAGGAGAGGCAAGCGCAAGGGAGAAACTCTTTGTATCAT
>NC_051415.1:15318086-15318264 GCF_015228065.2 Penaeus monodon
AAAAATAGCCCTGTTTTTTTTTTAAGATACATTATTTGATTTCTTACTGTGCTATTTTCAGGTAATGTTTCAACAGGATAGGATTACCATCGAGAAAGGTCAGTTATTCGTCTATGTTTGGAATGTTAATAATTGTGTTTTCGTTAATGATCATGATTCGTTTTTTGATGATGAGTTA
>NC_051415.1:15320210-15320295 GCF_015228065.2 Penaeus monodon
TTCTTCAGACATTTCAGCATGACTATTTTTTTAGCAAAGTAAATCTGAATTCTTAATCAGGAAAATATGCTCTCTTACGTGGGTT
>NC_051415.1:15320364-15320509 GCF_015228065.2 Penaeus monodon
ATCAAATTTTATTTCCATAAAAATAAGTGTTTTTTTTTTTATTAATCATAAAAAGGAGTGCCTTTTCTTTTTCTTTTCCTTAGATTGTTTAGGCTCCCTAATACTGCATGTATCTCATATATGTACCATCAAATCGCAAGAAATA
>NC_051415.1:15320602-15320860 GCF_015228065.2 Penaeus monodon
TCAGCTCTAATTATCTTAATGCTCACAATATATTTAGTTTACCCCAAAACACCAGACATTCAAAGAGAATGGTTAGTGTATAGGAGTAACTTCTCTATTATGTTACTCATTCTTTACCTTCCCAGATTATACTATTAGTGGCAAAGTAAAAGGGCTAAGTATAGATTATTAATAATTCTACACTTATCACCGTGCATACGTTTTTAATGTGAAGTATTAATTAGAAGAGAATATGGAGGCATATTCTTTCCATTCCCA
>NC_051415.1:15322548-15324058 GCF_015228065.2 Penaeus monodon
ACGACCTTTCGCAAACCTAGGACCCGTAAGATAATTGATTTTGATTAAAGTGGTCCTTGGTGACGATCATGAAGCTGGGAACTACCGCGGTCGATAGATATCCAGCATTACAAATCAAAGCAAATAATCCCCTGTAGAGCCCCAGGACTCCAATACCAGATCCTAGTATTGCATTGATGAAAATCTGATTGTGACATTGCCTGGACAATCAACACATGAGGTTGGGTTGTACTTGCATCAGATCAGAATATGACAATACTGCCAAGCATCCCAAGGATAGTCGTGTTCCTAGAACAATATTCAGAGGGAGGTATTTATACTACGCGACATACAACTTTTCTTGCCAAGAGAATGAAAGTTGAGGCGGTCCTATGACTGGTCTGGTCGGGGTGTTAGCTAAGTGGTCGGATTTGCTGTACCAATGCCACCTGAACTATTTCCCGGAAGGGTTCATCAGACACATACAGCAAAGCCTACTGCTTAATTAAGGTTCACTAAGATATCATAATGTGACATGAAGGTATTTAATCTCCTTGGTGTATTAGTATAACTGCTGAACGTCCAAATGTCAGAAGCAGTGTACACGCAATTTTGGCCATCCGACCTCCTTCCCCCGCTATAAAATGGAGGGTTTCCAGACATAAGCGGGATTTACTCCCCTCTTCATCTATGGACTTTCATGAAGATTGTTTTGCTGTATATTTATATTCTATTACTGTTGAGGAATCTATTTCCGCCAGCGATGAACAGACAGTAGGGAACCTTCCGACCTTCCACTGTCTGCATAACTGTTTTTTTCTCGAAACTGATGCTCTGAAAGGAGAAATTATTTGCATATCGGACAAATGAGAAATTATATGAGTATTCCGGATGTCCACATTAATGAAACAAAACAGTCGATTTTCACGGGTCTGACGATACGATTTGTGAGAGTGATAATTGTAAAAACAATTATCACTCTCACAAAATAGCATCAGCTTCCACGCCAACCTTCTCTGCAGCTTACCTGAGTGTTGTTGGCCAATAACTATGTAGCTGTCACTTTGAGGTTACGCGGTCCATCCCATATCTTGGAGGCTGAACAACTGAACGAGAAGATTTTTACTTATTACTACTTTCATTAGTAGTACTATCATTGACAGGGTCAATGTGCTTCACTGTGTCTTCCGGAACACGAACAACTTATCCATACGTTCCAGATACTACCGTATTATCCCGGCACGTGACACCTTATTGGCAGGGCCGCCAGGTATCACTTACAGTATTTGACATTTTATGACAGAAATACAGTGCATTATTTTGGTATTTATTTCGACTCAAAACATACGTTGTAACTGTACGCCTCTTACACACCAAAGACCTGGAGCATGATTCTGGACTGCTTCACAGCTGCATCAGAAACATACTGCGACTGTCTCGCACCAGTCGATTGAAACTGTCTAAAATCACGTCCGCACCATGATAGTCGCACGACTAGAGAGCTTGACTGTTTCACGAGGCTCGTTCGACA
>NC_051415.1:15324940-15325054 GCF_015228065.2 Penaeus monodon
AGGGAGAGGGGGGGGGGAGCGGTCAGCAAGACGACCAAGCAAATAGGCTTGTCAGTCGTCCTGACAATTATACGGTTACTTAGTTCGTTAATTAAAAATGTTAACATGAACGCA
>NC_051415.1:15325510-15325739 GCF_015228065.2 Penaeus monodon
ACCAGAATCTTACAGCTTCCTCGCAACACGCTTCCTCACGTTTACTGAAACCGCAAGCTGTCATAGATTTAAGCCCATATATATTTGGGTTTGTATTCATTTATGTTAGGGTCACTTAGCAATTGCGTACCGGGTAAGCTGTGACTGATTTCATTAATATTGTGTCCAACATAATGATGCTTTCATTAATGATGTTTTTTTTTCAAAGATATGTAAGTCAGTAGCTAGA
>NC_051415.1:15325796-15326185 GCF_015228065.2 Penaeus monodon
GGATACTAAATGTTGTGCAATGGTATTTATAATACATGTTCACTATCTCCATTTATCTACCTGTATATAGATAGGTACATTGATTGACATGGATATTGTGGGGACATTATTCTTATATAACAAGCCTTCATATTAACACTAATTTTCAAGACTGTCAGTAATATAATGTAAGTCAATTAGAATACAATTGGTTATTTGTTGCAAACCGGTATGCAAGCTGTAAATGAAAGGGGAGAGGGGGATGAATACTTTTAAATATCAGTGCAAAAGCAACAAATAATTTACGAGTAGTAAGTAAACTCCTTTCTGATACCCATATATGCATCAAAGCAACTTCGGTTTATAGTCCCGGATCTCTTCGCTTATTTACACTTCCCCTTCCGGAGACT
>NC_051415.1:15326245-15326448 GCF_015228065.2 Penaeus monodon
AGTCCCAGCGGGAACAAGCCAGAAACCCCAGGAAAGTTGGCAACTCTGCACTACTGTCTGGTCACGAGGGGTTTACGCGGAGATATTAATACATGGCCTTTTAGACTCATTTTAGACCGAGCGGAAACTATTTTGGACGCGATGGACATAAAATGTACACTAATAACAGGATGCACAGGGACATTCATCAAGATTATATAATG
>NC_051415.1:15326471-15326906 GCF_015228065.2 Penaeus monodon
ACCTGCGATTCTTGCTGGAATTCTGCCAATGACATCACCACAGATCATCGTAGCAATATGTATATAATACATAAATCAAATAAAAATAATGCAGACTGATAAAAAGAAAATATTAAAAAGAAGAACAACAACCCCGAGGAAATGGCGCCCAATAAAACCGATCAGAAAAGAGTCGTATTGCGCATGCCCAGGGGCGTGGACAGATGCAAGATGACAAACGCTGCGTCTTCTGAATGACACATCTTTGGCAGTCGCATCTTCGTCATGACACGGCGTCGTAACAAATCCTGGAGCTCCACGTGGTGAGGCGTACGTGCTGGACACCTCGATATCATGCACCGCCTGGCATTGTGCCTGAGTGTCTGTTCTGCTTCTATTACTTCCCTCAGCTGACCAGAGAGGAAGAAGTAGGGTATGGGGAGGCGGTTCGTGGGC
>NC_051415.1:15326952-15327155 GCF_015228065.2 Penaeus monodon
TCAGCCATAATTAGCAGGAGTATCAACTGTACTCGGGGGCAACACGTGGCTTCTCTCCTGCTGTGTAAACACACGACGCAACAGGGTATATAGACGTTCTCTTAATTGCAAGATTTGTTTATTGATGCTGGAAAGTGGATGTAAATTAAAAGAGTTACAAAAGTAATAAGGAGTAGGGTGAAGGAAATAAGAGAAAAAAGAAG
>NC_051415.1:15327363-15328019 GCF_015228065.2 Penaeus monodon
GATTTCCCTTGGGGTTAAAACTTTGATATATCCAGTGCTTTAGACTAAAGTAAGTCATACCCACTGTTCTAACAAAATTATAATAAATATGTATAAATAAATTAAACTAATATGAAACGTCATTGTCTTTAGGTAGTCACTTTTTCACTCCTTACAGGCTTCGGCACTCCGCTTATTACACACAATCACGTAGCAAAAACGAGCAAAATAATTTAGAAAAAAGCAAACGGATAATACAGTATGCGATTTTTGCTGTGTCTTGCTCACCAGGGCTCCCTGCTGCATGCTGCGTGTACCCAAGCGATTTGAGGCGAAGCGAGTAGCTCACACACCAGATAGTGCTCTTCCCAACCGGATTCTTTGTCTTCCTGAAATAGTTCGGCGGATCGGAAAATAAAGTTCTTGTCCTTGGGAAGAAAAAATCAAGGTTCCACTATCGCATTTTTTTACTTGCGAAGCTGGGAAGGTCGGCCAGGCACGAGGGTGCGACGTCACAAGGTAGAGGTCGGTGATCGCGTGACGGCGGGGTTGCCCACTGGGCCACCGGGGGAACGTCGTCCTCTCCCCTCCCCCTACGCCTCTCCTGTTAGCTTTATAATCAACTCTCACCAACAGATTCGCCAGTCCCCTCTGGGCCGTTACACAAGAGGGGGGGC
>NC_051415.1:15328153-15331429 GCF_015228065.2 Penaeus monodon
AGAGCAGTGTCTTTAACTTCGACGATGACATCGACGCAAGAAGGCTGCCCACCTTCAAGAAGACTTAACGCCAGCTTTAGAAACAATCATAGCCAGTTTCCACCTTCGACATGTCATAATACTATTCTGAAGCGCCTGGGCTTGAGTACATAAGAAGTCGAGAAGTGTCTGGAGTTCCACTTGAATGGTAAGTCCAAACGTTTTTTTTATTTGTTTGTTACATAAAACAAATTTTCATAATAAAGAACAACGAAGACATCCCTTTATATGAAATTCTATTATCGATTGCATGATTTCTCGGTAGATTTAAAATGCATATACCTTTCTCCTACGTTTCAGAAGGAGCTGAGGAGTTAGGGTTTCACGTCCCTCCACATCGCCACTAATAACACCTGACGGTCCTTGCTGCACATCTGAATACCACCCGCCCCGACGTGAAGCATAGCCCCCACGCCTCTTTTTCCTGTTTGTAGAGCCCATCGCGAACAGTGGTCCAGACACACCGCGAAATATTGGTCCACTCCAGATAAACACACAGGTCAAGATCTGTTAAGAATCAACGGCCCACAGCGTATTGTGAACCTAATCAAGATTTATCATAAACGCTGGTCAAGAATCACAGTATATCAGCCCAGACGTGGAGTGAATATCGGACCACATCCAGTATGAACATCTGTACGGTCCCATTGTGAAGACAAAGCTAAGCTCGCCACGAACCTTTTCCCAGACCATATTCTTCAATGATTAAGGCTCGTTTCGTCGTCTCCAGCAACCTAGCAACTCGCCATCACTGGTCCAACACTAAAGCTCCAGACTCTAGTCACATTAAAAGGCGAAATACCATCGAGATTGTAGAAACCCCTGATCTTGCACCACTGTCTTCATAACTGACCATATCAAGATGAGGAACAGACGACCACTACGAATACTTGCAGTTGGTATCAACTTACTTATCAGCCCAAAGACTTGCCTTGGAACAGCAAGGTAAAAAAGAACATCATAACCTGGGAATCTGGCGTTGACATCATTCCTATCAGGAACATGTGTTAAATATGAATTCAACTTTCTACCCGCTTTCGGCATCAGGTCAGGAGGAAGTAGCGGGTGCACTCCAGCTCCCGACAACGTTTGACAATCGCTGTTATCGTCAGGAGGAAGTGGAAGTTTCACTGCGGCTCTTGACAACGCATTGGCAATTACGGATAAGTTAGGGGGAAGTGATAACCTTGCAGAACTTCTGACTTCACGCTGATAATCACTCTTCGTTTTTAAATAACTGACATAATCTTTACATCACCTAAAAACATGTTGGGAATTCCTAATATGCAAGAACAGAATGGAGGTGCCCCTGAAGGCGTGCCATGGGCGCCAGATGGTCCGCGCAGAAGAGTTGCCAGGCACTTGTGACAGTGAATAACCAGCATGTGTTTGTGTGATTGCGGTTGTTGACAACATCAACACTGGTTACAAAACTTTGATGAATATACACCAAAATTAAATTTGAAACGTGACAGTCTTTGGGTCATGACTGCTACCAGTGAAAAAAATGTTCAGTTCCATTGCGAAAAGTATAATGTCCACGTATCAATTCTTGAGGAACTTTGTGTTATCAAGAAAGTTACAGCATTATTATCCTCTTCATGATTATTTTCACTATGGCCATCATCGTTACCTTATTATAATAATCTTACTTGCGCGCTGCAAAGTCGGAACATAAAACGTGAAATCCTTTTTATATCCGCCAGGCATTCTTTGCGCTTCTCGTCGCATGAAAGTCGTGCCATTTGAGTTCTTGGAGCGAGGTGCAAGTTATTTGGCTCGGTGTGCGGGTCGCCAAGGTTGCTGTCGCGTTTCCCATGGCTCCTCGGATTATCCATGGTGATGTACGATCCGAGTAACTGCGGGGCAAAGTTGCAATACAAAACCAAGCTAGATAGTAACTTCCGGTTGTTGGTGACGACTGAGTGTTGTATTTACAATACAGCCAAAAGATTATCAATCGTTTGTATTGGGAATGTTTTAGTTTGAGCGTCACTCTGATTGTCTTTCGTCTGTATTGTATTATCATTTTCCGACTTGGACAATCATGGAGTAGAGAATTCTTAGATCACAGGATCAAAATCGTAACCTTAATAAGGCTATCAAAATCGCACATATTAACAGTTCTCCTCCATCCATCGAAGTAAGACGCTGGGCCTTGAGAAAAGCATGATAAAACTGACTTCTTTTCACTTGACTAAGACTCGGAGTGTTACTGTGAGTGTCTGTGTGTAAACATTACGACGCATCGAGGAAGGAGTTTGTTTTCCTTCTCTCGCAGCGTCGGTTATCACACGCGAACTATTTGTGGTGTGCAGTGTTGCGATGGCTTTGAGTTCCCAGCATGTAATTCACAAGGGCGTGTGTACTTCTAGTTTGCAACAGTGCACTTCATACCGGCCAATGAGTCCTCTGAAGGGTTGGAAATATAACATGCTGCCACCTGACCAATCAGAGAACTCCCTGGCCTCTTGGGACAAGCGCTTCCTTGCTATTGGTTCCTTCAGTGCCACCTGAACCAATAGGAGGAACATTTGTTCTTGTTCCGTGTGAGATGTGTGATCCGGAATGTTTAGCTCATTATGGCATGACTGATGTGAATTACTGGATTGACTTAATAAACAAAACCACCCATTGAGCGTATCATTATTAGATGGCTTAGATATACATATACGGAAGGATATTCAGAGTAATATTGATCTTGCAATAAATGCATGCCCATTTTGTACAAGTACAAATACTCATACATTCAAAAACTTACTAGTAAGTTATTGCGTTAGCTAATCACTTTTAATAAAATAGGTTTGCGGATAAAAAAAACCCGGAAATTTGTTGGTCGAATGTAAAGCGATTTGCTTCCCCTAAACTTTAAATGTTTATAAACGTTTCATATATTTGTTTAGCTAACCCTATGATAATTATAAGAATGTTTCCCTATATTGATATTGTTTGTTGAATACAAAATAATGGTAAAAGATTTCACTGAAGGATTAGATTGTCAAGCATTATGAAGTCATTTCCTTTGGTGCAGTTGACGTTTTCTTACGGGATTCAACAAAGATATACGTTTTAGCCGACCTTTTCCAAGGCATAGATTTTTGTTTCAATGTAACACTAAAGGTAGCATTAAATATAACACTAAAGCTAGCTTAGATACTTACCTACGTGATAACATAGTTATTCACAGGTTTTCATTTACTAGAAAAAAATGAAATAAAACGTGAGACAGCTTTCCAT
>NC_051415.1:15331909-15332091 GCF_015228065.2 Penaeus monodon
CTCATTCCTAACAATCGTCGCGTACAGTACTTCCCTGCGAATAGACAATATATTCTTGATCGTATGGTCGCTTTCATTTCTTATAATAAAAAAAAAAAATACACGATTGAATAAACAGTGACTGTTCGTGCTGTGACTTTCACAGGACAAAATTTATTATCAGTGATTTTTTTCAATTTATT
>NC_051415.1:15332195-15334167 GCF_015228065.2 Penaeus monodon
ACGAAATCGGCGATATTGTGAAAAATTTAAGTTAGGCTGCGAACCTTTTTTGAAATTTCGAGGTTTTGGATTTTTTTTCAGCGTAACGATAAGTTGTTATCGACATTTATTTTTGTTCTATATAACCACCAGTTTAAAAAGATGAATAAAAATAAACTTCTGAAATGTAGATAGAGAAAATAATAAATATCCATACAGAAATATATAAGAAGCATTTTAATTTTTTTCAGGTGGGACATAAGTAATTTAATATTAACGAATTCTCGACCAGCAAGGAACATTTAAATATCTGTCAGCTTGAATTCGCATTTATGTGTGCTTAACTCTGCACAGAAACTAGTAGAGCAAGTGCTAGAACGCTTGCCCTTGTCCCAGCGACATGGTGGAAATCGATCTGTTTGTTTACGTGAATCAGAAATGTAGAAAATAAAGAACAGTTTCTGTCCCTCAACAGACAAGCTTGCCATCATATGACCACTGATCTCCGGTTTTAGAAATGGCACAGTTGAAGAAAAAACACAAGAATGTTGGTAAATCACTTGTGATAAGGGGAGGTCGGCAGGGGAAGGCCATGGAGGCCCGCCACGTGCATCAGCACATGACAAGGCCAGAGCTAGGGTTGGCTGGCGTCCGGAGCAGCTTGCATCAGTAGCAGGTGCATTTGGGTGTAAGCTGTACAGCGTCTCTGTGCTTTCAAGCGGCGGCTACCTGAGTGCCGCTTGAGAATGGCAGAAGCAGAAATGGCAGAAATTACGGCAAATGAGGAAAAAGAAGAATTAAAAGTGATAATAGAATGGCGACATTTCATTAAAGAAAAGAATTACCAATGCTTAAAAGATGGCATAATTGTTTCTCGTTAGCTGTGTGAGTTCATAATTTACAAAACAACTGAATTCTACGATTAGCCAAGGCGAGAAAAGTGAACACAGACCTTGACAACATGGAGGTAGCAAAAAACGAGGGTAGTCAGAGGAGAAAAAAACCTGTTTATGTATATAGGCGATATCCTAAAAGAATGCAGCTAGTGGTTTGGTTATTTTTTTGATGGTTATTAGTAAGGCTATAGTTGTTCATATTGTTTGTACTGTAATTTCACTATGAAAGCTACTAGTAGCATATATCTCTTTATTTACATCTTAAATTTCGCTCGTACACGTTTATAATGTACTATATTCTAGAAGTTTTAGTAGGATACAGGATCTGCTTTGTTGGGCTTTTTATGATTATCTAATTACCTATTAAATATCTTATAATTAAATCTGCTTTTTAAAATCTTTTGACTTGGTTCCGTCATTGATCTTAATTTATTTAGATGTGATTTCAAACTTTATAAAGGATAATTGATAAAGTATGAGAAAAAAATCTTTAATTCGTGACAAAATCAATAGCCTGACTCATTTGTAATCTAATCGTGAAATGAGTGGCTAATGAAAGTATTTCATTAGTAGTCTTTTCGTTTGATTTGTTTCCTTTTAATGTCAAATCCATTTGTATTTTCCGCTTTCATTTCTTGTTTACGTTTGTTATTCACTCCGTTTCTCCGTTTCTCATTACCCCAGTATTTATGCCCTTCCTCCCTGCCTTTCACACCTTTACTTCAAGTCTACTCAATTCAACCGCATTACTTCTGTCTCCTTACGTTTGTTTCTCTCTAGCTGTTTGTAGGCCTACCCGTGTGCACAATTCACCTATACACACAAAGCATTACCGAATTATTATACAAGCGGGAATAAATGCACATAAATGGTATATCTCTGTACACACGATACACACATCCGCACACGCACCTATAATCATAATGGTTTTCAAATGATACTCTGCATAAGGTTTTCTCCGTCAATAATACACATGAAATATATCACTCGACTGTGATATTCAGTAAATCATGTGAGAAGTCCAGTTAACTAGACCGTTAGTGTCATGTAAATAAATAAACTGTGACGGTGCCAGCTAACCTGTGTCCTATCTGTTT
>NC_051415.1:15334591-15336035 GCF_015228065.2 Penaeus monodon
AAATAATTGATTTTTGGTGCTTGTTTAATTGACAAGTTCTGTAAGGTTATTTTTAAAAAATCATTTGCCGCGCCATAAACTCTGGTTGTATTCTTTCTTAATCTCCTTTTATTCCAGGGTATTGAACAATTGGATTTAAGTATCCTACTCACACATATTTATTTTAAAACAATCCAAATAACACATCTCGCAGTGAACAGCACCAAGCGTTTCCTGTATTGGTTCAGGTGGCACTTGTCGAACCAATAGAAAAAACATTTGCTGCTAAGTAGCCAAAGAGTTCTGTGATTGGTTAGGTGGCAGCATAGTATATTCTAACCACTCAGGGGACCAGTCGGCTGAAGTGAAGTGCAATGCTGCTAGGTATGTCTTCACACAACACGGCAGACCACTCGTTACCTACACAAACATTGCAACGTTGCGCATCACAAATCACGTGCGATTAATCGGCGCCACGTGGGAGAAGGTGAACGTCCTCTCGCGTGGCGTCGTGTACAATTGTCATTCACAAAAGAACAATCCAGACAATCGAAGAACAAAAAATGTCATTTAAGCTTATAAATCTGCTGTATGTACGGAGGATTTTACCAGTATTACTAGTTTTCCATAGACAAGAGATTTTACATGGTTTCTGAGACAAAGCACACAACAATCCCTCTGACCATGATGCATTAAAAACACCCAGCCTCTAAGTCACGCCGTAACATGTGACTCAACGAAGCTCTAAGCCTAGGGCCTCGCAGCTGCAGCTGAATGCATCTGGATCGGTCACCACAGTCGGCGCTGCACTCCGGGTCCCCGCGATAACAGAACTGGGACGAACGTTGCCCTAAGAGCACGCCGATTTCATCCCATTTTCCTCTGGAGCCACATGTTGGTAAACACCGGATGGTCAACGTGATTAAATATCATGCATTCGGGTTATTTAGTTGCCTTAAACCGCTGATCGCTCACATTAAGTCCAAAAGTGTTGATAACAGGTTCTTCAATTTCCTTGCCATCTTCACATCGCCGGTATTCGAGATGGGCAGCGAGCCAGACACGTGTCGGTAATGACCAAGCTACATCGGTGGTGCATATTTACTCCGCTAGATCACTCAGTGTCACTCCCGGTTGCTAAGATGAAGAATAGTCTTGACAGGCCCATCTCGGTGTTGCTTGTGTATGTGCGTCGCATCGAAGGCACTTGTCGCTAGGACGAGCACTGGAACTTCTTTCTTCTTTTATGAGGTTTTAGAGCACTGGTTCACTAGAGACACGGGTGTTGCCATCACTGGTTCCTGAGGTGAACGCCGGACGACGTCTCAGATGTTGCACGTTCGGCGGTGAGTGGAGCAGTGGCGAAGGTTAGTCACTGAAGCTGTTATGCGCAACAGATGTTAGCAGTTTACGGGGTAGTCTTAGTAGTGGCAAAGGAGCTTGAAACAAAATGATTAGGAGAGTA
>NC_051415.1:15336193-15336568 GCF_015228065.2 Penaeus monodon
AGTCCCCTTGCCTGTGGCTATGCAGAGGAGACTGGCAATGTTGTCGGCGGGAGTTGATTATATAGATGAGGCAGGGGTGGGGGTGAGGCAATGCACCCACGTGTTTATGGCACACTGGGCAACGTTGCGTCACAAGACCACCGACCCCTGGCGTTGGATGCCCCGCCCACGTGCTTGCCCCAGTCTTCCGGTGTCTGGCATTTAACAGAACCTTTTGCTTGATTTAAATTATTGAGTTGTTACGTTACTAAATGTAGAAAAAATACGGATTTTGTTCCCGCTTGCCAAAGACGATATTTGGTTCTCTGACGTTAAAGGCAGTTCATTCATATTGTTCATAGTATGTAATGGACTTAATTCTGCTTTCTGACGTTA
>NC_051415.1:15337374-15338876 GCF_015228065.2 Penaeus monodon
CCGGTTTCTGACACATGGTTGGATGTGGACGTGATCAGACTCACATATTTCCATACGTGGTGTGTGTATCAACAAGTATACGCATACTCAGGCTAACGTACTCTTTCTGGCCAACCGCCCAGCTAAGATGAGGCAGTGTATTTAGTAGTGGAGAAAGTGTTGTGGCTACTCATAATGGCATGTTAGGGTGTCAAAATACGTTTTAAGTTTTCGTTGTTATGTGTGTTTATATGAAGTTACTATGGGAAAAATATATATGTATGCAATATAATTTGGATGAAACATCTTTATAGTAACGTTTTGAATATCTTATCTATAACGAAGGTACTTGTTATATGTCTGAATGTTCAGTATCAAGTGTAGAGTACGATATACTCTTTCAGATTTCATGATCATTTCTATACTTTCCACTGAATCTTTGATTTTCTTCCCAACTGTCCAACTTTAGGTTAAAACCCCGCGGAAGCGTGGGAATCTACTAGCCTAGTTTCAACCAGTAAACGAGATTCGTCTACACACTGCGCTAGGTTATATCCGAAACAGCTGGATCCCGTGAGCTGCATCTTTGGCGCCGTGCCGTACGATGATGTCTCAGTCTTATGGGCATTTTCGAAATATAGTCACGCGAAGGTGCCAGAAGGCGGCGTGCCATCCTCCACGTACTAACTGGCACGATGCCGCTCGCCACGGATCAGCTGGCCGCCCGCTTTACTACGCCATCCACTCGTGCTCGTGTCATACTTGAAGATCTTGTGAATGGGTTATTTCTAGGGTCGCACGGGACGGCCACTCCGGAATCAGGGCACAACACTAACAAATTGTGTAACGCCCACAGACCTTGTGTTCGGCCATTCGTGGGCACTTCTCATCGTGTCCAAATTATGAGCATATAATTTTCATCTATCTACAGTTAGCCTTCTTCCATATTCAAATTTTCGGTCTCAAAACACATGTCTCCTATTAAGACGGATTTCAGATTTTACTGAGATAAAGTCTGTTGATATCAACAACTTTTTACCACCTCCCTTGGCATACCTTGTTTATAATCCTCTTGTGTAATAACTGAGACCTAAGGTTTACGCAACATTGAAACCTTTTTTTACCTGTCCCTGGTTAATTGAAATAATTCATACATATACACAAATAAAAGAATATAGACGGTTTGTGCTCGAAAGAAAGTGAAAATGACAAAAATTCTACAGCTTGTAAATTCACAAAATAATTTAGTTTGCATAAATATATATGGTTTCCTTAAACCCTTTTCCCTCTAATGCCTAAATCGAGAACAAATTACAACTCTTTCATACTGTTTTATATAGAAAAAGAACCTAATCCAGTAAGAGTAAACCAAAATAATGACTGTGACCAAAGAAAACCAGAGTAACTCAAAAAATACCTAAAATAAGACACGAGATACAATGGGATCGCAAAATAAAACAACTGATCAAACACACGGACTGACACGACCACCACTCAGCAGTAAGCATAACGACTACTACTAC
>NC_051415.1:15338932-15340815 GCF_015228065.2 Penaeus monodon
GAATCTCCAAGTCTAACAATAACAGAATCCCTTAGTCTCATAATAATAGAATCCCTAAAGACAGATAAACTCGAAAAGTACAGCACACCGGAAAGGACATTTGTAAACCGAGGTGCGGGATATCTAATGTTTCTTGTCTGGCTTTTTTTTAACTTAGGCACAACCATTCCAGTGAAAAACGACTAAACCACCTGGCTCGATGTAGCAAGAATGTAATTAGATAGCAATACATCTTGATACCTAACTCGAACTGAATTCAAACCTTGTTAAAATGGTTTCCTTGCCATGTGATTTTTTTTTAATCTATATACCAGAAGTAGGCCATTTAATCTTCGTTGCCACATCTGGTTCCTTTGAGTATATTTGAGTATATCGTGACATTTTAAGTATATCGCGACAAAGATGGGGGAAAGAGTTCTCTTATATCTAAACAAGACATTCTTCAACACGGAATAACATATACGACTTCCGGCTTTTCACTGCTAAGAAGTACTTCAGCCATAATCAACCGCTTTATTTGAGAAAAAAAAGTAAGTCGTTTATTAAAAAAGAAAGGGAGACAAAATAAGATGTATTGCAAATACTTTTTTAATTGCATATACTTTTAAAATAAATAATTGACAGGTTTCGAAAATATATAAAACATGTGGTACAGTCCTCTGAATGGTAATTACAGATAAAAAACAAAAGATTCTGCGAAGCACACAACGTCACGAAATTAAAAAAAAAGATAGAGGATCTAACTAATAATTTAAAAAGCAGGAAAGACAAATAAGACCTGGGACAAAGGGCACGGTGGAGGTAGATGACTCTGCAGACGGTGGTTAATGCACAATGTGATAACATTTACTCTGGGGTTTTACACATTTACAAGGGACGAATGATCAACGGTGAATGTGAATAAATAGTCATTATCACACCTTTGTATAATCGCTGTTATTAGGAATGTAAAAAAGAGTGATGCTCTAATGATTATGTGTTTCGAGTGACTGAAGAGTTGACTTTATTTACAGTTTCTGCCACTCAAAATGTAGCAGCCTTTAGATTAAGAAGTTATGCTAAAATGATGATCTGAATCTATCATAAAACACTATCTCATATTCTCTCCTGTCAAATGGAACTTTTCATCCCCTATTATCCAGGATTCAAATATGAAATCGACGAAACACGAAAAGAAAAATACAAAAAAAAAGTATATTTCCTAACAACAAACAAAACCCTGCAAGAGTCGTGTTAACAAAATCACTGGGAAGAGACAACCACGCGGGTCGAATCGGAGGTAATCGGACACAAAAAGGACTTCGGACTTTCTTCGGAGGCGATGTCTACAGACTGTGCGGGATGCTGGTGAGGGCGTCGAGGCCGATGATATCTTGGGGCCGGAATCCTGCCTTCGTACTGACTCCGGGCTTGTGCGTTCGTCCCTGCACGTCTCGCCCTAATAAACCGATAATCTGTGCGAAAAAAAATCATACGTTTTGTGTCAGTTTCGGGACGTGCAAAAGGGCCATATAATTAACGAAAAACGATAAAGTTTTTTTTTTTAATGCAGGTACTTCAGTCAAAGGTTCTAAATCATACTGTCCGATAAGATTGTAGATGTTATTGTAATATTAGTGCAATGCCATTGGGAATCATCCAGACAATAGTAATCATATTGGGGATGCTAATAGTTTTATTCATAATTGCAGTCCGTCCCATGGACTCGGGTGCAAAATTCAAGAAAGGCCCATAACTCTTCGCAAAATTGGTTTACTATAACCAAATTCGAACCTCCTGCATCATTTGTGTCAAATATGAAATCTGTCCTTTCAAGAGTTTGTGTCAAAAACAACGAGATTTTGCACCCAAGTCCGCGGAAAAGACACTAGTTAATTGGATGC
>NC_051415.1:15340899-15341435 GCF_015228065.2 Penaeus monodon
TTGATGCTGGAAGTGGCAATTTAAGAATTATATTTATGTACAGTTATCAAATCGGGCATTGTTAAATAAGAAGGGGGTAAATATATACAAAAATAACACAAACTAAAGTGAGAACAATGATAGTAAAGGTAAAACCACAGAGGAAAAATTAGAATAACCAGATCAAGAAAAATAAATGGACAAATAACAAAACAGGAAATTACCTTAAAAAATGAAATCAGGAAAAAAAGGACAAAGAAAACAAATACAAACACAGAAACCGAACCAAGACCTTCAACCTTCATTCGCCAAACCATGCGGAAGGCGGAAGCCATAGACCTCGGGAAAAGAACATTTACCGATGACGACGTGCATACCTGGTGCAGCAAGTCCTCACACAACATGCGACTGGATCCCGAGCAACAGTCGAGAGGGGAATTTGGGCTTCAGAGTTGCCTTCAGTGAAGCGTGGAACAGAATTTAGTAGTATAGTCAGAGACAGGAAGAAAGTTTTGACGATGAAGATAGAGCGAGTCAAGGGAATGTTGTACTGTGCT
>NC_051415.1:15341531-15344796 GCF_015228065.2 Penaeus monodon
TAAAGGAGACAGATCAGATGAAGAGGGAACAAGAGATAAAATACAGGAGTTACAAGGCGGCCAAGGAGTGGTGCAGTGTCATACCCAATGCAAGAATACGTGTACGCGTCCACCTTACACAGGTAATGGTGTGGCGGCGGCGCCCCTGAGCTGCCTGACTACATGCTGTGGGGCTGAAGCACACTCTGCCCCAGGAGCCTCCGGACGTCTTCGGCTGAGGTGAAGCTGGACACAGACTCTGAGCCTAAGGTCGTCACGATCTGAAATATAGTTGGGTGGTCGTGGTAGGCCTCGCAACCCTGGACTCCGCAGGAGGAGGGTCGTCCTTGGACTTGATGTCAAGGCTGAATGTTGGTGATTTTTACCCTTATTTTTTGTTGTGTTTTAAGCTTTCTAGGACAAGGAATGTCGATAGGACAACCAGTTGTGAGGTGAAGCCCAGCAAGTACAAACACATGGGTTATTACACGTTCACAAACTGACATAAACTACACATTAATATTGTGTATACGATTTGGTTAAAGCGAGAATGAACGCAGACACCTAATATGCTTAAATGTATGTGAATCTCATAAACACTAAACATATATAAACATTTAAACGCACAAGACTTACACAAATACAAAACAATAACAAACACTGATAATACAGAATAGGACTAAAACAACTGCTAAACACTTACTAGACAAAAAGCTACAGACATTTATATGCGTATCGTGAAAGAAAACGCAAAACAGGACATGAGTTCAACGTCCACTACAGCAAGCATTAACTACACATATGCGCCATAACCAGGACACAATACTCATGACTTATGTCTTATGGTTTTGGTTTCCCTCCCTGCTGCCTATGTTTCTCACGTGCCCGTCCGTTTGTTTACTCAGTCATTCCCAGTCTCACCAGCAAACTTACCTGAGGCGTCTTTCAGCAAGCTCTTGTTGACCTTGAATTCTGGTGGATTATTGCCCCCCACCCCAACTTTTCATCGTCTTGCTAAGCTTTCTCCCTTTTCTGTCTGTTGGCATTTATCTTCCCCCTTTCCCCTCCTACCTTGCGCTCGTTATCATCAATGAGCTGTTGTAGAACCGGCGATAACGTGGGGAATTTCGGTCCTACGAAGGGCACGGACGGCGCTTGTCCGGAAGCCACCGCCGAAGCAACCGCGACACCTATAGACGACGTGGCTGTTGCAGTAGCGGTGGCGACGGCCTGAGGCACCGGCGGTCTAGTGAAGGAGGCGTGGGATGGCCTCTCGCACCTTTTGCCGGCGCTGGGGCCGACGCAGGCGGCGTAGGCCATGACGTGGGCAACGTAGTGTTGCTCGTGAGTGCGGTGGAAGAGGTGAGCCATAGGTCCTACACGCACAGAGTATGAAATGAAGGACAGTCCTTTAAAACTCACAATTGGTTTCACTCATTTAAGCAGCAAAAAGTTTAATACGATCTCCAGAAGTTATGTTCGTGACATTATCTAGGTCAAGAAAGTTGCTTACCTGCGGCCCAGACTCCGACGTCCTCTCCTCCGTGCGTCTCGGAAATGGGCGGGAGTGGCACGGCGGCCTGACTGCGGTAGTTTACATGTCGCGTGTCCACAGTGCGGGGATCATGACGGATTACCTAATGAAAAAATAATATTCAGCATTTAAATGCCAGATTAAAAATACATTGTCCACCTCTACATTTCTGCTTATAATTGCCTCTAAAAAGTATAAACGCTCCTTACCCTGCTCCCGTCTGTGGTGTAGTTGAAACCGGGTCCATTGGTGAACATGAGCGTCGTGTAGGGCATATTATCAATCTTGGAGATGTCACCGGTTAGACCTGGCAAGAAAAAAACATTATAAAATATCCAAAAAGCTTAGATAAACAACTATAAATTTGTCATATAAATGATTTCTATAACTTTCCCTTCTCCAGAGACTTACCAAGAATATCATTTCCACGCTCGGGGTACCCGTTAATCGTCATGACGTGAGAGTGGTCGGCCGTCACCACCACCAACGTGTCCTCCAGATCCACTTCCTGTGGCAAAACGCGAAATTAATGTTTGTTAATGTTTCTGAAAATGCTGATCTTTGTAAAGACCTACACTGCCAACATGTTATGCAACCAGACGCAACGAGGCAGCGTCGTCTCCACCCTACCTCGAGAGCGGCAGCGACTGCACTATCAAGGGCGACTGCTTCCTCGAGGGCGCGGTGGGGCAGGTTGTCGTGCAGGGCGTGGTCGATGCGGCCGCCCTCAACCTGCCGAGGGAGGGGAGGAGGTCAGAAACTAAATGGGGTCGTGGTTCTTACCTTAAGGAACTCGTATCTCACTTTACACAATACGTAAATAAAGCAATGAGGGGACGAAACTCCTTCAGACGCCATTTCGAGCCCCACTGCCTCGAGCAACATCTTACCAGGAGGAAGAATCCGTTGTCGCTCTTCTGGAGGAACTTGATGGCCTTGGTAGCCATCTGGGCGAGCGAGGGGGAGCCTGTGGGGCCGTTCACGCGGTCAACCTCGAACGGGACGTGAGTGTCGGAAAACAGACCTGCGACGGACGAATCGCATATTTTAAAACGGCATTTACATTTCCCCCGAAAAGTTAAATCTCTTTAATTAAAAATGCCATTTTACCACCGGCTAGTGGGATTTGTAGAATTCCTTCAATCAACCCTTATACAGTGTTCATGAATACCAATATGTTTAAGTATCGAAATAAGCATCCATCCATCTATGTACTTACATATTCATTTATGTATGCGTGCGTCTATGTCTAAACGTGAATGCGTGTGTGCAAGCTCCAATATGAAGCCTACAGCACAGCCAAAACGCCGGCAAGGCGACGGAGTCCGAGGTCACTTACCCAGGAGGAAGTCAGTATCGTCCACGTCGACGTTGGCCAGTTCCCCGGCACTGGTGACATAAGCAGCGCTATGGCCTCGTTGCACTTTGTCACTGAGCCACTCCCGGGTAAGGTCACGGCCGTCACGGCGAGTGCATGTGTCCTTATTCACGGGCCCCGTGCTCGCACCGAAGGACTGGCGGCCGCCTCCTAGGATCACCTGTTTGGGACATTGCCTCGTTAGTGAAGGGCGACTCCTCCAGGAGGCCATTGGTGGAGTCCTGGCACTTTTGAGATCGAGTATTCATAGAAGGGTCAAATCACTATCTATTTTCTGTTCAGCAATGTGGTAAAGTGAAAAGGTGATATAAGCTTTTGATATAAGTTTCACTTGAATATTCGCATATATTTGGCCGTCTATATCTTTAAAACAG
>NC_051415.1:15346627-15348973 GCF_015228065.2 Penaeus monodon
TAAAATTGGGTGGTAGTTCTGCTAGAGAGAGTTATTATCAGTTCAGGAAGGAGATTTAGGAATTGATGGTTGCAGAGGGTTAGGAGGTGCCGGAGTTGGGATCGGCAGGCGGGTCTAACCTTGATATTCCTGCCAGGGTTTTCTGACACCAGCTGATCCGCGATGTCCTTGCAGCCGATGCCCATCTGACCTAGATTGCCGTCGCACTCCCAGTTTCGGTGGGCGGAGTGGGCGTACAGGGCCGCGGGCGTGGCGTGCGTGACGCGGGTCGTGGTCACAAAACCTGCAGAGTGGCAACACAATTTTTTCTTGATTTGCAAGGCTCTTGTTCGTGAAATCTTTGCAATGCAAAGTCTGCACTGCCTTGCTCTGTGTTTTTTTTCTTTCAGTGAAAGTGAATATTGTTGCCTTGTTGTGCTAAAGATAGGTCAGTAAATATTCCGAATATTCGAGCGTCTTTGTCACTCACCTGTGTCCTTGCCGGCTTCCTGCGCCCACTGCAGGATGGACGGTGTGTGATAGATAGGGTTCCTCGCCGCCGCACAGTCTCCGAGGGTCACCTCCGGGTCGACACCGAGTGTGTAATAATTGGCCTTGACTCCACACAGGTAGGCCGTGGCCGTGCCTGCACTGTCCGGAACCTGTTTGTCCACGTTGTAGGTCTGCGGGGTTGAAGGTGGTAGTCACGTTTCATATGTTGCAGTAACCGTATGTCATGTTAGAGATTATGATAAAGCGCCTGCGTGACCCGCGGAGGAAATTCCCTTTTTACAAGTCTATAAATATGCGGCCAGCGCTGTGTACAAGCGCTCCTTCATACGGACGCATCACCCACCTTGAGCAGCGCCGCGTTAGGGAATCTCTCCCAAGTGAGATAGCCCTCCTCGCCGTTCATGCCCTTTTTCTGGCCCTTGAAGATCCTGGCGGCGGTGTTGGCGGTGATGCCCATGCCGTCGCCCAGGAAAATGATCACGTTCTTCGCCACGTTCCAGTTGTCTCGAACATTGAGGGCGGCCGCCAGCTCGTTCTGCGCGAGGTCCCACCAGTGCTTGCGAGCTGCGCGGGCGAGAGCAGAGACCTTCGGGTTAGAGCGAGCACTCGATGGATTGCGAGAATGCGGAAATGTAAGGATGAATATGGGGGGCAGAGTGTGACGAGGCTGACGCGTAGTGAGGGAGTGGTGCCAGGGAGGGTTAGGGAGTGGTGCCAGGGAGGGTTAGGGAGTGGTGCCAGGCAGGGTTAGGTAGTGGCAGGGTGGGGTAGGCAGAGGCAAGGAGGGGTGGGGGCCGCGACAGTGTCAGAGGGCGAGGAGGTCGAAGGGTCAGCAGTCAGAATGGACTTACCTTCATACTTGCGTCGCATGGTATCTGCTGAAGTGGCCAGGAGCACCACCACGGCCACCCGTGTTAAAAGGCCAATTTGACGGGATCGCTTCATGTTGCAACTGCGGGGTGAAAGATAAGAACCTTGAATTAAAATTTCAGTAGTAGTCTTTTTGATTTAAAAGAGGAATATATAATAAAAAGTTGGTTATGCAGTCCAAACTTTTATTCTTTCATGTTTTTTTTTTTCCTGAAGTGAATTAGACATTTATGATGCCTATTTGCACTGTACTCACATCAAAACCAATAGCATTAGGTAAAGAAAATACAACTATTTTGAAAGAGACTCTCGTGCCCTCAACGAAATCCTTGATATTTCGAGACAATGGAGCAAAGGAAAATAGCATTAGTATTGAAATCAACTCCCCAAGCATTCAGGCGCCCAAAGAGTGGGCCTTAAAACCGCCACAGAATGAGACCATCTTGCTTCCTCGTTCACCACCTACAGTCAACAACGTTGTTTGATTGGAACTCGCATTCACTGGCCATGAGCACTCATAGAATTGCAAATTGAATTGCAGACAGACAACCTGAAACAATCTGCATGTGATGAGACTCAAGGGTGAGCCGTAAAGACGGTGCAAGACTACGTCTGTGAATTTATAGTAATTGTTATGAATAATGGATCACCATTTTTGGCTATTGGTTTATTATATATTCATAATGGTCGCCTAAATTAAGAAGAAAAAAAAATCAGCTCCTCGAGCGAAATGGATATTACATGATTGAAATAACACCCCCGTCGAATGTTGTCTTTCAACAGCAATTACGACCAATTTCAATCAATTATAGCACTCTACTTCGCTAGTATCTGCATGGCAATAACGGCACTGAAATGCACTGTTCCGCGGCGCCGGTGCGTCTCTCTGCCCATCACCAGACCAGCCTAACTTGCGACACAGCAGAAGCTATTCCATGAAAGAGACACTCACAGCCGCGTATTTCTCTCTTCTTCTTCCTTGTA
>NC_051415.1:15349008-15349128 GCF_015228065.2 Penaeus monodon
CAATGATGTGTTCCCCGTGATGCTCACAGCGCGAAGAATCGAGGTGATCTGAGGCTCCCTTTTATTTCTCCTGCTTATCTTGACCCCAGTGTTCGTTCGTACGTGCGCGTGGCTGTGCCG
>NC_051415.1:15349254-15349796 GCF_015228065.2 Penaeus monodon
TGCCCGGTGGTGTAATTTCCGTAGACTTTCAGGGTCGAGTGAGGAAGTTCAGCGAGGTAAAGACGTATTGCCTCGTGGACAACAGCCGCTCGTTAAATAAGTAGGTGATTGTCAAGGTCAGACGGAACCTTGGCTTCACACCTACAATGTCCGGAGTGCTGTCTAACCGTTCCCTGGAAACGGACTCACTACTGATGGTAAATGAAGAAAAAAATCAAAGAAATATGCAATAAGTATAATTATGACTAAAAGGAAATATATGAGAATGGCAATGAATAAACACCAAGGAAATATATGATAAAAATGGTAATTTTAAAGGAAATACATAATGAAAATGACAAGAAATAATCATACTGGAAATCTATCAAAGATATCAACGAATAAAATATAAGGGAAAAATACAATCAAAATGATAATGTATAAACATTAAGGAAATATATCATAAACACAGAAACAAAACAAAAAAGAACAAATAAAAGGAATTATATTATGAAAGAGTCAAGATGCCTATTATGAAAACAGAAAGGATAAAAATAAAGAAC
>NC_051415.1:15349877-15349961 GCF_015228065.2 Penaeus monodon
CAGGTAATCGCAATGTCCGTGAGAAGACACCTCTTAGCGAAACAAATCATTAGGACAAGAAAAAAAAATGGAATACACACATAT
>NC_051415.1:15350277-15350558 GCF_015228065.2 Penaeus monodon
CTGAAAAAGCAGAATGCTGCATGAAGAGCCGCATGCGAAAACAATGCAGGGCCTAGATGTTTCAATAAGGAAGTGCACACAAGACAGGTATATCGAGCATGGAAAGAATGCATTGTAGAGAAGCAGCTCATGCCAACGCCCATGCCATGCAGCTGACTGCATTGGTCTTCACCTTAAGACACCGTGCCACAAACATCATATCATGGTACCATGACTGGATGAGCAAGGATGGCACCCTTGCCCTGAGAGACCAGGCATGTAAACGAACGCTGAACACGGAA
>NC_051415.1:15350861-15350952 GCF_015228065.2 Penaeus monodon
GAGACTAGTGTCATACAAAACGCCTTTTAGAAGACCGAGTTACACTATCAGCCATTTCAGCATCGACATCGAGATTTTGCAGCTCTCCGTG
>NC_051415.1:15352108-15352700 GCF_015228065.2 Penaeus monodon
CTACCAACACTACCGAGAAACAGGTTTGCGATCCGGACCGGAGCATCATCAACATATCTGTGTGAAGGTCAGAGCGAGAGGAACTGAGGCTGTACCCCTTTAAATGCCTCGGATCTGAACCCATTTATTCATAAAGCCGGTCAACAGCAGGTTCATTTATTTACAACGCACGGATCGCGAGGCGGCCTCTGGTGTTCGGTCGTGGAGCGAAAAGCAAAACAAGTGACTGCGGATTTCAGGAGCCTCCTGGTGGCGAGAGAGAATACTAATATATAAAAAAAGGGATCCGCGAGACAATAGCCAGACTGGTTGACTGACATTCAAGATTTAGGGAAGAAAGTGGTATGTTATAAAAAATAATAATAAAAATAGGACTAAAAAAAAATTCCCTTCAGCTATTTTAAGCTGACTGACTCTCCTGATAACGAACTGGGAAGATCCTGGGAAATACCTGGGGTGGGGAAAAACCTTCTACGGGGAAGTAACTGCTAAAGGGCAGGGCCATAGAAGCCGACCAAAACACTGCAATAAAAACTAATTTGTATACACCAAGGTGAAGCAAGCATGGAAGTTGAAAGCAGTGAATGTTATG
>NC_051415.1:15353167-15354123 GCF_015228065.2 Penaeus monodon
TAAAATAACCATCAAGAAAAAGATTTCTAACATGTTGAAACAAACCAAGAGCGAACTGGCCAAGATTAACCTAACATGGCAGCCAATGACTAGCAAATCTAAGGTAATACCAGAGGTAAAATGATACATTGCAAAACATTTTTGTCTGTGAAAAATACCTGCATGGGGATATTGAAAGATCATTCAACTGTATCAGCAGCTTGGAAGATAATTTAATTGTTAGAGAACACTATCACGCCGCCATATATTGTTTAATTTGGATAAATAATCTTTGGAGTATACCGTTCGCAGTGGTTGGATTGTGACATGCACAATTTAACCAAAACCTTTTCGGTAAGACAAAGCCCCACACACACGCGCGCGCGTGTGCGTGTATTATGTATGCGCACGTATACAGCATATTCTCTCTGCGTTTGAGGTCAGCTCGGGCCAAGGCGGCCATTAACTCCCCGGGCGAGGAGCAGCAACTTCCGCACGGGCGCTGGGCGTGTCACCGCGGGTCGCTCTACAGCCCAGGAAGTATCGCGGGGAAATCGCTGCTTAGATGTTTATGGCAAATGTACTGAACGAGAACGATTATGTCGTTAGATATTCCAACATAATCTAGACAAATTTAGACACTACACTTTATCATCCATTTTGACCTGTAAGTAACAGACCGCTTTCTAGTGACAATGGAAATAAAAAAATATGAAGAAACATGATCCTAAAAAAAGACACATGCAAGAAATAACGAAGCTAAAAGTCCTTTGCAGGGAAATTTACGACTCAAGCAGCTCTCTCGAGGCCATATCGGAAACGCGTTGACCAGATTTTATCAGTAATTACCAGAATTGGAAAATAGGATTTTAGAAGGAAAAAAATGTCATCAACCTGACCTAGTGTGGTCTTGACCTTGATTTATTTTCATTCGACTTTTTGCGAGTTGAAGACAAGGCCAAGGCTGAACTAGGTGT
>NC_051415.1:15354689-15355133 GCF_015228065.2 Penaeus monodon
CGACACGTCAAGTTTAGAGAGCGCGAGACGTCAGTAGAAGTCGACTCCCTGAAAGTGATGGAAAGTGAGTCTGGCGGTCTACAGAAAGTAACATTACTGGTGTCTGAGGGCAGTGTCTATTTTCTGCAACGTTCGCCATATTCTGCAACCGTGCTGGGAACTGCATGCGCGGTGTCAGTATCTAATTCACAAGTTTGTCTGAGGAACGTTGGGCGAGGCAAGAATGCATTCGCAGCCAGCTATTTGCACTGCAAGATTTACAGATGTCGGCTGCATCTTTTACTGAACAGTTAGAGTATTGTTATGATTGTTCTCTCGTCTTTTCATTTATGCGCAATTTTTGAAGAAACCCTACATGATTTTACGAATTCACTGAATATAACCAGTAATGTCGGTCTAACTCCTAATAAAGATCCTGCAACCTGCAATCTCTATATAGTGTAC
>NC_051415.1:15355344-15357643 GCF_015228065.2 Penaeus monodon
GAATAGCTTTCTTTATTCGACATGAATATGGGAAATAGTTTGTTCACTTTGTCGGCAGATCAGTGGCCTTTTCTCCTTTATCTATATTAAGCAGAAAAAAAAATATATGGAAATATAATACTATTATATAATAATAAGTTGCTTATTTTTCCCTCGTTCACCGATAAACAATTGACTGATGCGTTTTGTTGTAGCTGATGTACACTTGTTGCAAAAAGAGCCATCTATTAGAGACAGAAACAAATCCACAGTATAAGGTTCGTCTACAGACAATGAAAACTATTCATAAATCAACAGGCCCTCTGTCGGCAAGATCGGGGTTTCAAAGAGATTCAGGCTGTTTGAAAGGTAGTTGTTGTAGGATGAAAACTTGGCGATCCACCCAGGAACCAGCTCTGTGTTCCTAGAAACTGTGAATGTTTATTGGCATTTTAGCCGCAGCCCCAGTAGGCGGAGGCAGCCGCAATCGGTCTGCACACGTTACGCTGTGCGGGTCTGTGAACTGTAACAAAATGACCCATTTTACTTGTTTCGGTTGCGCATTATGGCCCTAATATTCAATTTACAATGAAAGTCCCAGTTCCCATGCAGTAAAACTAAGAAAATACTCAAATATGATGGAGGCCTGTTAATAAACCAATAATGTCAATATAGCAAAGTCGTTTTCGGTTCGCGAACGTTTGTGAACGCTCGACTTACTTGAACGAAAGACATGGAAGATGCAAATGACTATTTTGAGAAATGCTTTTCCCTGTTGATGAATATGTAAGACGTAAACTCTCGGGTATCTGCTAAGCATGAGACAGAAGTTCATTTAACGGTTGATATGCCAGAGCACCAGTTAACTAGTTTTAAAATTATAATAAAAAAGAATGAAACATTACAAAACTTTCATAGGTCAAAGAAACTGACACGGTAAGGTGATACAATAAGCAAAGTCTCGGGAATTCCCCTTATAAACAAGTTCTAGGAGCAATTTCGTAAGTAAAGGTACTTACTTCAGTATAATTACGAACAAACGGACGCAGTCACCCCAGTAATCTGTTTTCACAGCAGACTATTTACGCGTGTGGTCCTTGGAAAGAGGTATTCCAGAAGCAGAATACTTCGTCGCTGCAACTCGCGTTGGAGTGTGAACGAATGATGCCACTAAGTCAACACTAACCTAGAACTGGACAATGCCAGTATAAGCCCCCACTCACGATTCCGAACGAGTTGTATGGCGGTTACCCACTGCAGGTTTCCTTTTCTTTTCGTGTTTTCGATTAAGAATTTTGTTTTGCACTAGCATGGGCGTAGGCAGAATATTTAAGCCTGGTCGCTAGAGGTTACAAGTTATCTTCTTTAACAGACGAATCCGTTCGAACATTATTAGGATCGTTACCTTTTGACACATCACCTTCACGTTAATAGTTACATGTGTCCCAATTCGCTCGTTTTAAACGATGTTGCTTGATATTTTAATTTGCTTTATATTTTCTTAATCTCGCAATATATTACAATGCATTGTACTCATTTTGTCTGCTCTGTAACCACAATGCTATCAACATTTGACCTTTGCCATGTTTATAGTTAAACCTCAGAAACTGTTGATGCCGAAAGAAGCGTGGTTCATGGCTTCCCGGGACAAGGTAAGTGGTAGCAGTCTCACGCAAGGGCCCAGACTTGTTTTCAGTCTCAGGAAAACTGAGTGGGTCCCTCTGCAGTTCTCTCTCTGGCGACGATTAGTTAGTGTCACGGTCAGAATTCCTGCCAGACATGTTTTGAATCCTGTTTCGCGGCGCAAATAATCAAACCAACAGTATTTCGAGATATTTACCTGCTGAGAAGTGAGCTTGGATGCTGACAGCCATTATTGTACGACTGGACGTGTTTGCATGTTAAGGTAAAAGGGAACTAATTTATAATCTAGAAGATCTTAGAAGAACATGTAAGAAGAATTTCACAGATCAGGCGGTGACTTTCAATGTCTAGTGCAGAGGAATAATTTCACGGTTGCAAGCAGCAAACAAAAATACTGGAAAGACAGAAAAGAATATATGCTCAAATACAATCTTTGTCCAGTCTTTTGCATACAACATTATTATTGTGTTTAATTTATTCCTATCAAGAAATAAAAGTTTATTTGCTTCAGGCACTGAGACTTAAAAAAATACGGAAGCGGCTCGTGCATTCTATTTTACTCGAAAGTGCCAGTCAGGTGGCTAAGCCAAAGAAAAAATATTGGCAACAATATCATTTAGTACTAATACTAAGAGGAGCTTGTCTGTGCAGTCTCACCCACCCAAACTTCCCTGCC
>NC_051415.1:15358417-15358835 GCF_015228065.2 Penaeus monodon
CGTAGCGTCAGAAGTTGACCAACAAAAGAACATTTCTTAATAGTCCCAAAATGCTCGATTGGTAAGTCCAAGATCCAATTTTGCTTTTGGTTTTCCTAACCTTGAAGGTCTTGTTGGCAAAGCTATTCAATATATAAAAGTCAAACGTATCTGGAATGAGTAAGAATTAAAAATGACAACCGTGAAACGCAGCAAAATAGTCCGGCCAGGGACGAAGAGAGAAAAAAATCTTTATTGGTAAGTACTGAATGTTATCAAGACAATGGGAAGGTGTGGTTACAACAAACCCAAAATGTCATTGGCAACAGAACTCTGGGACTTATTTCTACATATTTCTTCCCTTCATTACTACTTTTCATTTCTCTGCATGTCATTTTTCAATCTTGTTTTTTTCTCTCCCCTTTTCTTTGCTCTTTCA
>NC_051415.1:15359172-15359375 GCF_015228065.2 Penaeus monodon
TTTCTTCTGTCAATTTTCATCTCTGATCCCCTTCTCTACATTCCGTTCACACGTACTTTCGTAATTGAAAAGTCAAACTCCCTCCATTCCTCCCAAACGCATTTCTTTCGCGGTGACAATGCGTAAAATGGGTAGCAAGAGTTGAAACGTAGTATTCGATGGAAATGGAGAAAGGTTGCAAATGATAGTAAGATAGATACACG
>NC_051415.1:15359831-15359956 GCF_015228065.2 Penaeus monodon
AAGTGACGGAACTCAGGTTCATTCAAACAATGAATCGGTATCATTAAAGGAAATGTCTCTGACTTCATAATTATGCTCTGAATAAGATATAAAACTTTCTTTTATCACAGAGACATTTAAGAACG
>NC_051415.1:15360011-15360277 GCF_015228065.2 Penaeus monodon
AAAACAAGAAAAAGGATAGAAAAACTTCAGCCTTGAAGACTGCTTCTTTAGCGAAAATTAGCAAGCAGGAATCTCGGGCAAGGTCATCCTGCTTCGCTAAGGGTGGTGAGCGAGGTCAGGGCGCCAGGAGGTTCCCGGATGTTCGAAGACCGACTAAGACAGAGACCCCATTTGCATTTTACGGACTTTTTTCATTAAGAATTTAAAAGAAAGGTCGAGTTTTTCTTATGTTTTTGGTCTTCACATTTTCAAGGGAAAAGTTCTGA
>NC_051415.1:15360448-15360588 GCF_015228065.2 Penaeus monodon
GATAGATGATAGATTTTTTGGTGTTGTTGGCAAGACTAATGTACTCAGTTGTAAATAGGCATAGTACCTTTTATCACTACAAATGTATAACCTGAACCTGCTTGTCAGTGGTGATTGGCGCCACATATAAGTAAGCCGTA
>NC_051415.1:15360741-15360875 GCF_015228065.2 Penaeus monodon
GTCTAGAGCGTTTAATTTTTTATTCAGTTTTACTTGACTCATCATGGTTATTCAGGCTTACGAGAGATATGGAGTTTTTTGTTCTGAAGTACTGGTAGTGAGCAATAAAATTATAAGAAGGATCCTCCACAAAG
>NC_051415.1:15361710-15362074 GCF_015228065.2 Penaeus monodon
GTAAATAATAACCTCAGTTAAACAACAATATATGAAAAGAAGATCCGCTAATTAATAGTACAGACTCCCAACACTTTGCACGCACCACCAAGCAGAATTAATGGGATAAAACAACGAAGATCGAATTACCTTCCACCGAGCTTTAAAATCGCTTCTAAGATTTCTCTCTCTCGCTCTCCTCCGATGAATCACCATAACGCTACTTTCACGCACCTGACCTCAGTAAAACATCCCGGCCTTTGAAAATACACGTATTAGCACATTTGCATATTCGCCGGGGTCTCCTTATTTGGCACACGCAATATGATGGTTTTCCTCGGTGATTATTATCTATTATTACCTTCCTCTTCGGATTTGGTAATGT
>NC_051415.1:15362458-15362739 GCF_015228065.2 Penaeus monodon
ACCGCCAGAGCCGCTCCATCCTTCGCAAAAATGTAAACAGAAAGGGCAGACTCCAGACGGCTCTCCCCTCAAGGATTTGGCAAGACAGAACAGTCATTTGGGCAAAGTTCATGCACCTTATTTTTTTTTTTTTACTCACATATTTGTACGTCAAACTTCCCCAGATAATTTCATTTCAATTCCATTGCTTGGTCTGTTTCGCCATTCAGTTATTTTCACATTCCAGCGATCGAAGAAGAAACGTCCGCAATTATTATTGCTAAATACCGCTGGAGTATTAT
>NC_051415.1:15363872-15364311 GCF_015228065.2 Penaeus monodon
CATGCAAACAGTAATGTAAAATTCACCTGCAGCATGAAGCAGTGCAGAATAGCAGCCGAAGTCACGACGTCATATGTCACGACTTGCCAGTTCATTCCAATCCGATCTTATAACAGTCGATTTATTAAACTGTTTAATCCTTGGTATAGAAAACGAACAATGACTTTTAGGTCAAGCACTGCGAATCTGATCTAAATTAGGTACACAGACACTCCACGCCCTAAACGAAATAAGCATACACACACTCGCACACACGCCTAAAAAAGTCACGAACAAGCAGAGAGAAGTGGACTCAAACAAGGAGCAAGAATGATGGCATCACAGCCCGTCCGCTTGCCTGCTTGCTTGCTTAACCGAAGTCCTATTCAAGCAAGGGGATCGTTACGACCAGCGTCTGCGTCTTATTTGACAAGCGCCGATACAAGCATGTTGCTAGCTG
>NC_051415.1:15365231-15366062 GCF_015228065.2 Penaeus monodon
ACACCAGATTGTCGATTTCAAGATACTGTGTATATATCCACTTTTGCTTGTTTTTTATCTTGTATTTCGATGTGCATGCATGGAAAAAAACACAATATTTCATTTACTTACAAATATTAATTGCCTATTGCCTATTTTTATCATACACACGCGCGAAGACATGCACATATACAGAAGCATAATACACAATGAATCTCGAAATATTCAAAGTGACGGGTCATGCTTAGCTGTAGGAGTGCGCGCCCCCGCCTCCAGTCTGGGCGAAAACACTCACCCACGCACAACCCACAATTTCTCCTCTAGTGTGTCTAGTAGTTTATTTCTTTTATGAAATCCGTGCTAGCAAATCTCACTACCAGCTCGCCATATTTAAAGCTACTGAAAAACAACAACCCAAAAAAATATATGCCTTCAACTTGCGTATAAAGCGATAGACACGAAACTTCAGGGTTAATCAGATATTCACTGAAGCTGGCGTCCTCGATGGTGACTTTAGGGCACTTGTGAACTGAATTCTGTTTCTTCCTTCTTGTACTAACTGGGGTGACGAGATGGGCAAGTGGAGCATGCACACTGGAGTCCAGATGCCAATAGAAAGTTGACGGAGAAAATTTTTTTATAGACACGAAAATCTGAATTCTGTACTTGAATGAAAGAAGATATATCAAATAAGATCGGTAAGGGGTGATTAAAAGAAATATCAGTTATGAAATTGTAAAAATGAAAGTATTTTCCTTACACTTCCATATAGAAATTAAGCATAAAAACAAGCAATGATACAAAAGGCGGTAAGTTCATGCAGATATCAGAGCATGTACACTTGCAGTTACA
>NC_051415.1:15366304-15367676 GCF_015228065.2 Penaeus monodon
CCTGTGCGTGAATGCGTATGGACAAACGTGTATGTGTGTGTGATGTATATTACTGTTCGAATATATACGTAACACCACATGGACCCAAAGTACCACCATGCAGGTAATCTAACGGACGATAATCGTATGAGCCATTCATCTAACGCAAGGCAATATGACCGTTACTCTTGCAAATTCACATATGGTATTTGTATAAAGACTTTTTAATGGGTCTTTGGATTAACCTGTATTATGTACATAAAAAAAATATATCTACATAGTAAAGTCCACCATTGTGTTTCGCGTTTCATTATTTCATGAAAACGACAGTCAAAGTCCGAGACACATATCGAAGGGAAAAATATGTTATCAAGTTAAAAATATAACTAAATATAATAGGAAAATGAAGTCACTCCCAAATATTAGGGGAAAAAATACTGAATGGAAAATAGACCATGATATTGCAGAACACAATAAAATCTTAATTGTGAGGTGAAGGATCTTGAAAGTTCGATAGCAATAGATAGTGCAATCTACTTTTCAAACCCCAAGATTTTTGACAGACATTTTTTTCCTTGGCTGGACGTGATGACCTATCATCAAACAATCTGATCTAATAACATTCAAGGAAAGTCTCGTCATGGCGCATTGTGAGGGTAAATGTTGCGGCTGTCACTGCCTTTGTGTCCTTCTCAATGCCTGGTCGTGCTGTAGCAAAGCCAAGTGAGGAACAGGTGAAAGGTCAGGAGAGGCCCATTAGGCACTTGTCGTGTCATTAAGTCGTTTGGGAGACTATCCTTATAATGTTCTAATACCATGACTAGCACTGAGACTTTTATCAACTATAACCTTAATACTGTATTAGCTGTACGCTGAGTTGGCGCTCCTGACTCACTTGTGCCAAATATTCGAGCAGTTTTGTTCTTTGCATGCTAAACATATTGATAAATTTGGTTAGACGCGGTTTATCTCCTATTCCATTTCTAAATATTAAGGCTAGATATTTATGCTATTACTTGCATATTGTTATGACCGTTGCTTTTATTATCGTTTTCACTATATTATCCTTAGGAATATTACTATTATTACTATAATCCCAGTTATTGTTGTTACAATTGCTATCATCTCTATGAATAATACATTTGCTATTACTACCGAACTCAAGCTCGAAATATAAAGATGACTGAAAATTCTAAAGACATCGATGACTTGCAGAATTGTTTTTAGAAGAACAAGATATCCTTTAAGAAGCTTCCACTTTTCTTCGACTCTTTCTGCTTAGAATAGTATTCTTTTCTTCCTGTCTCACACCAATCAAAATTCATGTTGAATTTTAGAGTTAAAAGAATAATCTAAACAATGTTTTCGTTACTATTTTTCATTAGCGCTACTC
>NC_051415.1:15367929-15368670 GCF_015228065.2 Penaeus monodon
CAGTAACTGCAAAGTAAACATCGCTTGAAATTACATAAATCATTACTGTCTGATATTCATACACCTTTAAGTTATACATATTTTACCCCGATTCCTCTCTGTCCAAACCGCTAGCCTTCCCTTTGTCCTCCAGTCCGCACTAAAATGTTCAAGAAATTATGCAGATCATCCTCAGCTGCCGATGGCCGAGGATCGATCTGATAGGAGTGAGAGCGACAGGAATCCTGCCTTCTGCCGCCGAGGAAGGAACTCGTTCCACCCTCTGCTTCATCAGGGTAAACGTGAGACCATTCCCCGCAGACCCGCTCATTAACGAAGCTCCACCGACCCTCGCTAAAGTGAAAGGGCAATAGCCAAATTAAAGTGAAAAAGCGGCTGGCCCCTGTGGCTTCATTAGAGCCACTGGGATCTGGAAGTCAACCTATGATACGTAAGTTACTTACAACTGTAATTTTCTCGCGACTGTAATTTTCTCCTTTAAATGGCAACGGGAGTGCAGCCCCTGCGTGGGTATAACACTACTCGGAGTGTACCTGGAAGAGGACTCGCGTATCTACTTCTGTCAAGAATTTGGGGCAATTACCGAAATTTTCCATATGTTTTGCTAACTCTCAACCGGATCCTTGCCGTTGACTGAGCGTCGTCATAAGGCTCTCAGTAGGCCTACCTCATTTGTATTCTCAGTACAGTAATGGTAACTATGATAATATAGCACTGTTAGTTGGGGTGTAAAGCTTGTTG
>NC_051415.1:15371054-15371459 GCF_015228065.2 Penaeus monodon
TTCTTATGACACTTAACAAACAATGGCGTTGAAGTCCTAAATCTTAACACTCATGTGAAGGCAAACCCGTATGTAAAAAAGGGGAAAAAAAGGGGAAAAAAATATCCCACCAAATAATCACAGAAACTCGTCTCCCAAGAAGCTTGTGGGGAAGGGGTGGGGGAGAAGGGAGAGGTGGGGAGAGGGGGGAGGGGAGGGAGAAGGGAGAGGTGGGGAGAGGGGGGAGGGGAGGGGGGAAGGGAGAGGTGGGAAGGGGGGGAGGGGAGGGGGGAAGGGAGAGGTGGGAAGGGGGGGAGGGAAGGGAGAGGGGAGGCGAGGGGTGGGAGAGGGAAAGCAGCCCCAAAGCGGGAGTAGCAAGGCGAGTCCGAAGAGCTGCATGCAAACGCACACTTTTGCTTTTTAAAA
>NC_051415.1:15371798-15371869 GCF_015228065.2 Penaeus monodon
AAGGCAACGGTCCCCAAGCTGGCGCTCGCGAGCATTACTGTGCTCTCTGATGGCTGACAGCGCTCTTTCAC
>NC_051415.1:15372254-15372793 GCF_015228065.2 Penaeus monodon
TAATATATGACACGAGATTTGCAAGCATCGACTTATCGCAGTAGAATTCCCTTTCCCTTTCCCTTTCTGCCTCTCTACCTCGCGCATCTACCCGCCCCCGACTTCCGTGGGTGTGCCCGCCTTGGCTGCGCTCCCTCCCGCCTGTCCTGTTATATCCTCAACCCACGAGCCTTGGAGGTCTTAAGGCCACGCTCCCTGTTAATACGTCATAAAGGAATGCTCAGGTCTTTATTTACTTTGAAACTCACTTGTATCATTTCCATATAGATTTACCGGATTTTGAAATTTTCCTTGTTTGCTATTGCTGCTACAACTTCTGGGTCTCTAGTTAACGGACGAAGATCCACCCAGTAGGTCTTGTAACCTGTGACCTTTAACAGAATACTGTACACACCTACTTTTGTTCTGATGCAACGTAAACACATGTTGCTACCTAGGCTTACAGGATGTGTATTGCGAATACGGATCTTAATCATGACGTAGAAACAGAAAAAAATGGGATCCAGTTCATGAGGCTCAGCGCCGCGCTTCATTCATGA
>NC_051415.1:15372829-15373260 GCF_015228065.2 Penaeus monodon
GCCCACTTATATACTACGTCAAAAGGAGCCTGAGTGACCTAGAAAAACCACGGCATCGCTAAATCCGGCGTCGTCAAATGTCAAAGACTCGAGGAACTCAAAATCGCTGCCTGCCGATCCGACTCCCTTGTCACGATGCGCGTCTGTGTCGGCCGCCGCGACGGGGTCTCTTGCGGGGAGATAATGACCTTTCGCCTTCGCTGCCGGTGACACCCGTTTTTATCCGTCGGCGACACCTCGCTCGCCGCTTTATATGATGACTCTGGGCTTTCGCCTAGTTAAAGAGATCGGCTTTTCCCTCTTCTTGTCCATATAAGTGAAGGTAACGATAATGGAGGTCTGCAGCTGCATGCGGTGAGGTGAGGAGTTATTAGACGCTCGATGATAATCGCAACGCGAACAAGGAAAGTCGTGCAGATGATGGGAGTTAT
>NC_051415.1:15373625-15373801 GCF_015228065.2 Penaeus monodon
ACATCTTGTATAATATATGAATGCAATACGGAAAAATTATATCAGCATAAATAATGTATCCTTGTCATCATAACGCAATGAACACAGGAGTAGTTTATAGAAAATTATGTAATGCTAATTATAGTGATGAAACCAGCACCATTACTATATTAATGCATTTATCAACGATGTATATA
>NC_051415.1:15374508-15374758 GCF_015228065.2 Penaeus monodon
TCGCATCCTCCATACAAACTTCAGTTTCCGGCAATGTCAAGATACAGTCCCCTATCGGCGGCAAAAAAGTGACAGCTGGCAATTCGAAATCAAGGCAAAAAGAGGCTATAATTCGTGGCGCAGCAGCTAACGCGAAGGACGGCGGCTGTACTGCGGCTCGCGTGCGACCGGACCCCGGAGAAGGAAGGCGTCGAGTATGTGCTTCTCGCGTTGCTCCGAAGCGGATCATTAACGACTGAAGCTTTTTTCG
>NC_051415.1:15378661-15379144 GCF_015228065.2 Penaeus monodon
AATAAAATGAGAAGTTTGCTCTACCCCCAGGCAGTTTACACTGATTGCCCACTAGAACCAGTTTAAGTTCAGGTAAAACGGGTAGATGCTTCGACATTTTATATTGTCTATCCGCAACCTTAAAAGATTTATAATCAAATATCTATTATCTCATTCTCCCCTACTCCCTACGCGCCCCTCTCCAACCACTGGCCAATTCATCCCATAGCACGACCTGGCTGTTTCCGCGTACGAACGAGATTCGTCCCCGTGACATTTTTGTTCGCGGAAGCTAGCGAAGCCAACCTTTGCGCCCCGGAACTGTGTTAACTGGTGCACCTACGGCTAGCTCTGGTTCAGTCATGACTGTTGAGTGGGATCGACCTGACCTTTAGCAGTCCCCTTTCGCCCAACTCCGGAGGCCGGACTGCACTGCTCTTGACTCTTCGCCCGCGCCGAGTTTAAAAAAGGAGCTATCATACGAGACTCAATGTTCTTGAACTT
>NC_051415.1:15379218-15380129 GCF_015228065.2 Penaeus monodon
TTACAAACGTTTACTTTACGAAAGTTTCGAATGAATTGCGTTTGGGATCTCTTGCTTTTTTCGAAGCTAGAAAAAAATACAAGGGTGTGCGTTTTTGCGTGATATCAGAAAGGGATCTTCTAAACATAAAAAAAAGTTTCACGAATGAACAAATTACACCTTTTTTCGAAATCATATTTACTGAGCTAATCATGCAGCTGCCATGGCTCTCCATTTCATTGGTTTTCTCCTTCTCAGTTCGTATGTTCCCCACTGGGTAACCTTTAACATGGGTCATGACCTTGGACAAGGGGACCACCCCTGTTATCCGAAAGGTCGAGAGTCGCATAGGGAACCCCGACGCGGCGCTAATGAAGATCGAACGGGAAGTTGACAGAGTGGAGTTCGAGGTCGCTCCGTTGCTAAAATGGCTGGGAATCTTGTCAACAGTGAAGTTCGTACTATGTAAAAATGTAAAAAGAGACAATCGTAGGCGTTTTGATTGAACTCACATACCGTGACTCAAAAGTTGAATAATAATTTCTTTCTTTTTTCAATCTTAATTCCTTATTTTCTCTCGTTCGCAAAGCTATGCGCGACTTCGGGATTCCCCAACTTGTGCAACTTCGAGCGTCATCCGAGTCACTTTTCCGAAACAAACAATGCACTCCGACCTCCACCTATTTTTTCCATATGTGTTCATTTTTCCTTTCCCGGAAAGAAGAAGAAGAAAAAACTAAATGCAAATTGTTATTACGCTGGGACATCCTGTGTTTTGTTATAGTTGGAGTTTCTCTGGAGTTCCCGTCGCGGATCTATTTCCAGGAGGAACCAGGATACACCGGGTCAGTGTCCGGCGGCCATTGCGAAAAGAGCGCGTCTGAGGCATTCGTTGAATATGCATGACCTTCAGGGAAATCTCAAGGGTATTC
>NC_051415.1:15381493-15382132 GCF_015228065.2 Penaeus monodon
ATTCTCTCCGTGTTAACTGCCACGGATCTTTCCACCCTCCTTTCTGTTCCTTTGGTCTGTGTTTCCGGCCACACTTCGGGCAGCTCGTGGCTTATACCTCGCCCCGTTGTGTGTGTGTGTGTTGACTCACTCACGAACTCGCTGTGTCGCAAGTCGCTCGCAGTCTTGCCCAACACGGCCGGCCTTCACGGAATCCGTTCTTCGTCTCCGTAACAGCATCCCCGCCGTCGGCTTCGGTCCTGCTCCCGTCATCACAGCGTCGCCGAGGCAAGGTCATCGCCTTCCCCACAGGGCGCCTGAAGGAAAGCTCGGAGAGAAGACCTCCGAAAGATGGGCTGGACTGGCCGTGCTTTTGTTTTGTTGTTGGCGTGCGTTCGTCTGGCCACTCGCGGGGAATTTCACTCATAACCTTTATAAAACTCTATGGCATAAATGTCACGTCGCTTTGCCATGACTTCCCAATTCCGAATCTTGGGTCTCGGACCGCCTATTTCTCGCCGACCTTTATCTCCCTTGGCTTTTACACACAGACATATGCGAAAAAATATATGGTGTTAAATGCTCCTCTCTTTTAATTCTGCATTTTTAGTGGCTCGGGCATGAAAGGTCAGGTCAGATAACTCTCATAAAATTTATGTG
>NC_051415.1:15382236-15382508 GCF_015228065.2 Penaeus monodon
ATTTGAAGAATAAATATGCTATTTTTCATGAAAATGCCATACTCAAAAGCCTATAGCTAACATACTGAACAAAGTACTGCCAGTAGTTGTTTGTCTAATAAGACATAATGGGAAGTACTAAAGTATGTTCTCATCTGCTTAAAATGTAACTATTAACAAATTTTCTTTACCCAAAAATATTCACGCACTGAGATTCATTAACCTCATTTGCATTCTTTATTTCAAGCGACCACATATACCCCTGTGTTGCCATCATCTCCTTTGTTCACACA
>NC_051415.1:15382566-15382634 GCF_015228065.2 Penaeus monodon
CTTTAGTCATCACCCTTTCATACACCACCCAAACCGCCTGGCACAGTGTCACGCACCCTGCCCTTGGC
>NC_051415.1:15382676-15382996 GCF_015228065.2 Penaeus monodon
ACTTGGATGGCTGCCACCCCCTCCCCCTTCCTGACTAGTCCATACGAGCGGATCGAAGCCACGTGGATGAAAATGCTGAAAACAAAACATGACACATTCCTTTCCCTCGCTTACCAGGAAAGGCTGCTGATTAGGACAAACAAGTCATATGTGTCCTTATGCATTCACCAGCAATGCATCGCGCACGTGTATTTTGACTATTGCTTTTAATTCACCCACAAGCACTTAAAAATAACATCTATGATGCTCAGTCAAGAATCATTATCCAATTTCCGTTTTTCATCCCTCATTTCCTATTGAACTTCCCACAATACGCTAAT
>NC_051415.1:15384230-15384616 GCF_015228065.2 Penaeus monodon
ATTATAACACAAATAGCTAAATAACTTACAGGAAACGAACTCAGGAAATAATGCAAATGAGACGAAAAAACAGCAAATCGAATCCAAAAAACAAACAAAAAAACATGGCTAAGGTGCAAATTACCTCGCGTTATGTGCAGCTAAATCTTTTGGCAACCGCCCCCTTTGCAGAGGCTGTCTCGTGCTTGCAGACGATGCAGAAGCTTGCCAAGTGTCCTGCTAGAACCGGGCGCCAAATACACAACAACTTATGAAGGTGACGCATGAATATATTAATGACCACGCTTCAGGAAGAAAGGAGAGCTCAGCAACGTGACGAAGCCTACGGGCATTCGCGCTGTAATTCTCTTAAATCTCTGTTCGGAGGGAACAGCATAAGAATCATT
>NC_051415.1:15386167-15386274 GCF_015228065.2 Penaeus monodon
CTCCCAGCTGTCTCCACATATCCTTCTGGCGGTCTGTACTCGTCTCTGCCTGTGAAAATAATCAATTAATCTCCCCACCCTTCTCCCGGTCTGCCATAGTGTTCATA
>NC_051415.1:15386305-15387206 GCF_015228065.2 Penaeus monodon
CTAATTGTATTTGATTATTGTTTCCACCTCTTTTATTTGGCCCTCGGGACATCGCTGCCATTGCCTATTCTAGTTTTTGGACGAAGCATTTATGGCATCTACTTGATGTGATTGAACAGATCAGTAATAACGATAAATCTGAATTAATTATCCTGATACTTCTGACTCACAAGAATGGTATACTTTGCCATTTGGTTGTATGTAAGCAAATTCCAATACAGTAGGTTTCTAAACGTCGTCCACCTCGGTGCAATTCTTATATTTTCATCTACTTCTTGATATATTTCTCTTTCTGCTTTTATTCGTGGTTTGTCTATTTTTGTTAAAGATTAGTTTCGCTTTTCATAATGTTTGAATCAGTTTCTCTCCTTCTTCACTTGACACCATATATTTTTTTTCATCAGGTCTTGCATTTCCTTTAAATTGCGAAAGTAAAATTATTAACACGTAAACCAGTAAAACAGATTTCTTAATTTTCAAGTAATTGTTCTTTTAATATCCCGTAGCTGTTTCTGATGCGGATATTATACTGTCACCATCAAAATACCATCAAAGTATTTTGTGTGTCTGATGTAGATTTTGTTAAAGTGAACTTGAGAGGACATTGTGCCTCCTGAATTTATATCGTCTAAACTTCTTTTTTAGCATTTTTTTAAGGGCATGATAACATAGCAGGGGAACGTTCGTTTGTGTGCATAAAGAATTATACTGGGTTATAAAAATTAATATTGATAATAAGAACATGCTGGTGAAATTACCGATTAAATAAAATGGATAAAGTCTAAAACACGTAATATTTATTTTTACTTCCTTTCTCGTTAACCAAGTTTGTCAAAAAAAATTCCTATCAGTCTGGTTTCTTCTTATGTCTTATTGTTGAAGCTATTAATTATCAATTTTC
>NC_051415.1:15387326-15387471 GCF_015228065.2 Penaeus monodon
AACCATGACTTTGTCTTTCTGATGGTGAATAGGACAAACAAACAAAAAAAAAATTATCTCCAGTGTGCCACCCACATTTCACTACCTTGACCCTGGCTTTTTAGTCTCTGTTTCACACTTTCTTTCGTTTTACAAAATACATTCC
>NC_051415.1:15388807-15389229 GCF_015228065.2 Penaeus monodon
TATTTGACACGTCTCATACTGATCCAATCCAATTATGCTTCCACGCATAACAACCGCATTTTCACAACGCGCGGAGAACGTGCCGATAAAAGAACAATGCGATAATTTGCATTTTACAAGGACGAGGCATGCGCTGTGATTGCCGAAGATGTTTAGGAGCAATGTATGCGGAATCACAGATATGCTAATATAAATAAATTCACTCCGAAAACCCTCGGCAAATTGCTTTTGATGTCTTTACATGGGGAGAGGAAGGGGGGGGGGAGGGAATGGGTCCACCAATCAAACCATCTCCTAGTCGCATTTTCCCCGTGATGTTTTGGATTTGCTTTTCTGTCTGATAAAGTTCTGTTAACTAATTCCCTTTGAGAGAACGGACGTCCTCCTTCGCTTCCTCCAATATTGTTAAATAATTCCTTTGT
>NC_051415.1:15389345-15389848 GCF_015228065.2 Penaeus monodon
AAACGGCAGGATTTTCATTTGCACGGATGATAAAGATTTCCTTTCCCGTCGCGTTTAGATTCCTCGTCTACAGCATCAGCCCTCGTCAGCATCACAACACGTCTATGCCCTGGTCACTATTTATCTTCGCAGTCACCTCAGTCAAGTCTCAGAAAATCCCCCCTACCCCCTCCTCATCCCTCCCTCGAAACGAGCCCCCCTCCCCCTGTTATGAAATTTGGACTCGGCTGCGTGTTTCTGCGCGTGGGGAGGGGAGGGTTATGCAATTCAAAACACGGATTATCAAAGTGGTGAATGTTTCACTTAATAGGAGCAGTTTTTGCTGTAGGATTGTTTTGACACGTCCTACTGGATAACATGCAGATCGAAAATTGTCGTGATTACAAAATAGTTGGAGATGATTGTGGAAAATTAATGAAACAGTCAATATCACATGAAATGAGATTAATTCATGACACGAGTTGTCAATATTTATATAGATATAAAGATAGATGAAAATGGAG
>NC_051415.1:15390714-15392416 GCF_015228065.2 Penaeus monodon
GTATGTGTTGTAATTATTTCCACGCTCAGAATATCGATCATTGCTCCATACAAATGCTATTGTCACATATTTAGGAGGTTCAAAAAATCAGAGGATTTCGTTCTTAAGGAGTACCCTTAAGTTTTTTTTTGCGAGTTCTGTTATTTACACTCTGTCCGAAGGACGGAATAAAACGACTTTCTCAATCGCTGCGATCTGCGAGCACAACGAATGGCCGAGCTCCTCCACGCTCATTCCTTAAAGCGTGATAGATATAAATACGGTCCGTGTTGTAACGAAATTGTTCAATAATGAACACGTTGTCATAATTCCGAAATAAGCATTTTTGCAACACAACGCTAGTGTGAACGGCTGGCAGGAAAATAAGCGCCGACAATAAATTAGAAACACCGATATAACTTTCGTCAGTAAAAGGATAGGAGTGAGGAAAATCAGGAAAAAAAAGGGAAGAGATAAACTAGTGCATTTTAGAAACTGTGCATTCCGTATGTTCCCGAGAAATGAAAGTGATGACGACGGCGGCCCGTGGGAAGGTGGATGGCTTTTTATGAATATTGCATCGCTGGCCGAAAGAACCAAGTTAAAAATGTCCAGGAAGTTTCTTTCTTCTTTTTCCTATGCGTGGAATCATTTGCGAATAATGGACCGTGCACGATTTCGAAGAATGTTGTTACACTTTAACATCTTTCTTTCCCGCCAGCAAGAGGAATGAAGATGCTTAGCATAACGATTTTCTCTTCCTTTCCGACTCGGTGCAGAAATGAATATTTATCAAGTGCATATTTATTACCTGATATGGAGATTATCTTCTGTTCTCTGAGACGGAACTATCTCTTTGTTTTCGACTTTGCCAAAATTACCTATCTGTTCGTTTCTTACATCTAACAAAATATATTCACCATCGTTTTCTCTCGTGTTCATTCAGGGCTGGATTAAAACTAGTACACTTAATTATAAGTGAAGCATTTGACTGTAATTAGATCTTCTCGAAGGAGATTCTTGAAGGACTGAATTCGAGACGACTAATCTTTGTGGAAACTATCACACACCCAAACATCTGCAAATAACTTACTTCATGAAGACACAATTTGTTCAACCCAACTGTACAAAAGCTAATCACAATAACTCGGGAAAAAGGGAAAAAAAAACTCATTTTCCAAACTGTCACTGTTTTCATATTGCTCTAAGCTCATGCACCATCGCGAGACAAAGCTCCGAATCATGGAGGCGAACCTCTCCCACGTGTCCTTAAAGTGGCGGCCGCAGCCCAGCTTGCTCCGCGGACCATGTCACACACGCTGACCTGCGCCGCAAAAACTAGTTCACCTATCTGCTCTATCACAAATCAAGTTCGGCCACAATTACAAGTTCTATTTTTTTCTCTCTCCCTTTTTGGTGTTTTGTGGTTTTCGCGCTCGAAGTGTTTGGTGTTTATGGGATTTTTTTGCGGGTGTATACGGCATTGTCACAAGGTGTTTATGGAGTTGTATTTTTTTTATTATTATCTATTACTGTCAGTGGTGTTATCTCATATTACAATTACAGTTTGTGACCGTTATGAAATACGGTGCTCTAAGGTCGTGGAACTCTGATGTTAACTGTCGAAACGGATTATATCCTGAAAAGTATACAGCATATGTAATAAAAATTGCGCTCTGATAACAAAATTCGCAGTCCGAATTCGAGACAAAACATCGCATCT
>NC_051415.1:15392435-15393025 GCF_015228065.2 Penaeus monodon
TCCATGAAGGTCCGACCCCAGGCAAAAAACGCACCGTGGAAGGAGGAAGATGACAATTAACTCACTGCCTGTAGTACAATGATTAAGAGTCCAGTTATGCCTGTATACTCTACTCTTTTCCTCTGAGTGTTAACACGACAATCAGTGTGACAAAACTATTTAAACAGTATCCGCGATTTATTTATGTAAACTCTGCTTCTTCTGATGAATCACGTGAGCGTTTAACCTTCTTAAAGGCTCATGGTCCCCCGGAAAAATATCAGTTGACCTTGTTGTGTGTTTACAGGGCGGAGAGAAAGGTCACGATGACACCAATGCGAATGAAAGCAGGGTCGAGCGAGACGCTGCTGGAGCTTATCCTAATGGACGCTGTTGTTGCTTGGTTTTGACTGTCGGAATGATGCGGCTACGAATAATTAGAGATGGGCATTAGAGATATACTCTCAAAAGTGAACTCGGTATCTCGCCATGAACAATTCATTGTGTGTCACATCGCTGTACTGTTTTATGTAACAAAAACAGAAATTGATAAGTCAACAATGCAAATGCAGACGCTGGTCCACTCGTTCATTTCGGGCAACAACCACGTG
>NC_051415.1:15393059-15393762 GCF_015228065.2 Penaeus monodon
GCCAGGACCCGTTCCCTCCGACGCCCTTGCTCCGGCGGACGGCCAAGCCCTCGAACATCGACAGGAGATCGCCTCGGGACTTACGTGACGTCGTGAGTGCCACAGGAGGAAGGAGCGGCACCGGGGAAAGTGTTTTCACCGTGGACACAGAATCACCACTGACTCCCATACCCACCTTCCCCAGCCTGCCCAACGCCCCCCAAGGCCGGCCATTCCCCCGGCATGACCTCTTTATGTGCATTTCTTTCGTCATGCCTAGCTGTCCGTCTTCTGCGCTCTCGGCGAGCGAATTGGCAATTTGGTGGGGCGAGATGAAATGTCACACCGCGTCCGGGGAAAAACTGACTCGGATTTTTGTGCCCGCGGCTTGCGTGGAGGCTCCAAGGGTCAGGCTGTAAGGGAAGGCTCAGGACATTATGAAATCTGGGTGATGATTGCCGAAAACTTGTTAAGCAGAAAGAGAACATATGGAGAGCAAGATCGTCAATATATTTGGCGGAAACTGGGATTTAATAAAGTGAACATCCGTGGGAGGGAGTTGGAATGTGTATGTCACGCTTCCAGCCGTTCCTCGCTGTTCCCGCCCCTCACCAGTCGGCTTTCCAGCTCACATTGCCCGCCTTTGGTTCTACGATTTCCATCATATTTTCCTGTTAATTTCTTTCGTAAATTTATAATACACTAGTTGAGAAGTCTGGCGATA
>NC_051415.1:15395908-15396151 GCF_015228065.2 Penaeus monodon
TTTAATGAGCAGGAACATTACAGAAAATAGTCTTTGTTTCTTATTGTTTCTTATTGTTAAAGAATAACACACTCACTGTATAAATCACGCCAATATGATTTTTTTTTTCATAGGCATTAAGATCGTTTCCATTTGTATATTTCCAAATCATCATAAAAAGATCATGAAATGTGGATTTTTTTTTGGCAGGGAGATCATGTACAAGACCTTGCGGAACATGACTTTTTAAAACATATGAAAAAC
>NC_051415.1:15396269-15396760 GCF_015228065.2 Penaeus monodon
CGTTTGTCTTTATATATATCATCACCCCCATCCCCCTTTGTATACATGATGTAAAGCTACGAGAGACTTGGGGGTATTTCTAAATTCTTAAGCCAGATTATATAAGGTAATGATAATAATTTAAATGTCACACCCTTGCCATTCAGGATATTGGTGTGATGTATTGGGCGAATATTTCGAAAATGTGACAAGAACAATTTAAATAATTTAAAGAAGCCATAAGTGACGCTGATTTCTGTTGATATGCAATGCCTTTTGCATTATTCAAGTTATGAGGAGAAAGGTAGTCATGATTATGAATTGCAGGATAACAACATATAGGAGTCATGTCTTTTAATGTTTTTTGAATGAAGGTAAGTTAATGTGAAAAGGACACTCATTCCTAAGTCAAGAAATCTTCGAATCCTGTCCGGATAAGATACGTGCTGAATCATGTTACCAAAAAGCAATCGGGTTACCTATATGTCACACACTCCTACACGCGCGCGCGT
>NC_051415.1:15396823-15397002 GCF_015228065.2 Penaeus monodon
TATATGTTTATGTTCATTATTGCATTAATTTTTGCATGTCATATTTCTAACACTCGTATAATACTGACCGCCTGTTTCTATCTATAATTTCTACTTGATAATACGCCACCATTTCCATTACCAGGCACTTCATAAACGTACTAATCATCTTAAATGAAATGCAAATCATCTACGAAATC
>NC_051415.1:15397917-15398300 GCF_015228065.2 Penaeus monodon
TCTGCTAAGCCAGTGTAGGTCTATCTGTGGGTATGTATCAAATACACCACTCCGATTTCCCTTTGCTTTGACAAGCAATTGCCTAAATCAAATCAACTTTTCTATCCTTCAAAATTGCACAAGGAAGGAGGGGTTGCCAACTACCTAGGCATCTTTGCTATTATCTCGCCTTGCCCCGCTGCCCGGATTGCCTTGGCTGTCTCCTCCGAGCAACAATAGGCCTGGGCCGCTACGTGTTAGTCTCATATTATATTTTCTTCTTATTTGTGTATTTCGTAGATATGGAAGAGTACGTTTGAATGTGCGTTTACAGTAGAATTATAGATAGAAACGCGTCATATTATATGAGTGTTAGAAATATGACATGCAAATTAATCAATAAG
>NC_051415.1:15398895-15399011 GCF_015228065.2 Penaeus monodon
GAAGTAATTAATTTTCTTTTTTTTGTCCTTGAACCTTGTTGTTTTTTTGTGTGTATATTGTAGTGAACAGAAAAAAGACAACTTACCAGACAAACATTACCGAGTGATAATAGCGC
>NC_051415.1:15399060-15399361 GCF_015228065.2 Penaeus monodon
ATATACTAACGCAACAGTAATAGGAAGTAGAATATTAAGGGAAATTTGAACATAAATGAATGTAACAGGTTTGCGGGGAGATTTATCTATCCAGCGAGGGTGTTTAATCATTTTATAGGGTTTCCCGTGTGGTGTCGACACGGTGCTTTTACCACGTCGCCAATACGGTACGCAGGCATGGAACGTTAGGCGTGAGCTTAGGGCCTTGAGGCGGGAAGTGTATCAGTCTCATGTAAGGAGTGTGACGTGTGGATGACGTAAGAGGGAATATACCTCCGTGCAGGGTATCGCGAGTACACGC
>NC_051415.1:15399437-15400074 GCF_015228065.2 Penaeus monodon
TTACACACAGATATTTATAAAAGTCTACGTAATTTAAACCAAAATACGGAGAAACGAAACTAAATCTATCATTACCACTCTTACATAAATACTCTGGCGCTAACTAGTAACTCGAAAGCATTTGGTTACACCTGACTAAAATCAAGAGCTACTAAAACAATAGCGTTTCTCCAGTGGCGCTTATACAATTGGGCTGTGGATAGGGGTGGGAGGGGGGGAGGGGGCAAAGCGAGCCTTGACAGCTGGGGTCTGGATATTTTTTATCAGGCATTTTGAGACCATCGGAGGGATATGTTACATACAATTGATATTTAGTGCCAAAATATATACAGAAGCTTAGACATCTTGGCTAAAACAGTTGAACGGTTGTACACTCTCGCTATAGGGAGCTTTGCTATATAAATATAATGTGTGGAAGCATATTCTATCTGCAGACACATAATGCTACTGGGACAAAAGGGCGCAAGGGGAGGGAGCATGACCAAGTAGCCCTCTCCCTACACTAATGGACTATGCGAGGATATCCAACGTGCTGAAAATGCTAATAAAAGACAGGATACGTCTCACTTATGGCTCGAGTTACAACTTGAACGAGTGGGGGTGACTTTCGAGGTGTGACAGTCATACGCGATGAGGA
>NC_051415.1:15400116-15400435 GCF_015228065.2 Penaeus monodon
TCTCTCTGTCTCTGTCTGTCTGTCTGTCTCTCTCACACACACAATTATTTCTTGCCGCAGATAAGCCTGAATAGATAGAAGATATTTGTTATCAATTATTGCACGGAAATTCTAGAGTGCAGTTCTCTTCTGCTGCACCAGTACATAATACTGATGTAGCTTCTGTGTATAATCTTGTATCTGCGTTCTCTGGCGGACAATCTTCATTTCATGGCTTTCTCGATTGTTCTGTTTACGATCTGATTATATCATCGCGTTTCCGTTTTTTAAATGCTTATTGACTTCTGCACATGGTCTTTCTTTTTTCCTTTTATCTCTG
>NC_051415.1:15400695-15400903 GCF_015228065.2 Penaeus monodon
CCCACCCCTCACCGTCTATTGTCATCCAAAATTTCGGAATAAATGCAACATTGTACACTGTAATTTTTCATTTACATGAGTATGACACTATTCTTCCGTTTGTGATACCTTAATGAAAAAGTTTTATGTATTTCGATAATGCAATGTCAAACTGTGCCCACGGCTGATATTGACATAAATCAAACATTGCATAAATCAAATGTTAATT
>NC_051415.1:15400969-15401325 GCF_015228065.2 Penaeus monodon
AAACGAAATATTGTGACAAAAGTACCAGTTTCTTTTTATCGAAAGATTTGTGTAACAGATATATCATGATCCACAATATAATAGCTTTTTGTGACGTGTTTGATTGCAGTTAATATAGCACTAATATTACCCTAGCGGACATCCAATCCTAGTGTGATCCTCTGTTGCTACTGATAAAAAAAAAAAATCAGTATCGTCATCCGATATAACTGAAATGATTTTTTCTTTTTTTTTGCTTAGTATCTTTCAGGGCCAATATTTGGACACCGTGGTCAAGGTGTTCCGGCCGGAGAAGAAATCAGAATTGGCTGATTTCTACGACTCCCCACTGCCCATCCTCGTCCCTTCGCCTCCAC
>NC_051415.1:15402403-15403873 GCF_015228065.2 Penaeus monodon
CCCCTCTCTTACAGGAATCAGTCAGAAAGCTAACATAGCTTTTGCGCAGATATGTGAGCAAAAATATCCTTGTGACAAAAATCACATCCGGGTCTTATCGTTAATTAAAGGTACAGGACAGCAACAGAAAATATTTGAATTCACGTGACACTATCACCTGTCGGGTAAAGGCTCTCTGGACAGATACAAAGCATATATTAGGACTAGATCGGAGTCTCTGCAAAAACATGACATAATGTAAACGGTTACGACTTCGTATGGCACGCTGTCTCTTTCCGCTTGAAGCTGTTGTGAAAACACGTCTCGCAGTGTACACTTCGAGCAACGAATGGATTCACAAGGATAAGTCACAACTTCAAGTGAACATATTCTCTATATCTCAAATGTTAGCCGAGAGAGTTCAAAATATTCAAGATCTTTGCATGCACTGATTGTTGATTGTTAATCACTGACAGGCCAACATCTGCAAAGTAATAATTAATATCACCTGTAATGGACACGTTATGTGGACAAGATGCACTTACTCTTGAAATGGAGTGAGGGCAACTGCAAGTAAATGATGGATTTCTAATTAATTCTGGCATTCTGTAAAGAATATACAGTATTTCTAGTCATGGTATTCTATTTCTCAGGTCGAAATAATGAGTCGTTTCTTTACTCATTTTACTCACTTTTACTGTTTTTATCCCTGTAAGCCCATAATAAACCCTGTTACTGTATGTAAATCGGTTTGCTTGGCATACTGCTTCACATCTGAAATGAAAAATAGCGTATTTTATAGATTGTATTATTACTTATCATTACTTAGCTTTGTCGTTTTTTATTCAAATTGAGAAACCATAGGGAAGTTGTTTGTAATACCAGAGAAGAGTGTAATATAGATTTGCAAGTTTGATTTCACTCCTAAAGTTAGCAGACGACTCATGGTAGGGCCTGTGTTACGCTATTGGGCTTTGCATATACAAGATCACCATATGAATAAGCTTGTACATACAAGATTATCATATGAATTTATTTCCGTTGAATTTATTGCTACAAGATTTCTAGTTGCAATTTTATTAAACATGTCAACCACTTTCCCAACAGAATACAGATATAGGTACATTTGAGAGAGCAGTGTACATATAGCATATTACAATAATAATTACCGGAATGAATTTAAGGAAGAATGCAGCCCTACAACTAATTACAAACCTATGAGACTCATTGAGACCTCAAGCGAGTTCAAACAGTGCGACGAGAGAGGTCAAGGGCCAGTTTTTACGCATGAGGCCGAGTTCTTCTATAAGAGGAACCAGGGGAGGAGAACACTTCAGGTGCAGAAACCAGTTCAAAATGTTGCAGGAAGATGGTCCATTATCTGAATAAAGAAGATGCAGAGGATAGAAAAAACATATCTGGTTGTTCTTGACATATGTCAAAACCACTGACATTTGGACTCAGAGGGTCGGCATATTTTCGGGCGATTAT
>NC_051415.1:15403918-15404597 GCF_015228065.2 Penaeus monodon
AAAAACTCGCAAAGCATTTATATGACTAGAAAAACACAAGGCCCTGAACTTTCGACATGTTCAATCAGCATCTGAAGCACGCAGAACACCGAAAGAAACACCCGATGAAAAATAATTTAATATCAATGATAACATATTCCACATGGACATTCCGCTCAAGAAATGTTAAATTTCGGGCCAAACAGTATTTAACTTGATTTATACTGAAGTCTATTAAGTATAAATCATCACTGCCGAGGAAGCATTCTATTAATAAAGCAGCGTTTAAACATACGCCATTATTCCCGTGATAATGATGAATATTGCTAACCTAAAATGCTATACGAAATTTGCATGAACAGAATGCGGCAAGGAGCTATTCATATCAGTTTATGCTGATATATAATACTTTTTTCATGCAAGTGATTGCCGCAAACGGTGGAATATATTTAGATGCAATTTCTTACTGAGCCATTATTGTATTTTCGAATACACAGAGAAAGTTCGCCATTACATCAGACTTCTATTTGTTTTAATTTCAAGAAGACCAGTCTGGGGAAAACTGGTAATATGTTTTCATCTAAAGGTAAAGAAAATTATCAACTCTGGAATGATCTTATAACAAGCGATTCCAGTATGCTAATTAGGGTTAAAGAGAGTGGGAAATATTTTTTTATGGAGAAAGTACAATTTTTTATAT
>NC_051415.1:15405089-15405290 GCF_015228065.2 Penaeus monodon
CCCTACCTAAGTCTTTCCATCCATTTCTATCTCAGTATCTTTTTAACACCAAGTCTTACGAAGGCAGTTGTTGGGACATTTTCATGGACTATAAATCCATTCTCTATCCTTTCGAAGGGAATATCTACTTCCAGTCATTTATTACGAGACACGATCGAAAACAAAACGAAATCAACAAATCGTCTGAAAGAAATTACCATC
>NC_051415.1:15405333-15405571 GCF_015228065.2 Penaeus monodon
AATCACCTCCCTCTCATATCTACAACTGCAATATAAACGTTCGTGGAAAAAAGTAAAAAAAAAACATGAAGACTCATTGCTTCTTTGAAACGCCACCCAACACCTCGCAAACGAGTGGCTGTTCCCTGCTCTCGCCTCCTTCCCTCGCCTTGCAGGGCCAACCCCGGGGCGCGGTGGTCAAGGTGTGCAACCCGGGGAGGAAATCGGATTACGCGGATCTCTAGAGAGTAACCCCTGG
>NC_051415.1:15406155-15406346 GCF_015228065.2 Penaeus monodon
GTAATTCTGTTAATACATATCTGATCCGTGTCAGTCGCCCACCCTGTCACTAATAACAGCATTTTAATTTTACCATTACAGTCTTATGAAAAAATCGGTTCTTGCTCTCAAGATAAGATAAGAATATATGTACGTATATAACATGCACACGGTAAGTATACATACACATCCCCCCACCCAATCCCACACAC
>NC_051415.1:15407188-15407402 GCF_015228065.2 Penaeus monodon
ACAGCACCACCACTCTAATAATCAAAGCATTTAACTCCATCTGGATCCAATTTGATAATGAAATGGAGTTTCAATAACGATGATTATCCTTTATTTATTTTCATTTTTTTTTTACAAGATTCTTAAATAATGAACTATGTCCATCCACAAAAATCCATACTGTTTCGAATATGTAAGCTTGACCATCCATAAACAATTACGTGAAATACTGAAA
>NC_051415.1:15407581-15407670 GCF_015228065.2 Penaeus monodon
GGTTTCCACAGATCAACTTCAACACTTTTTTCTTTTTTTTACTGCTACAATATTCTGTTTCTTTAAGAATATGCCTCTGCCCATCAGAA
>NC_051415.1:15407924-15408048 GCF_015228065.2 Penaeus monodon
TCAAACACTTGTTAGGCATGTCTCACCTTTAAATACATGTTTTGTATATTTTCCACAATGTTTCTGCCCTTTTCTTTTTATTTATTTTTTATCACCCATCTATTGTGGCATATTTTATAAACTG
>NC_051415.1:15409459-15409702 GCF_015228065.2 Penaeus monodon
ATACAATGTAACAACCTAACAAGCCATTATGCCCTTCAAAGGTTTGCCTCTCCTTTTGCCTCTCTTAAATTTCGTTTTACTTTTGCTATTGGTTGTACATAATTACTAGTACTTGTAAATATCATTTAGTTTACAATAGATGTCTTGTATATTCTATATTTTGCTAGATATTTTTCTGTTCTTATATTGTTTAACTAGTTTAGCTTTTACTCCTGTATTTTTTTGCACAGTAACGTTCTGTCG
>NC_051415.1:15410778-15412484 GCF_015228065.2 Penaeus monodon
CGCTCCTCAGTTATATGTCTGAAGAAGTGGATTCCATGAAAGTATAGTGTGTAGTCCAATCACATAAATACCAGATTAATAACATATTACATGATTCTTTCTGAAACTTTCTGTAAGTAGCACCCTGAAGAAATTCTCCATTTTATGACGTCTTCGTGAGGGCTCAAGGTTTTAATTACTTTTTTTTTTTTTTTTAATAATCGCCGAGCAGTGACCAGCTCTCGAAAAGCACAACGTCATGCCCGATCGTCCATAACCTGGTTTTGGAACTGATTAAAAGTGGCTCCTTTCCCTCTTAACCGTAGTTATCTATTATATTACTATTAGGGGCTGAGAGGCCGTTCCTGCAGAAATGTCAGAGATGGACGAAATTTGACAATGGATTAAAATACTCCTAAGTGCACTCATGCCCCGTGTTTTCTGCAAATAATAACATGTGTGTTACATAATCATCATGATGTCCAAGACTCGAAATGCAGGTTTATGAATAGCAGAACTTTGTCTGACCTTTTACCAATATACCAACTGCGATAATTCAATCACAATCTGGAGAGGTGAAATTATTACTTTTAGCGGGAACCACTTCTGACTAATTAATTAAAACGTTTTGAATGACTGAAATAGTGACACGTGAAAAACAGCAGGAAATATTCACTGTAATATTATATGATTTATGAATTTTATTTGCCTTGATAAACCGCATTCCGGATTCACGTTCCTGTTGGACGAGTTAGACCAACGTACTTGTAGGCCGCCGCCATTATCAGTATGATTTTTTTTTAACACTAATGAAAAGAAACCCACTGATTTAAATTTAAAGTGTAGATTATTTGGAAATCTTTATTCAAATAAACCAGATGCCATAGACCGCACTCCGGATTCCTCCGAATGCGAGTTGGGAGAACGGCCTGGAGGCGCCCCTGTCACCATGGCAACAGGCGGCAATCAAAACATAAATATTTAGAAGCACACACTGGCTTATATGCGTTGTTTCGTAAGTGAAATATAGTATGAAGGTTTAGTGGATAGAAGTGCTGCGTCATTATGTTATAAGAACAACAAACGGTGTAGGTGAAGGGGAATATTTGGATCAACTATTTTTTGTTTGTTTTTTCTTGCTATACTTTGTTGATTATTGTTGTCTTTGTTTATTCGTTTTATTCTGTTACAATTCCGTTCTTGTTTGCAAATATGCTCTTTTGTAGCAAATGGAAATGAAAGCAGCTGATTTCTGTGAACCTTTAAACTTCTGTCATTAAGTACACATTCCCGGTGGAAAATGGTCAAGTACTAAACCCCTTATGATGCAGAAATCGTGTAGAGATTAAAAGGTAATTGTTCAGAATGCCTATGCACACCTGGTCATGAGGATACTGTTACAGTACCAATGGAGTCCTGTCTCTCTCTACTACTCATATGTGTAGCAATTTTATCATAGAACCCTCCCTTGCCTCACATCATGGCTCTGATGGTAGGGAAGGGTATGATGGATTCCAGGGAGATTGTATGGCACAAGCTAAAGATAAATGAGCTGTCTAGCATATATGTGAGATAAGGGGTACTATGATATCTAATATATGAGACTGCCATCCCCAACTTCATCCTGAAACACAAAGTATCATCCAAATACCCGGGGCAATGAGGAGCCTACAACCAATGCAAAAAACTCCAACCCCTTGCCATGCATTATAGAATTTAGTCTATGT
>NC_051415.1:15412705-15412998 GCF_015228065.2 Penaeus monodon
CCACATATATGAGTAGTAGTGGGTATGAATGGGGAAATCCAGAGGGCTAGATATGTAATTAATTCTGTGATGTTACAGTCTGATTATACACTGAGACATACTGATAAAAATATAATTTCAGAATATTAATTGCACATCATGTATTATGTAGTTACTCATTCTTATTTACATTTTTATTGCAGTAGCTGATAATCTATTCTATGAAGAGTTGTCAGAAGTAACTACCGCAGATTAACAAAGTTATCAGTTGGACTTCAGTGAAACCATTTTGATGAGTGGTTCTTAACGTTTTT
>NC_051415.1:15413200-15414000 GCF_015228065.2 Penaeus monodon
AGGTTAAGAACCACTGATTTAAATGATACCTTGTTTACACTATTGTAAATGATCTGTTGGACACACAGGTGGAATCCAAGCATATAATGTGCCAGTGTGAACTAACATTTTAGTTTAATATCTTGGTGTGAGATTAGAATTTTGACACATTTAATTACAGTAATTTTTCAGTGCTTTGTGTAAAAATTAAAACAAGTTCTTGTCAGTGATGTCGCATACATCAGTTAATTTTTTTTTCAAACTTGTGGTTTACACCTTAAGATCTGATGTTATTTTAATCTAACTCATACATAGATTTCACCCAGTAGATCACAGGTAGTTTACGTAGAAGGTTTAGTACCAGTGTATGTTTAGTAGTAAGATTTATTTTTGTATTGCTTTTATATTTTATTTTCAGTTTTCCAATGGCTTTGGTTTTTCAAAGTTATCCAGTATAATTTACATTAACCTTCTATATGTACAAATGTGTGCTTAAGAAAAAGAAAAAAAAAGTCATGTGGTATGGTAATAGTAAATTTCAAAATTTGTGTAATAGAAAGTCTGAAGAATAATTTTACCTGGGTTTATTTCCATATAACAGATGTTATTATTTATTGCTTTTCACTTCCACCAGTATACTCAAAAGAGTGAAAGATGCTGTTATGCATAGGCCCAGAAGGCACAGGGAAAACACTTCTTCTGAGGAGAATGCTCAATCTCAACAAGCCAGATATTTCCATGACAACAGTACCGACAGTAGGAGTAAACATAGTAACTCTTCAAGTGCCTGAGATGCTGCCAATCAACATACGGGAATTGGG
>NC_051415.1:15414115-15414566 GCF_015228065.2 Penaeus monodon
CTTTTATATCAAAGTTTAAGGTAGATGTTTATATATCAAAGTTCAAAAGATTATGTTTATGCTTCTAAACATATCATTGTTAGTAGTATTTGAATTTTGTTTATGATAAATATGATTCCAAATTGATTTATTGGATGGTAACCTATATTTCATTCTCACTTTTCATTATTCTTGTTGTTGTAAAAATGGAAAAACAAGTCAATTTTAACTGGCATTGGTTAACAGAAAAACAGATAACAAGAAATCTAATTTCTAGTATGAATATTTGCTTGATACATTGGAAATGGTAATAATGTATCATGAATTTATATTGCATATTTATTTTTTGAGTATTGATTTCTTTCATTACTGTGTAAGTTATTGTGTGTAGATCTTTTGAAAGTTAAACCTACCTCCTTGAGTACTATTGGTCAAACAAACTTTGATTGTACGTTTTTTACTGTAAAACAAC
>NC_051415.1:15414785-15415290 GCF_015228065.2 Penaeus monodon
TGCACACAAAAGAAGAAAGCAAAGACCCACACACACATACACATTCAGCACAATGACAACAAAAATCTGCCTTTCATCCAATTCCAGATGCCTATTGACTTAGAAAAGAATAAGAATTGAGAATGTGCCACGATAACTTATTTGTCAGGGTAATGGAAACAAAGATCTGCTTCTCCTTCCAAGATGTGTTTACTTTGATAGGAGAGACATGCATAGAAATAATTGATCGTGAAGTAATCATTTTGTATGTAGCAATTGTCAGTATGGAATCATCTCTTCTCTTCCATGGTTACTTTAAGAGAACATGCACCTAGCAAACTACTATAGTGTTAAGAATGTGTTGTATTTTATGTACTAATTAATCATAGTGCAATGAATACTTTTTAATAATTACTTGCATACCCTAGCTAATACTAATAGGTATAAAAATATGTATTTATGTAAAACTACTCATCATCACTACTATCATGAATATCAACCCTAATCAACACACATATAAAACATC
>NC_051415.1:15415574-15415811 GCF_015228065.2 Penaeus monodon
GTTGTACTGATTTATCAGGATTTTATATATATTTTTTTTTTCGTGAATGTATAATTTTTTGTTTATTTATAAACTATAATGCCTATTAATGTTAGAAAGCATGCTCACTGTTAATATTTTGATGCACTTTTAGATGTCTGTAGTGTTAAAGGAAGGAAAGTGTTTAGATAGTGAAGTCTCTAATATTTCAGTATGGTTTATAGTTATGTTTCTTCTTACTTTCAGTGTTATTAAGAA
>NC_051415.1:15415845-15419237 GCF_015228065.2 Penaeus monodon
GATGTGTGATACCTTTTGGTATATGTGGTAAGATACAAAATGCAAAACTCTTAATAGATCAGATTACAGTGAAAAAGTATGATCAAAGTGTTAAGAAGACAAATAAAATATAGTAAGATATGGTAACTGATCTGTAATCATGCAAGCAAGTGCATTTTCCCGTTCTGTGGTGGTGAAGGAGTGGTCCGCTCGCCACTGCTTCATTTCACTACCACGAGCATGGATGCATCTCGTTCATCCTGCCCACACCCCAACATTCCGTCTTGAAGTCTCCTCAGGGCAGAGTATTTTACTGTCATGGGCTGGAGACATGCACATGCCAACCCTTGGAGAGGAAAATAGCATTCTGGTGGGAAGAGAAGTATTAAAAGGCAATGGTATATGTGAGAGTGAAGTAGGGATACTAGTGCAGATTCCTGTACCACCAAGTTGCTCTGCCATTTCAGTTACTGTTAAATCCCTAATGCAGTGGCAAGATTTGGCTCTGAACGTTGATAGTGCTCAATCGGCAATCCTAAGCCAGATGCGTGTAATGAGTTTAGGGCAAACCCTTCCTTTGTGGCTTGATGGTGGAGTGTGCATAATGCTTACCACCACAAGTGTTGACCCTTTAGTTCCTAGTGTGGTTCTACATCCCATGACTCAAGTAGAAGTTCATCCTCCTCCAGAAAATGAGGGAGTTGAAGACTACAAGCGCATTAGTTTTAATCCTGTTAATGAGAATGCAAATGTGGACCACAAAGATGTCACTGATCTAGATATAGAGGGAAATGCCCCAGAAGCATGTAAAAATGATAACCAGATTGAAAGTAGTAACAATCTTAATGAAAAGATGATCAGAAAACTCACAGATTTTGTTATTGACAGACTGCAAGAACAAAAAAGAGTGCTGAAAATGCATGTAAGAAAAAATATTTGTCTTGGCTACAGAGTGCTTCCATTTCCAAGTGATGCTTCTCCATTGTCTAGTATTCTGCAGAGTCATCCATCTTTAGTTATCATTAGTAGAGCGAGCATAGCTTTTTCTGTTTTCGAAGATAAAGTGTACTTTATTGCAAATGTAAGAAAAATTAAATCACCAAAAGAAAATTCTGAAAAGCCAAGTAATGTAAAGGAGGAAAGTAAAATAAGTGAAGGGAAGAAAACAAATAAGTCAAGTATTAGGCAAGAACCAGAAAGCCAAAAACTTTTTGCAGTAATTGTGTGGGAGAACTTTGTAAGGGGAAGACCAGATAATACATTTTTTATACAAGAAATGAATATGATTATTCAAAGGAACAACTGTGTGATACCTAACTGCTGCAGAAGACAGATGAACTTAGAAATTACAAGTACTGTGGAGGTAAGATCTACTGAATCCAGTATCAATGCAATGCCAGTTTCTCTTGATGTTGCACTATTAGCACATACATATGATATTCAAAAAGAAACTCTTTTGGATGGTTTAAAAGCCGTACTTCGGAATCTTGTTGAGGAGTGTATGGTCATCATAAATCCAGGCACCATTATGGAAGTTAAGTTAGAAGAAAAGTACATTGATATTTGCCTTTCAGCAAGGAATGGCTTACCCTTAAAGCTTACAAAGAAATCAGTTGTTATATTAGAGACAACTTTTTTGACTCAGACACCCAGTCTTCCATATATACCAAACTCGGTCAGTGATCTTGATACTAATTTCTATGCAAAATATTCATATCTTGGTGAGAAAGAGGTCATGACTAATCTAAAAAAATATATATTGATGGGTCTTGGACTTAAAATGTTAGGACGAAGAACAGTTCCTCAGTTTGCTTTACTCTGCGGTAGTAAAGGCTCTGGAAAGACCAGCTTAGTGGAGACACTTATTGAAGATTTGTCTGTATCCACATATCACATTTACTGTGATGTAGTCAGCTTTAAACAACTAAAAGGAAAGAAGATGGAGACTATGGAAAAAAAGTTACAATTGATATTGAGAGAAGCAATTTTCAGGAGACCTTCTCTTGTGGTTTTGGAAGATCTTGACTACTTAGTTCCACTGGAAGGCACTGATCAAGATTCGGGTCCAGTGTATGAACATGTGATGCAGGTTGTTAACATGCTCAGGAAACTTTTAGATGATCTTTTACGATTTTGTTCTGATTCAGAATCCTCTTCAGTGATAGTGGTTGGGACATGTATAGCAAGAACAAGTGTCCACCCCCTTCTAGTCAGTCCTCAAGGTTGTCACTACTTTCCCTGTACCTTTAAAATTCCCCCATTGGAAAGAGAAGGTCGTGTAAAGGCCTTCATGACAATGCTCAATGTACACTGTGAGAAATTTGCAGCCACCAAGAAGGGAATTTCTCTTTGCCAGTGCATTCCTGAAGCTAATGAGCACTGCATATTCTGTGGGTATTCTGAGTCAGAAAAGTACCAGGTGGATATGAAAGTCATTGCCAGAAGGACTGAAAGTTTTGTGCTTCCTGACCTGAATCATTTAGCATTCAGAACTTTCTTCCAAGCAAGGGATAGATGGGAAAGAAGTAACACTTCAAGAGAAAACATGGAAGGCATGAAAGAAAATAATAGTGATTTTGTTAAGGACACTAATATTTTGTGTAAAACTACTACAAGTAATACAGTTCATGAAAGCAGCAAACCATGGCAAGTTCTTCAGTGTGATGTGGATGCAGCTCTTGATGGCTACACACCTCTGGCCTTAAGAGGTGGGTTGAAGGCACAGATATTGGTATGCATCCTTGCATACACACTTGCAAATTAATGCACATAACCACTCCACCTACAAATGATAATCAATAATAGCAAAATTCAGTATAATTACATTTGAAGTTCTTTTAATATAGCAGCCCAATATTTGTCATTTGAGTACATGTGAAACAAAGTATTATTAAAAAGATGACTTGAATCATTTACATAGTAAAGATGAATACTCATAATGTAACCTCTGCAGGGATATCCCTATCGGAGAAGAAGGCTGATGAGGGCTTCAAAGTGGGTGGCATGAAAGATGCCAAGAAGATCTTAGAGGAGACACTGACATGGCCCTCATTATATCCCAACTTATTCAGCAAGGTTAATCTGAGATTGCGGTCTGGGGTCTTGCTCTATGGCCCTCCAGGCTGTGGCAAAACTCTCCTAGCTAATGCTGTATCAGCTTACTGTCAGCTGAACTTCATTTCAGTCAAGGTTTGTTGTCTTGTACTTCATATATGTTCCAATCCCGATCTGATTATGAAATTAATCTTTAACCTTATTAACGCATTTTGTCTATTTTGATATTGTTTCTAGTAAGCATTAGATGTTTGATACAATATTGATACTTTATTATTTTTGCAGGGACCAGAGCTTTTGTCCAAGTACATTGGTGCAAGTGAGCAGGCAGTCAGAGATGCTTTTGAGAGGTAAGTGGG
>NC_051415.1:15419260-15419479 GCF_015228065.2 Penaeus monodon
GGTGCAAGTATAGGATACATGAAAATATGGTTATTTTTTGTAAAGTTTAAAGTGTTTTGAATGGAGGAAAATCAGTGTCAGGCAAATGTTAACAGCTCAGATATTTCTCCTGTTTTATTTGTCTTAGTGTAATAAACCTAAGAAACTATTAGTTGATTAGAAGAGATAGTGATAACATTTCTACTGAACTGATTCAGCTATTTAGATACAGCAATAAAG
>NC_051415.1:15419514-15421920 GCF_015228065.2 Penaeus monodon
AATAATGTACAATATTAAAAGGAGTTTTCTTCATGTTAACAGAGCTTCAAGTGCCAAACCTTGTGTCTTATTCTTCGATGAATTTGAGTCGATTGCTCCAAGGCGTGGACATGATAGCACTGGGGTGACAGATCGTGTGGTGAATCAACTACTTACACAGATGGATGGCGTTGAAGGACTCACTGGAGTTTACATCTTGGCAGCAACCTCCAGGCCCGACCTAATTGATCCTGCACTGCTTCGGCCAGGTGATTTGTTATGAACTGCACTTACAAGTCTTCTTTTGTCATGATTTTGAAATATTGCTATTTCTGATATTTATTTGTTAGTTCAATTTTTAGGTACTTCAACTATATTTTTCAAGATGGTATTTAGAATAGCATCGAGCAAAAATTAAATTCTGCTGCGTGATGCATAGGAGATCATGTTTTTATTAGCTGTGTTTTTCTGTTTCAGGCCGTCTTGATAAATGTGTATATTGTCCAATGCCATCAGAAGAGGACAGAAAAGAAATCCTGGAAGTTTTAAGTCAGGATGTTGACTTTGGAGAAGAAATAGATTGGTCAGAGGTTGCCAGTTTAACTGAAAGCTTTTCTGGGGCAGACTTACAAAGTATTTTGTCAACAGCACAGGTTGCAGTTGCTCAGGAGGCCTTTGGTGATGATCTTTATAAAGGTGTTATCCCACCAGCTAATGAGGAGAGAGATACAACTGGTGTCAAAGATGATAAAGACAATATTGAAAAACATTTATCATTTCATGATACTGTAATTAATGAGGAAGACCCTGGAGAAAACTTACTTTACCAAGGATCACATAACGTTGAGAAAATACAAGAACAAGTCCTAATTGAAAAGGAAAAGAAAAGAGTCATATATAGTCAAAAGAGCTATATTTCTGAAAATGAGATGTCAGATGATCAGACAACAACAAAGAATAGCTTTTCTGAGCCTGTGAAACCCAATAGTGCCAAGCAGCAGGACTCCACACAGTCTAGTTTCAAGATTTATTATAGGCACATTGAAGCTGCATTGAGAGAGGTGAAGCCATCAGTCACACAGACTGACCAAAGAAGATATGCACAATTGTATGCCAGTTTTACCGGTTCAAGAGAAGGGAATTTTGGACAGCCATCCCCAGGAAAAAGAGCAACATTAGCATAACATGAGAATGAGTTGTTTATATTATGTATGCAGTAAAATCTATGGTATGATGCTTTTGACTCATTTAGAAGTAATGTGATACAAAATCTGTGATTTGGTTTCCTTCCTGTTACAATCACCATATGTACCTACACATTGTTTACTTTAGCCCTGCAAGTATTTACATTCCTTAATTAAATGAGCTGGATATATGTAATTAGAAGACCTGGTGGTTCATTTGAAAATCTCCTTCAGGTGTAGCCACAGTCCTGAGATGATGCCAAATTCCCAATTTTTCTAGTTGAGACATAAATAGAATACTTGCTGTATTCAATAGAATTTGCATCCCAGAAAATCTGTGTACATGTAGTGAAAATACAGTAGTTTCCTTTGCTACTGAATATAAATTGCAGAGTAGATAAGAATAATTTATCATATTTGAACAGTGTTCATTCAGACAAATGTGCTGTGAAGTTTCAATCATTTTCATTTATAGTTTTTGCCTAAATTTTTAAATTTCAGCTTAAGTAGTAAAGTAACAGCATGTTAAACGCGAAGGGATAGGCCTACCTCATCCATTTTACTTCGACGAACTTGAAATATTTTGGAGTTTCCCAGAAATGTAAAATATAAATAAATGTTGGAGATGTATTCAGCATTTTCATTGAACTGTTGTATATTTGTGTCTATATCTGTGCATGTGGGGGGGGGGGGGGAGGTGATGTGTGTAATTGGTGTGAGTTTTCAAGGAATGAAATATATGCCTTGAATATATAGGTATTATACATCTTATGCATAAATAATTGTAGAATGTTCTGTACTGGTAATATACAGTCTTTAAGAAAATACTAAATATTGAAAAGGATAGAAATACTAGTAAATGAGTCACCATTAAAAGTGCAAATCCATTTTAAACAGTAGTTGGGTTGATAAACTTGAAATAAATGTATATTGCTATTGGAAGAATATGTTTTTTTCTAGAGAAAATGATGTAATATTGTGTAAGATATGCAAGATTTATTTCTGATTGTAGATGTGGCAAAAATTGAGACCATCTACAACAATCATTCCTTGCTTTAAAAAATTATGATGATATCTTGAATATAATATTAAACAGAGTATATCAGGAATGCTAGATTTAAGGGAAATTGGGATATTTATAAGATACTTTTACTCACTTGCTATCATAGCTATGCTTATCAGCTCTTGCATCAGCCCTGGATTATCCATTAACTCAAAGCCACCAGGAAAAGGCTGCTCAATT
>NC_051415.1:15422352-15424327 GCF_015228065.2 Penaeus monodon
GCAATATCAACACATGCACTGGATGGCAAGGAAAGGGGATATCATGGAGTATTAGTGCTATATCTTATCCCACCAAATTTTAGGAAATTCAGATATACAGTAAGGGCCTGAGGTTATAATTTAAGGAAGTGAGATTTTCAATATTTGCATTTTATGTTATTTCATCCAATCAATCTGGGAGGAAACACATTTTTTCCCAAAAACTGGGGCACATTGTAATATATAATAACCTGAAAATTACCTAGTACCTCAATATAGTAACTAGACAGCTCAGGCTCATACAAGCTTTACCTCAGGGTTTGTTTTTTGTTCAAGCTTGAGTGATAATTGGACATGTTTATACAAACATAATTATTTCATATTTTCACATTCCATTATGATTTTCATTTACAAATTACTGAAAGCACAAGGCATCTTTGAAAGGTTACATAACTATCTTGAGTGCCTATGGGATAGCAAAATTTCTGAATGATGCTTGTATTTGTCTTGAATTGCATTTATATTTTTACTGTAGTACATTAAGATGTATTGAGTTGTCTGACACTAAAAAAGTAGATGCTCAAAATTATTTTTAAATTTGACTATTCCTCTAATGGTATTATGGGTATGAAAAGCTGCATGATACACAAATACCCATTTAATGCATGTTATATAAAGACAACTATCTCCCATTAATTTTGTCTGATTATTTTTTTCAGGTGGCAATAGTATTGAATAAAACGGACAGCGTCTTGAGTCGTGCCAGCAACGAACTGCTGAATGCAATGCGCTTTGATGACCTCAAGGAGTATGCACCGCAGCAACTCACAACATTTGAAGTGAGTGCTCTTGCTGGGAAAGGACTGAGACCTCTTCTAGAGTGGGTAAAAGGAACCAAGCCAAAGCCAAAGTAGATCAGGTTGAAGAGAACTGAGGAAATTTCACTTTGAAAATTAGGCAAAGAAATTTACTAAAAAGCAGAATGAAACGGTGCTTGTCAGTATGAGTTTGACTGCAGAATATCTATTTACACAAAATATTACCTGATAACTGATCTCATTACCATCTACCATATGCAAGTTATTTGAAATGAAGTCTCTTGCACTTAAGAAATCATATAATTTTATACAATTGCAGTTGTTACTAGTGGATTAATGAAATGTAATTCCCTGTCAGAATACTTAAACTCTTGAATTATTTTTAAAATAAATCTTACAAATGTCCTTAAAGAACTGGCTAAAGACACAGATGCTGTTAGGATCTTACGACATTGAGGATTAATCCTTGCCTGAATTTTTTAGAGCTTCACTTGAACTGTTTTGAAGGTATTTCAGAATAAAATAATATAAAATGTGACACCAACCTTTGACAAAAGGTTCCAATTAGGTTCAATGGCTGGCTTCCACAACATGAATAAACCATTTGGTATAATAGGTATAATAGCCCCAGGTGTCCATGCTCAACAGTGATTAAAACCAATGTATTCAGGTCTTGACACTTGACCCACATTATATACTAGGTTAATAGTCATGGTTTACAGGTGCTGACATTCCACTTGCAAAATTCTGTATGACTGGTAATGTTTGTGTACTAGATATTTCAAGGAAATTGTTATATGCTAATAAATCTATAGAGATGCAGAAAGTTAAAAATCAAAGTGTTTAATACATAATGAACATGATAACTGAAGAGAGGATAAGAATGAAGTATGATACTAAAATAACTGTCTGGAACAAGATCCGTCCATAATAAAAGTCCTAGTAGTACATAAATTAAAATAACTGGATTTTATTTTATCCATATAATGCATAAGTGCCTTTTGTAAACAAATATTATCCACAATAAAGAATTAAGAAGGAACTTACTTGTTATTAAGAACAGCACCTTTCAGCAATATTATTTATGAAATGGTAGGACTTGCAAATGAAAGGAATCATGTTAGACAATATCAAATAACCCATTGATGCCAGGATTACATGTACAAGTGAACTGTCCT
>NC_051415.1:15425549-15426240 GCF_015228065.2 Penaeus monodon
TAAAACAAAACCATATAGACACTGCCTGAACCCAGTGTCCATTGCTTAAGATATTTCTTAGCATTTCTTAAATGAAAAAAGGAATTCTATTCATAAAGCAGAGTCAAATAACAATAACACATGAACTAAATTTCCACCTCACAATAAATCTCCTTATTCGCAGAATAGGGTGAAAAAAATAACACAAGATCTCAACATTTTAATTCAGTTTTATACAAAAGTCACATTTCTGGACTACACCATATCTCTTCATAAAGTGCATATCTACAAAACCCGTATCTGTTCACTAATATTTATGTGGCCGAACAGGGTTGTTGGGGTCAAATAATTTAGGATCCTTGAAGAAATCTACACTCTTCAGCATTACTGGCATGAAACCTGTGAAAACGTGGGCAAAAATTAGATGTACTCTGGAGGCAAGTTGTTTTTTAATGATCAAAGAGAATTTAAAGGACATACTCTTTCAGTGAGAGATTAAACATAAAGAGTAACATGTAGAATAATTCCAAAATTCAGACTTCCAGTGAACTACAAAACATGAAAATGGTGAATGAGGAAAAGAATGAATGGAAAAACTGATCTGGAATGTAAAACTGAAAAGGCAAACTGATGAACAGCAGAGAAAAAAGATAATTCTATGTCTACTTATCACAGAAAGAAATAAGGAGTAGCAGCAAGGAGGAGAAAGATG
>NC_051415.1:15426401-15427174 GCF_015228065.2 Penaeus monodon
CTGGGCCAGACTCTGTAACCAACTCTATCAACCACATTTTGTTTTCTTATTTTTCACTGACAGCAAAAATTACTTATTTCAGTATCTCACCTGCATCTCTGCTCTTTTGTATTTCTCGTTCCAATATTGACTGTTGTCTCCGACATAACCTGGTAATATGCCTGCCGTAAATCTGTCCAGTGAAAGGTGATACAAACTGGGAGAGCAATCTGACATTCTTGTAGTCCAAATGCACCTTGTAGTTGCAGAGTATGCACTGTAATTTCTCCTTCTCATATGGGTTTGGCATTTCTACAGGCTGAAAAACAAAAAAAAGTGACAGATATTACTAACCTTGTATTTATTGTCGTCATCCAAATATGAAACTAATGGACTGATAACATATTTGGGGAGCAAATTTGGAATCCTTTATAAGTATGATAAAAATAAATTCTACAAATTTTCAGGACTGAAATTTATGTTCTCATTAAGTTAGAAGGAATGGAGTAAACTGGAGGCTTTAATTAAACATAAGTTCTTGTTTGCCATGTGGATTTAATTCATTTTCCAAACAAACAATGCCTGAGGAATGAAAAAAGAAACAATGCATTATTAACCTTTAAATCAAGGTCCTAAACCATAACCTTTAACCCTGTGTGCTGACTCCACAAATACATTGTCACCATAGAGTCTACTACTTACCTCAGCCATCTTTGCTGTTTTTTGGTAGAATTTCTTGAATTTCTTTATCACTATTAGTGTTTCAGTAAAATTATAAAGTCAATCATAATGTC
>NC_051415.1:15427562-15427772 GCF_015228065.2 Penaeus monodon
TAGCATCACAGTACATGGACACACAAACAAAGAGTTAATACAAACATAAGAACATTCAAAAGTATAAATTAAATTCTCCTATTATCCAAATTTTCCTTAATACTATTGACTGCAAAATTTCTGTCCCAAAATGAATATAAATACACACTGTTTAAAAAAAAAGTGTCTTGTATTCGAAAAGATTTATTTTTTATTACAGTGCAATTTCAA
>NC_051415.1:15428311-15428515 GCF_015228065.2 Penaeus monodon
CCTGTAGCTGAGACATAAAAATGCATATTTCTTTTACAATGAAACAAAGTTTGTTCAGGTCAATTTTTCAGGTCCTGTTTAATAGAATTAATTTAATTTTCTTTGTTTTTTGTTACTGTATTTGTTTCATCAAATGTATCAACAAAGTAAAGATGAAAGCAATGTTAATGGCACAAAAGTAGACAAACATCCAAATAATGTTAC
>NC_051415.1:15428663-15430578 GCF_015228065.2 Penaeus monodon
TTTTTCTTTAAAACCCATCCTTTTTTATTTTTGTTTAATAAAAACAAGGCTTTTTTCCATTTTCTGAGGGAAAATTATATACTTTCGGGCCCCCCTTTTTTTTTCTTTTTCGGGGGGAGGGGGGAAGGAAGAAAGGCAGAGCTTTGGTTTTGGGTCGTGCTGAAAGGTGACATGCCCTTTCCCCGTAAACAAGGTTACATTAAACATTTTTTGGAGTTTTAAGAAAAAAAAAATGGGGCATTACTTTTTTGGGAAAAATTTAATGTAATTTTAATATAAATATTTTATAAATATATAAAATATATATTTTATATATTTTAAAATATATTTTCCCTTATACATTATATAAAAAATACAAAAATATATAAACAAAATAACATATATATAACATATTTTTTACTTTAATTTTATATACATTTTTTATAAAATATATAAAAACATAAAAATACTTATAATAAAACAAAATTATATATTTTCCCAATTTTAAAAATTATATAAATAAAACCAAAATTTATATATTTTTCTAAAACATAAAACATTATACATATTTTAACATATATTTTAAAAAAAAATATATCCAAAATATATATTTTAAATTTTAAAACATAATCATAAACTTTATATAAAAAATTTTATTATATACATTTAAAACATTTTAAAAAATATTTTCCCTATTTTTACAAAATATATTTTTTACATATATAAATTATATATTACCATATAAAACAATATAAAATATAATTTTCCCATATATATATACATTTAATAAAATTAAATTACTATTAAAATTTTATATATAAAAATCCCAAATATAATTAAAAAATATATTTTACTTTTATAAAAATAAAAATAATACATTTTTAATTAAAAAAAATTTTATTTTACTTATATATATAATTTTAAAAATCCATAATTTTAAATAATTTTATACATTTATATAAAAATAATATATAAATTTAAATTTTAATAATATAAAAACCCAATTAAATATAAAATCTTATAACTTATTATAAAAAATTAATTTTTACTTAAAATTTTATAAAATATATATCTTTATTAAAATTATAAAAATCTAAAAACATTTTTTAAATTTTTAAAATTAAAATTTTTAATTTATATATAATAAAATTAAATTATATATATAAAAATTATAAATTTATATAAAAATTATATATACATTAAAATATATAAAATAAAAATTTAAAAAATTATATAAAATAATATATTTTACATTTTTAATTTTATAAAATTTTATTTTATATATAAAATAAAATTTTAATTATTTTAAAAAAAATTTTTTAAAATTATAAAAATATTATTTTTAAAAACCCAATTTTTTTAAATTAAAAATTTTATTTTATTTAAAAATATATATAAAATTTTTTTAAATATAAATATATAAAAATTTTTATATATAAAATATAAAAATCTTAAATACCCTATTTAAATATAAAATAATATTTTTATATAAATATAATATATTATATAAAATTTAAATATTATTTCCAAAATATATTTTATTTAACCCAAATATTTTCTAAAAATTTAATATTTTTATATATATTCTAATTTTTATAATCTTTATTTTAAAATTAATTTTTATATTAATATTGGAAATAATATCTTTAAATATTTAAATTTATTTTATAAATATATTCTAGTTTTTTAAAATAAAAAATATAAAAAAGAATCCCCAAATTTATATTAATATTTCTATTTTATATATTATATATAATATAAAAATTTTAAAATATTAAAATATTAAAATATATATAAAAAACCCAATTTTTAAAAATCTATTATATAATTTTAATTTTAAAATACAATATACAAAAATATATATTATTATATAGTATATAAATAAATATATTTTTTAAAAAAACCAAATAAAATTATAAAATTTTAAAAAATATAA
>NC_051415.1:15430608-15431884 GCF_015228065.2 Penaeus monodon
GTATATATTCTATCTCTATTTTCTATTCTATCTTATTTTATATTTATTGATTTTTAAATTTATAATTTTCTATATTTTCTTATACATATATATTATTTTATATTTTTATACTATTTTATATTTTAATTATAAATATTAATTAATCTATATATCTATCTATCTTTATATATCATATCTATATATAATATTTTAATATCTTTATATTTATATCATATATAATATCAAATTTTCTATATATCTTTTATATATTATATTTTCCCTTAATAATATATTTTACATATTTATTATTCATATCCTTATATTTTTTCTATTATTTATATACCTATATTTCTTATCTTATATATATATATGTTATATATTATATATATATATTATATATCTTTATTATATTATATCTTATTTATATTCTATTATTTAATTTATATCATTTTTATATATTATATATTTTATTTTTATATATTTATTATTTTTATATTTTTAATTATCTTTTGTTATTTATTTATCTATATTGTTATAATTTATTTATTTTAGGGTATTCTATAAAATTATTTTATGTTTATATCTATTTATATATTATATGTTTATATTATTTTATTATTTTGTTATATTATTTATATTTATATATGTATTTTCTTTTTAATATATTTTAGTTTTTATATATATTTATATCTATAATTATCTGTTTTTTATATTTATATTATTTTATATATATATGTATATTATATTTTTTATTATAAGTCTATTATTATATTTTATAATATTATTTATTTTTATATATGTTCTATCTATTTATTATTTTTTTATTTATATATTTTTTATATATTTTTATATTTATATATATTTTTATTTTATATTTTTATTTTGTTTATATTTTTTTATATATATGTATTATATATATTTTTTATATATGAAATTTTATTTATATCTTTTAATATATTGTAATTATATATATATTTTTATTATATGTATCTTATATATATTTATATATTGTAATATATAATTTTTTATCTTGTCTATATTATTAATTTTATATTAGGTATATATATTTTTATATATATGTAATTTTTATATTTATATTTTATTTTATATTTGTATTTTTTTTTTATATGTTTATTATATATTTTATTTGTATATTCTATATTTATATCCTTGTATTTTTCTTTTAATATTTTATATATATTGTTATCTTATTTTTATTTTAATTTATGGTTTTATTCTTTTATCTTTATTTTAATTTTAGATTTTTGTTTATTTTATTTTTATTATGTTTTATTAT
>NC_051415.1:15432656-15433519 GCF_015228065.2 Penaeus monodon
ATTTCCTTAACTTCCATTAGAGAAAAGAAACATCCATGATACCTTCTTACCTTTACTTGTGACACAGTATTTTTCAAAATCAAAATTTGATGAGCACTATATCAGAGATTGCCTGCATGAGAAACTGGCCTAGGGATGTGACCCTAATTATAGTATTACTAAAGATCAACTGTGAGACTCCATTAACCAAATTCGATTACCACTTATTGATTTTGACCTTGTTATATGACCTTGACTTTTAATTCTCCTAGTCTACATTCCTCTGTCCCACCCTCTCTCTCTGCTGCATTTTTAGACACCCACTTCAGAACAGAATTATAATGTTTCCTTAGTCACTTAGTGAAACTAGCACCCTTCACATGGAGTGTGAAAGAGAGAAAACATTGCTTTTATCAATTACTTTTCGTATAAAGTGCCAGTAGCTTTGAGTGGTTTTGAAAAAATGTCTATATTATATCTGAGTGTATCGGCACTGGAAAATTTAGATTGTCATCCTTTCTTGAAGCATTCATATTTTTAGGTCACCTGTTACTACTTAACATTGCAATCTTGGATAATTTGTTTTTGTAAACGTGTTCAAGACCACTTCCAGAAACCTATTTTCTATAATTGGCCTACAAGAAAACCATACATCATGTAGCTACTAATGAGGTAAGATTGATCAAGGTTTTTCTTAGATGAGCATACTGGCATGAAGGAACTATATAGATCCCTATTGATTTTGGACACCTGCATTTCTATTATGGATGAGCAGAATTATTTAAGTATGACGATATGTTAGGATAGTTTAGAGGTTCATACTTAGGTAATTTTCTATGACTAATCTGCACATCAAAATCTATCAAATGGAGAATTAATAAAGA
>NC_051415.1:15433821-15434078 GCF_015228065.2 Penaeus monodon
TATTGCCATAGAGAGGGTGAAAATTATGATGGAAATACTTGAAGATGAATGTTTACAAGACACCTATAATGGCTTTTACATTTCTCTACTTTATTTATATTGGCTGTTTCTATCCCAATCGCATTAAAAATTGCTGTAACTGGTGATGGAAGGCTTGTAATCTGTAGCACAGCCAAATAGTAATGACTGCTGTGGGTTCTCTCCAGCAAAGTCCAAAAAAAATCTACCAAGTAAGACAGTGCTTGAAAAGTTTCCAT
>NC_051415.1:15434783-15434849 GCF_015228065.2 Penaeus monodon
ACAGATGTATTCAAATGTACTAATCAGAATTCCCTGATGGACCCTTATCAACCTTGCAGCTACATC
>NC_051415.1:15434867-15436913 GCF_015228065.2 Penaeus monodon
AGAAGATTCACTTGGAAGACTTTCTGTAATGAAGGTAGCTTTCCAAATAACTGTTAATATATAACATGTTTTACATAACGGAACATTAGAAATGACAGATTTCAACTCATGTCCATCTACGTATAGCTCAGGCTCGTAAAATACAATAACAATTATTACTATCATCATTAAATAACATTGTGAGCACAGCACCCGGCAACATCCATAATTACGCAGACAAAACATCTTTTCTCTCATCATAATATTCAGTTCACATCATATTCATCCAAATGACTCATCAGCGACTTACTCATCAACTGTGATCTTCCACGAAAGGAAAACAGAAGATAATCTTTGACAGAAAAGGCGAGTCGTCTGCTCCCTAAGGCCGCCATGATGCCGTGTGTTGTTATTGGAGATTCATGGGTAACGTGAGTAACACAATATAACTGAATCTCCAATAACAATATAAGGAACAATATAAATACCCAATGACAATTAAATACTCCCAAGAACAATCAGATGCTCCCAATAACAATCAATTCTTCCCAATAACAATATAAGTAAATATAACTACCCACTTATATTGTTATAGGAGATCCACAAAATGAATAACACAACATAATTGATGACTGAATAAATGGGACAGATTGATTTAGAAGTAAGCATGATAATGATAATGGGATTAAATGGAATACTTTGCATATCAATCAAGAACTTGACATTGCGTTTCACATCATCGCGATGTTAAATTTTATGAGAATGAGTAATCGCAATGCAAGAAAAATATGATTAGATGATGGATCTATGGTAACCTCTGCATCCATGATAGTGATGGAGGAATTAATTTGGTTGTTTATGATATGATATATGATAATAGGGGTCAATGTGATGTCCCTGTATTTAGCGAAAGATTCATGTATTAGATGAACAATGGAGCGTGTTCTTCAGACACCTATTTGCGAGGTTATGTATCGCAATGGCTTTCACTGTAATGAAAAGATAACAGTGGCAGGTTAATCATTGTGTACTACATCAACAGGAGATGAATTCCAATTACTTAACAATAAAAAGATACAATGTGCTTTTGATTGGTTTACATTGTATGACAGAATGCCAAGTCAGAAGTAACTGTTATTTTGAAAAGCAAATGTACAATAACAGCTCGATGACCAGTAGAGAAAGAAAAACGAAAAATTATCAAATCATATCATAATAAAGTCGATTGTTTAGATCAATCCCTTTAAGGAACATTGTGATATATTGAATAGTGAATAAATTATCTTTTAATACAGTTTGCATTGTAATGTTTATGGCTTATTTTTATTTTCTGCACAAAATGTAAAGTAAAAATACCAAAACAAAGCTCATCTCCTTAGCTTTTCTAACGGCATCGCTCATATTTCTTTAATACGAAATGCGAACAAGACAACCCATTCCCGATATCATTCAAAACAACCAGCAAAAAGATACATGTACAGAATACTAGAATAAGCATCACCAAAGAGATAAACCGGGTGATTTTCCTCTCCACCGATGAAGAATTAATGATTTAAAGACGATAGCTTTTGGGCGAGCGAGGTAGCGTTGGGGGTGAAGTTGGAGTCGAACGCCCTGGACAGGTAATCCTCACATAACTTTACCCTTTTGCGTTGGTTTCACCCCCTGCCGCCCTCGCCTGCACCCACTCGCGAGGAGGGGCTTAGGGGAGGAGGTCAGTTCTAGGGCTCAGGGTGACGTTGTGGTGTGGGGGAGGTAGCAGAGGTGTTGTGAGGCGGGTGGGAGGGGTCCTCATCATGTGTCTTGTTTCAGGCTGTTTGTGTGTGTCTATTTTTTTTAATATGTATATCTGTGGGTGTTTATCTTGAAGGGTGGGTGTTGGTGTTGTGTTGCAGTTGGGTGTGGGATTGTGGGGGGGAGGGGATATTTTAACAGGGATGACGTTTGTTTTGAGGTTTGGCCTACCTGTTAGGTTCAGGGGAAGCACCGAGACACTACTAGTAGGTATTATGGGATAAGATGTGTATATCTGATTCTGGAAGTTGTCATCTTGCGGAAATTACTGTG
>NC_051415.1:15437224-15437306 GCF_015228065.2 Penaeus monodon
TTGGGAAATATCCTGAAAAATGTCAGAATCTCAAGATGTGGTAGATTTGTTAGTGATAGATCCAAGTTGAGGTGTAATACAG
>NC_051415.1:15437601-15438859 GCF_015228065.2 Penaeus monodon
TCTCGGTAATATTAACTGTAATATGTATTTATAGTGGTTTTATTTATGGCTAGGCAATGATAGGGATAGTTCTAGACCTGATAGGTAGGAAAGGCTTATGATATCCAAGTTAAGGTGCATTGTTAGATTATGCATTATTTTTATATTTTTTTATTGTTAGAGGACTGTACATCGAAGAACCTTTTGGGGGTATTACTACTCTCCAAAATTCCAGTCTGTAATGAAAACTCTCCACTACATCAGACCAGCAAGATAGATCCTGGTCACAGTTGAATGATGCACTGTGAGATAAGCCTCTCTTACCACTCTCTTGGTCCTGAGTTGTGCAAGTTATGGGAGTTTGTATTGTGCCAACGGATACTGCCATATTTGCTTAGTAGACATTGATAGGAGGTTTGCTTCAATTCTTGCAAAATATGAAAATAAGTGTGCAAAGTTATAATGATTGGTAAGACATGAAAGGGGAATCTTAACTGAGTTGATTTTATGTATAAAGTCTACCCTGGAAATCACTCAGACACTAAAACTTCTCCCTCTGTCAGCTCCACTCCACTGTCAAATTAGAAAAAAGTCAGATTTCCCTTTCTTAATTGGATTGCAGATAATGTGTTTATCCTGTGTTACATGGTATTACTGTACTCTGTGTTCTTGATTATTCAGGGAATATGTGTCTTCTGTTTTACTGATTCATATGCGTCTTCCTTTATCCAATGTGTTTTACATTGAGTATGATTAACTTTTGCTCCTTTTCTGTATTGGAACCTTACAAAGGCAGGCTGAGTTTGGCCCCTCTTGTTTTTTCTTATTTGTGTCCTTTGCTTTCTTCTCCCACTGTCTAGGTACTGCTTGATAATCTCTTGTAGAATCCTCCAATATTTATAGTATGGTGTAGTACTATATTTTATGAAATATGTTTACAGTATCATAATTGAATGCATGTTACATCAAATAGATCCTAAACAAGTACTATTTATAGTCTCACAACCTACTGCTAAAGGAAGCATAAGTTATCAGTAATCAATAACTCTGGTAAGAGTACTTCACTTGTGGAGGGATGGTAACCAAGGTTACCTGATAGTGAAAAGAATAGTTCCTAGTAATCTGGCTGATCCTAGCAAAAATATGTTTTAGGTGTTTTAAGTATGATTCACAGTATATTTTGATCCTACATTTGAAATCTTATATGATTGCTCAGTATTACTCTTATAATATCAAGGTTGGAAAACTAGTTTACTAAACCATAGAAGGGGAAGTATGT
>NC_051415.1:15439216-15439332 GCF_015228065.2 Penaeus monodon
TACATATTTATTGATTAGTCTGGAAAGGAAAGACATTGATTGAGATACCATAATATACTGGTAGACTACACAAATCTGTGATGGATTTGACTACACGTCTTTATGTTTGATGTCAG
>NC_051415.1:15439402-15440200 GCF_015228065.2 Penaeus monodon
AGACCTCTATCTTTTGTCTGTAAATCAGTCGGTTCAGTAAAACTGCCATTGCAGAAGAGAAATAACCAAGAAAATGTTCAGTGTTCGTGAGATATGTTACCTTTAAGATATCTATTTACACTGGGAAGTTCAGTCATTGATCAGTCGTGACATTTCTTTTAAATCTTCCTTGTTTGTTTCTATGTGAATATTTCACATAAAGCTAGTTCAGATGAGTCAGTCTAATCAAGCATGGAGTATTAAGGATAGTGGACAGGTGGACATGGTGATGAATATAATTATGAAATTATGCATAGAACTAAGTATGTATTTAGTATGCAATGAGGATTTTTATTACCAGAAACAGTTTAAGTTCATATACTCAATAAAGTAAAATATTTGATTTTCTCTAGGATAGAGTTGGTCATGGCTCTGCAGGATCCTGTCTGTGAGTTTGGCATTCCTCGCATGTCAAGAAATAGGAGATTTTAACCCAATCATCAAGATCATCCATGGTAAGTAGGTTACTTAGATATTGTGATATCAGTAGCAGTTCAGACTCGTTGTGAAGAGAGTGTGAAATATATTTGGTGATGTCTTTGGAGATTTCATGAAGATACAGAAAGGTTTTTCAGGTATTTTACCATAAACTTTTGTAAGATTTACAAGTTGTATTTTCTGTATGTAGTTATCTAATTTTGTGTTTTGAATAATAAGACAACCAGGTATTTTCTTAGCAGTACTTAGTTATCACTTCAGAATATTATAATAATCTCATTCTTGAGGAGAACATTATCCTTTTTTAAAATTGATATGTGC
>NC_051415.1:15440225-15440402 GCF_015228065.2 Penaeus monodon
AAAAACATCTTTGTAATGACCAGATGTTGGAGACACTGCAGCAGAAGGATCCTCCATCAGAGTTTGTTGACATTGCAGAGAGGAACCGGAAGAATGAAAGTCTTGGGATGAATTGTGGTGAAAGAGTGAGGTAAATTCTTGGCATGAGGAAAAACGTAGTTTTAGGAAACAGTTGTT
>NC_051415.1:15440445-15441044 GCF_015228065.2 Penaeus monodon
TATTTATTTTTTTTTTAGAGAGAGAAATGGGTTACCTTAGAAGAAGCTACATGTATTTACTGTTATCATATGTGAACAGTCTGTGTCTGGTTCAGTTCTGTTTGAGGACTATTATTTATAAAGACCATGTATACTTTCATTTGCATTATATACATATGTATTTTTAAGTGAAGAAAATCAAAATGTTATTGATGCTATTATTAAAAAAAATGCCTGCTGAAATCATTACCCCTTAAAAAAAAAAAGGCATTAAAAGGTATTTAGCTCATTTCATTTCATTCACTTATAGAGTATGACCTTTTTTTTTTGCTTCTGCTCAATGCAGTCAGGTGGAAGAATATGCAGCTGCTCAAGAAGAATGGGAGGCTGTGCAGTGTGTGGAGCCAATCCTGCGCTCCCCTTACAAAGAGGACCCGCACAAGAGCCCCAAGAAGTTCATCAATGGGTCTTCGTCCTCCCCGGCAAAATCGCCATCAATGTCCCCGCAAGCCCTGGCCCCCAATGTTCGGATTACACCCCACACCGACTTTGATGAAGTGTGGGATTTCTTTACTCGGCAGGATATGAGTCATGTGATGGTGAGTGGGGGGGGTGGAGAT
>NC_051415.1:15441563-15443198 GCF_015228065.2 Penaeus monodon
GTGTGAGATGTGAAAAGTATGGACATGATATAGGTCCTGTATATATAATGTCTATGTATATATAATCCTTGAGAAACACTTATATTTGAATGCAGTATTTATTTTGCTCGACAGGGATCCATAAAACCCACTCTTGAAAGAAGGGGAGTGAACGGTCTCTTCAGGACAATTTTTGGGCCCAAGAAGCTAAAGGCAGAATTAGTAGATGAGAGAAACCTTCTTTTTGCAATTGCTCAGTGTAAGTATCCTTTCATAATCTTTATATTACTTTTCTTTATGCTGGTATCTCTTTTTCCCCTCAGGACCTCCTAACTCTCCAGTTTAGTAAACAGGCATGATGTTTCAAATTTCACTGAAGCTCTTATCACACTAGCACGCTTTCTGTCAATTTTGGCTTTTCGTATGCATCTCGTGCATGCGGAACACCTCTCAGATGAAGATGGCAGTAACTTGTTGTTTTATTAATTTCTGTGGTTTTATTACTAGATAGCTTTTACTCACAGATAAAATAAAAGCTCATCTAAATATAACCTGTTCTCATAGTATGTTTCTTTTACAGTGTAGTAGTCTCCTTTACATTACAATAGTTCTTTAAGATAATATAATTTGTATGTGATTCCTGATATCTAACTTGTTTGTTTCCATGGAAACTGATGATTCTCTGCCAGACTTATTGTGTTAGACCATACAGAAAGTTCATATGGTAGCATAAAAATTGACAGGAAGAGTGCTAGTGATATGACCTTAAGGCAGGCTTTGATATTTGCCCATTGAAGAGCTAAATTTTATGCATCAGAAAATCTATATTTCATTGCCATATCTCAAATAGAAGTAATCAGTAAAGTGTAAAGTTAAAAAAGTTACCATATAAAACAGGAGAATGTGTGTTTGCATGTTTTTATATATCTCTAGATGTATGAATAATAAAAAGACAATGAAACAACAGAATATTAACTCTCACCCTGCATTTCATTCACGATAAGGTTGGGTAAACACGATTGTTCATTGGCTCAAGCAGAGGTGGGTACAAGAAGAGTGCGGGTGTAGAGGGTATCATGAGTTTCGCTGAAGAAAACTTGCCAAGTCATATCAGATATATTAGGGGACACTATGTACTTGCCATTCATAAAGAAAAAGTATTTGGCAAAAAAAGCCTGACAGTTTTTGATCATCGTGAGTAGGACTGTGTGCACATTCAGGGAACAGCCATGATCATGGCAAATAGGGCTTCATTGGGTTAATTAGTTATTGTGCCTTTATGTTCACTGTGTTAAGATTAAAGAACTTTATATTAGATTAAATATATTGGAGTGATTCTATGTAAAAATCCATGGCCTCTGTAAGAGATGAAGAGAAAGAGGTATGTAAGTAGAATAAAAGTCAAAGTCAAAGATTGTAGCTATATTGATTTTACTGTAATTAGTTCTAGTATTTTCATTTCCATTTTAGTTATAATTAAGTCGTCTCAGTGTAGGAAAATAGTAAATAATTGACACAAAGGTTAACCCATAGCTGCCAGGAATGTGTAATGGCCACTTGACTTTCTGGTTTGCGAGTTGTTTATGAGCCCCACCAATGCTCAGCCACCACCGAGCAGGCACACATGACTTGACTTCATTTCAGCTTTCTTGGAGT
>NC_051415.1:15443378-15446710 GCF_015228065.2 Penaeus monodon
ATACTGAAATTACAGTGGACATGCCATCCCAGTCAAAATAAAGTATATGTTGTGAAGAAGTAGGACTGAAATATATTTTATTGTAAAATTGTTATTTTGTTATCTTCTTTTGTTGTTGAAATTTCTTTTCCATCATGTTACAGGTCAGTTTGACAACAGTGAGCCAATTCACCTTCAAATTCTTCAGACAGTGTACAAGGTTCTAACAGGCACCAAGATAGACTGCCCACGCTTTGGCAACCACTGGGATGTCATTGGCTTTCAGGTGAGACAATCTGTGAGGTGAATGAAGAATGGACTTGTTTCTTTGCATTTTTACTTTCAAAGGATTTATTTTTCAACAAGGAAGAAACGTTGGGAAGGGAAAGGCAAGGATGATATACTAATGTTCATGAACACTGGAGATGAAGAATTAATATTCCAGAAAAATTAGTAGGGGTGTGTATAGTGAAGCATGGAATTAGGAAGTCAGTACACATTTTGTGATTTTTTTATTGTAATAGATCACTTTGTTTACAGGGTGTGGATCCAGCAACAGATCTTCGAGGCGTTGGCTTACTAGGCTTGGTTCATGCTCTTCATTTATTAACCTATGAAGCAGTACTGCCACTGGCAAGGGACATATTCCGTCTAAGTCATGACCAGCACTCCCAGTTTCCATTCATGGTGCTTTCCATAAACGTAACTCGCATATCGTTGCAAACCCTTCGGGAAGGTCATCTCAACAAGTGAGTATAGCTTGTGTTCTGAAATTTCTGAATATATTTTGGAAAGTTTTGTGTTGTGTTTAATGATTAGAATATTTATGTTGTATTGGTGGAAGTAGGATAAGAATAAAGTTTCACAAAATGGATGTCACTTTACATTTGTATGTTACTATTAATTAGATGGTAATCATATTAATTAACAGTTTTGCATTAAGTTTTGAAAGAAGTGTAATGAAAGAATGAAAAATTAATGAATGAGGAGAAAAAAAAAGATGGTAACTAAAGAATGGTATAAGAAGAGGAGAGCAAAGACAGCATAAAGGAGGAAATGAAGAAGAAAAATTTTGTGTTAAATTTGTTTTTGTAACTGATATTAATGTCACATATATAATTGTACATTGTTCTTATATTCTCAGGGAGTGTAATAGCCGTGGCAATGTAAGACATGTCCTGAACGAGTATTTCACAGCTGTTATGTTCCATATTTATTGGATATGGAAAACAGAATGCAAAACCATAAAAGATTCAGGTTTTCTGATAAAAGGTAAGATTCACTTCACTTTCCTTTTTTTGTCTGTTATTTTAAAACATGCAGTTGGTTTATATGATTTGTAATTAATTTTCATTAATATTTCTTCGTAAGATAAATTCTCTTCCAGTACTGTTGATTGCCACAAATTTCTTACATCTTATTATTGTTTTTAGATGCCGAAGCTTACTGCAAGAGGAATGTAAAGACAGTTTTGCAAAAGTTACAGGCACAGCTCCGCAAATACTCGCATCAGGAAGCTGAAATGTTGTGATTATGCAGAATAAACATTTTTCTGTATGTATGGAAGGATCTCAGTGATATACAAGCTTATTCAATATGATATATAAGAAGAGAGAGTGATTGGTTGTGAGTATACAGGTGTTAGGTGACCTTTTTGGTCAAGGTTTTATATATATAAGAAGACAATACTTGAATTATTAGATTTTCGTTCTGTTATGTGCTCTATATGTTTATTTTTAGAAGATGGTAAAAACTCTTTTAAAGTGCCACAAATACCATACGACTATGGCATACTTGGGTTAAAAGATTTGAAGTGGTTCTATTTTGGGGTATCTTAAAGGATTGTAAAAGGCCTTTCACAAACAACTATGATGAGTAAATAAAAAAAAAAGTTGTTGGAATTGTTAGGGGGGTAATGAGGTGTCTTATATTTGGTAATTAAGATTTTTATTTTCCCCCATGTGATTTTTTTGAATTTCTTTAACAAAGTTCAGGAATATATATATATTGACTAAGCAGTTCTTATGGTCATATGTGGCAAAGCATGAAGCTAACAATGTGAAATACGCTTTTCATATTTAACAAGGAATGTTCATTATGCTATGCTGTATGAAGCTAAGTTATTTCTGCTAATGAGAAATAGATTTATTTGAGTAAAAATATAATAATAGGAAGTATATGACATCATAAGGAAACTGAATACATGAATATAAGTTGACCATTGTGTTTGTGACAGCGGTGCAGATCTCAGTACCTGTGATATGCTTTTGTGTTTTGTGATACTTAGTATGTGGACTAACAATGACAAAGATAGATGTGAATCTGCATGACGAGCTTAATTAACCCAGTTGAGAATCATGAGAATGTCTTGGTATCTTGAAAGTTGATATTATTTTTTAAGAAGCTTTTACATTTGTTTTTCCTGCTTTAACAGTGATGTGAAAAGATATTTAAGGTATTTATCATAAGGAAATCAGAGATATAACAATATCTACCAAGACACGTAATACATGTTCAAACTTTTCATATCATGTTGCATATTGAATTAGACAATATTTTCAAGGTTGGTGATCAAGTCAGACAAACTGAAGAAAACCCAAAATGACATTAGTTAATGTGATATGAAGGAAGGGAATAATTAGTGAAGTATGATGGAAACCTAACAATATTGCTCATTTTCTGTAGATAGTACTGTTGCACATTAGCTGGAATACCTCTCGTAACTTTTTATTAGACATTTATTGCTAATGGATCACCTCACTGCACTGTAGTATTGATGTATGGTACAACATGCCCGCACATTGTGTGACTCTCTATGTACAATGCCCAGGTCAGGCTGGCCTACTTATTATTATGTTTTAGTTGCTAGGAGTTGTTTAGAATGTCTGTGTAGATTTCCTTTGTAGCACTGTACTTGGGTAGGTGCTGTGTTCTGATAGTTTGCTCCAAAAGTTGGTCCAGGGATAGTTCAGAACCCTTTACTGGGACCTTCTTGATTAGGTAGATTTTGTTTGTATGAGTAGCTTTAAGAAGAATATTTTAAAAGTACTTATTTTGTTGATTCCAGGCTGTGTAATTACAAAGTGTGAGCATGTAATGGTGGCTTTCAAGTAACTAGTAATTATGGTCTTCAACAACAACTACTTTAACAATGTATACTTCAGAGATGTGCACTTCTCAGTTAGTATAATGATGTCTATGGTAATAATAGAATTATGATTTTTGTAGATGGAACTCACAAAATATGGCAATGTTTTTTAATTAATTTGGATAATTTCATTGGCTTTGTTAAGTTCCACTGATTTAAGTTATAACTGTTGTTCAAATTCTGTAAGTTAAATTCCACCTACTGC
>NC_051415.1:15447094-15449082 GCF_015228065.2 Penaeus monodon
ATATGGCAAAGATAATCAGCCACGGATAAGGGTAAAAATAGAGATGTTGCAGCATTAGCGGAAGCCTTTTTGTAAACTGTGCTTTAGAAATAGATATCCCTCTGACTATAGCTATGGCTTTAAAATAGTGTATCCCTGTGATCATAGGATATAGGAATTACATAATGGAACTTAATATGATACTTTCTAAATGTATGATGTTTATTATTTGTTCAAATTCTGTAGAAGAGAAACATTCTAGATGTTAGTGTCCAGAATGTTGTTTGTAAAACCAAAATACAAGATTCATCTAAAGGACTGTATAGCTAGTGTACAATCCATATCATGAAATATTGTATCCTCACCACTTCAGGGCATATGAAGCCCCTTATTATGATTGTTTTTTTTAGAAACATTATTGTCTTTTAAACTGACAGGGACCACCTACAAGTTAATGGTGCAGCCATACATTGCAAGTTGAAGGCTTAGTTACTGGAGGACTAGTTAGGGGCAAGGGGCTAATTTTTAGGCTTAGAGAGCTAGTTTTGTCCCTCCTCATTACATTTCTGTAAACCAAAGTTTGTGTAGTTTGTACTACATGCTTTTTTTTAGTTAGCTTTACTCTTCATTGAAGGATGATGTACTAAGTACAATACCTGCATCTCTCGGTGAAACTATAGAATTGTTTTATTCAGTTTGTATATTTCCTTTCTTTAGATTGTTCAAAACTTGTTTTATGGACTGAAAAGACATACTCATTATTTTTTATTACCTTTGTGTTTATGCTGGAATGTGGAGTCATATCACCTTTTATAGCAGTTTCTGTGTGTGTGTCATCATAAAGTGTTATAGAGTAAGCTTGATAACCATGGGTATACTTAGGTTGATATCTGTAACACTGTAAGACATTTATAGAGTGTATTAAGATGGATATTGTGATAGAGAACTTTTCCTTTCATCATTGTTGTTACTTGTGACTGAGCATACTCTTGTTGGTTTACTCTTAAATGATGTTTTATATGTTTCTTGATTGAAGGCTGATTTGTGTTATGTCTTTGGATAATTTTTATTGAAAATTGTAATAGGTGCAAGACTCATCAACATTATGATGAGAATAGATGATCTGTGTCTTTTTCATAATTGTGATATTAGAATTTTATTGCTATATGCTATATAGGCAACAACTGCAAGCCTTATGTATTTATATGTGGTTATATATAAAATTCTTCATATTTGACTATATAAGCAGAAGCAAGAAAAAAATCAGCATAATGAGTCTTTTCACTCTGGAAATTACAATTGAAGTAGATAGCCATATATCTTGATGTCTCCATGTTTAATATGACATCATGACGTAAACTCCATTTAGGAATGGAGTGAAAAAGTTGATGTTACTGTCTCTGTAAAGTGATTGGGAAATTGGTGATACATGTAGATACTGGATGTTTTCCCTATATTTGAGAAGTTCACGAATATTGATGTACTTAATTCGCCATTAATTATTTGTTTACAAGAGATACAAAGCATAATGCTTCATATATATGGATGAAATATTTTAATTTTTTTAGTGGAACAAATTTTGTGATATGCAAGTCTAAAGTATAGTAATATTGATTCTCATGGAGCTCTTGTCATGTAATAAGCTGATTTTAAGGAAACAGACATTGATTATTAATATTTTGAAGTTCTACAAATGAAATGAGCTGATATATGATTCTAAATATATTAAAAGCCTAAGTTTATTCTTAAAATATATTTTCTTTATTTCTTTCTGAGGTCATTTGGAAAGTCTGGTTAAAAATATTGATTTTCATTTGAATATTGGCAAATCAACTTGCTACTGTCTCAGTGATGGCATTAGCTACAAGAGCACACAAGTGATGCTTATTATAATTGATTGTGTACAACTTTTCACCTTTTTATATTAAAATACCAGCACTGTTTTGTTGTTTGATTTCCTCTATGGATTTATGTGGTATACATCTTCTTTTTAATGGAAAAATCCGTGA
>NC_051415.1:15452294-15452432 GCF_015228065.2 Penaeus monodon
ACCCTTGTTAATCCCTGCCTCTTTGCCCCTTTAAATGCCATACTATCCTGAACTGCTACTACATTTTCTATAGTGCTACATGACCTTTGCTTTTGCAGTGTTCCTCATACAATGATCCTCTTCCTTTTGATTTAATCG
>NC_051415.1:15452647-15453118 GCF_015228065.2 Penaeus monodon
GACCTGGAATTAATTGACGTGTTATAAGCGGTACTAGCAAGTACTACAAGTTATGAAAATGTCATAGATGAACATACCATTTCCTATCGCTCCTGCTGCACTACTACTTTTTAATAACAGCAAAAAAAAAATCATCTGAAATATATCTATATTAATGTACTATATGAAAGTATGTGTGGATAAGTGTGTGAAAATGCCAACATTACAATTAACTGCGACTGTACATACCAACTGTCAGAAATAGCAAATGCTATATATCCCTCGATCCAGTGCTAATTAAAATTTCACAAGTTTGTGACGCATCAACTCCAACATCATTATCATGAGCCGCTAATGACCTTAGAACAAAATATTAAACAAATAAATTATCATGATGCACTGGGTTAGACGGCCACTGAACAAAGGCGTCTAAACTACATGTGGGTGGGTCTGGAATGTTTCTAACATGGTTTTAATGGTCATTATTCTTAT
>NC_051415.1:15459216-15459478 GCF_015228065.2 Penaeus monodon
TGGATCTGCATTATCAGATATTAGAGAAAATAATTGTTTCAGTTCATAAGAATATAGATACAGTATGTTTACTTTGTTAAAATTAAAATTTACGAAAAATATATTTCGTAGTGTGGAATATGCTGTATGTCTACTCGAGCCTTAAAGGCTGCCTGTTGTTCTTCCAGTCATGTTTGTCAGGTGAAATGGCGTACGACACCTGACCTATTTGTGACCTCAGTCATCGCCTGTTTAAATGCCTGTTTAAGTGGATCTCACACCC
>NC_051415.1:15461160-15461315 GCF_015228065.2 Penaeus monodon
ACAGTAAGAGTAACTCAGAAAAAAATAGGACAAAAACACGGATTCGAAAACAGAGAGAAACGGACAGTGGTAAAGCTCCCTACAGAGAGACCAGGAAATCATCGCGACGAATTAGCCTGTGTTGAGGGTTCACTGAGCTGAAAATGTCTGTGTGT
>NC_051415.1:15461942-15462178 GCF_015228065.2 Penaeus monodon
AGCTTTTTGGCTGACATTTAAAAGGAGGAAGGGAGCAAGTCACAGAGAGCTGCTGTGGTTGATAGTGAATAGCCTGGAGATGAGGATTTCCAAATGCTGTAGAGCGAGGGAATCGCCTGAATGTGAAGACGGGCGACCCAGCCTCGAGGTCAGCACGGGGCGGCCTGAGCCAAGCAGAAGATTTGTCGAGCAATGGGAGAGTCTGATGACACTGGAGGCGAGCAGCGATGCGGCAA
>NC_051415.1:15462688-15463591 GCF_015228065.2 Penaeus monodon
GCCTGGAGTAACAGCATCCAGAAGCCAACGCTATATATTCTCAAATAACCTCGTTACCCTTTCATTTATGCTCCCTGGCTGCCACAGGATCGCTTTGTTCCTCATCGCTCGTGTTTCAGCCGAGTTTTCCTCTCCGGCGTTGCGTCATTCCTCTCATTAGCGAATAATCACCGCTCACTTCACTCTCTTTCTCCCCCTCTGTCACCTGCGACATGGTGATCTCGAGGGGTGATATTTACACGTGATCAATTGACTGTATCAACGCTTTCCAGAAATCTTAGTCGTGTTTTCTGGAATTATAGATCAAAACGCCACTAAATAGGAAATAGATATCCATACGTACACGCGAGCTTATTCTAGGCTACTTATAATCACACCAACTTATAAACGAAATACATAATGCACGAACACTAAGCTGATGAAATGAATGAAATATCAAATTTCTTTGTTCGCTTTATGGGCCTTCTCGTTTTCCACTCTCAGCGTCGACTCAAGTATGTCATGTATTTTCCCCTTCTCGTTTTTAGTTCCTCCGTCCAGTTAGCTGCAATATGCTTTGGTTAATTCCTCATGCTTTTCCTCCACGTGCCGCGTATTTTAATAGAAAAAAAACAACAACACAAAAAACCTCCAGCTTGTAATGAAAACAGAGGAACAAAAGACAAACGTTTCTTCACACACAAAAAAAAAGAGTGAAGAAGAGGGAAACCGTATATAAAAAGGGGACAATTCAACCAGACATAATTACCACAGCGACGAAAATCCCCCCAAAACGAGAGATTGAAAGTCATGGCTAATTCAACTGGCGGATGAAGTCACACATCCATGATGGCGGGAGCGGAGAAGAGATTAGTCCCATCCGTCTCTCAAAAGCACGTGTCCTTATTTAAGGGAAGTTCACCA
>NC_051415.1:15463620-15463771 GCF_015228065.2 Penaeus monodon
AGTCTGGATGCAGAGGTCTAGTCATGGCGATGAAAGCGACGGGTTTATCCACTGGCTAGCATAGTATGTCTGAGGCCATTTTTTCCATGTTCATCTTTATGACATTTTCCTTTCTCTCTCTTTCTCATAAAAGAACCACACACGTACGCAT
>NC_051415.1:15464272-15464476 GCF_015228065.2 Penaeus monodon
ACAGAACATTATCATTTCCTTCAAGAATCATATGGAGATAGAATAGTTTTGATCCAGGTTTTGATGACAACTTGATTAAATTATGTATTTAATCGCAACACTAGAAATGTAAGTATTAGATATTTTACATAAAAATGTATAATTATGTTAATGGATATTTTCAATGAAAACTTTCTTTGTGAGAGGCAAAGTGGTTAATGTAGC
>NC_051415.1:15466914-15467196 GCF_015228065.2 Penaeus monodon
CGAGTCACCTGTTGGTGTAGAGGTCAGCGTGATGGCGGGGGAGAGGGGTGGTGAATACGTAGTAAGGAATTTATGGGACCTTTCTGTGTGGCACCACGAGTGAGTGAGACGGTAGATCCTGCTTTGCGAATAGTAGGCTTACGGTAACCAAGTAAAAATTACCTTTGGGTTGTGTTATGCGTTGCAAAGGTTTATTGCCTCGAACTGTAGATGTTGATGGACACGCAAGCAGTGGATTCGCTTGTGTCTTGATTTGGCGTTTCTGGAGGAAAGGTGGAAGAG
>NC_051415.1:15467777-15467936 GCF_015228065.2 Penaeus monodon
GACTTTTCTTCTCACCCTCTTTCCGCGATCAGACACACAGGGGATCCTAGCGAAGTGGATAATACCGGTGCCACCCCGCCAGGCCCTAACGCAACGCAAAGTCAGGGCTTCAACGTCGATCCTGAAACGATTGCATGGAGTTATCCTGAAGTCCAGCGC
>NC_051415.1:15468268-15468499 GCF_015228065.2 Penaeus monodon
GTCACGATCAGCAGTGAGGTGGCACTGCGTGGAGACCGCGGCGGGAGGTTACTTAAAGACCGTCCTGTGATCATGACTGGTAATCGGGTTCCATCGGGATACATGCTAAAAGGCTAAGTCTGTGACTCGTCTCTTGGCTCGAGTTGACGCACGTCCTTTGAGTCGGATGCTTGGGGGACGTCGCGCCGGCACTGCTTTCCTACACTCATGTACATTTTGCTACACACGCAA
>NC_051415.1:15470956-15471998 GCF_015228065.2 Penaeus monodon
AATCTTATTGAACCGAAATTAAAGACGGTAAAGAAGGACTGCATCTGGCAAGCTCCATCGTGCAAGGAAAAGCTTGGCCTCAGCATTTTTTTTCGGACCACTGGGCTAGGAAAAAAAGATCCTAGTTGGCCTTGAACCAAGTGTGTGTGGGATGGTTGCCTCTTGGCCCGGTTGACTGGCGTATTTAATGTTTTGACTGGAGAAAAAGGTAGGATCGTGATTTTCCCGCCTTTTCTGATGACGTAACAGGTCACTTAAACGTGACTTGTTTTAACTAAGAGGATTATCAGATAAAACGAAATCCCCAGGAAATAACCATAAACTAATATTATGTCGCTAACGACTATCCCGCAATTACCTCCTCCCTTCCCTCCCCCCTTTCCCCCATACCACCCACACCCCTTCTCCCTAAGCTCCGCCCCCTAGGGATGACCGTCCAGCCAGTGGTTCTTGTGAGATGATCCCCCCGCTTTGCCGCCTCAGTCCTCGGTGAAGCGGGTCCTGCCGCAGGTCCTCTGGTCTCCCTCTCTCCCTCCACCAAGGGCCTCTTCCACCGAGTACTCAGAGGTGAGGAACGGGGTTAGGGGATAAGCCCGCGTGAAAGGGTTTTAATCAATTATGAAGGGTGTTGAGGAGGATCATAGGATGGATTAGCTTCTTGGTCAGTTTGGTGTGTGGTTTACTTGGGTAAGTTTATATTACTTGTGTTCTTTGTGGCTGTGTGTTTGTTTGTCTCTATGAATATACAAAATATATAAGTTCGTATTATATCTATATCTATCTACTTATTAATCTTTCTGTGTCGCATCACTCAAGGTTGACATCACTCTTACCTGTTACTAATGTCAAACATTACCTGCCTCAAATATCATTTGTCTCTTTGTAATGAAACCCAATACGCATTTCTCGTTACATGTTGCACGCACTTCAGAGTGAAGCAAACGTGAGTTCCACATTGCATCACGCATTATTCATAATAACTATGATTTTTAAAAGTTTATAACAGATATAATTAGAAAATATTCATAGTGGGGTGTGCAGA
>NC_051415.1:15472033-15472663 GCF_015228065.2 Penaeus monodon
TTATATTTCCCGTATCTGATGCTAAAGATGATGCCTTTGTAGTTCAGCATCCGCTCCTTTACAATTATACGAACATGCTTTATTACGATTTCCATTAGAATTATGTTCGATAGATATATGATATCATATAAATAACATTTTCAGTTTGTGGTTAAAACATTTCAGTGTAAAAGAAAACATTTAAGTATTTCGTAGTATCATTCATACCAAATACTAATCCGTGTGGCAATAGAAAACAAAACATGTAGTTGTTGCTTGTTGTGTTTTGTCCATATCTCTACATCTCATGCAATATATACACACAAAAAATAACATTGCCACCCAAAAAAAGGAAAAATACAAAAAAACCCACAACAATATTCGGTGTACAAGAAACTCTCCTCACTTCCCCCAAAAAATGAATGAATAAAAACACAGTTGTTTAAAAACCCCTTCAGCCAGAGGTTCCAGAACCGCCTATGACAGCGCGATAGGGTTGGCTAAATAAACGTCCTTTTTCCTGTAACGGTACTGCGGCCTCCACCCCCCCCTTTCTATGGATGCCAAGGTGACTTTGGTAGAGGGAAGTGAATGAGTATGGTTGCCACCTTACGAGAGCGCTCATGGTTATAAAGGGTGCATCATTAGCAA
>NC_051415.1:15472933-15473088 GCF_015228065.2 Penaeus monodon
TTACAAAAAAATTGTTGAAAAAAAACAAAAACAGTTACGATGCGAATAAATTCACTTCAAAAACTTTAATGTCGGTTACTCCTTATTAGGCAATCCCTGTATTAATTTAATTTACGGGTATAATGTAAAGTGAGACATAATTTAGAATTGGAGTC
>NC_051415.1:15474649-15474716 GCF_015228065.2 Penaeus monodon
CTCTCTCTCTCGCTCACTATACCTCCCCCCTCCCTCCATATTTTCCGTCTGTCTGTCTCTTTCTCCC
>NC_051415.1:15474910-15475242 GCF_015228065.2 Penaeus monodon
AATCTATTTTTTCTACAACCTTTTTGCTCATATTCACCTCTTAACACAAGTGTCCTCCCTCTCACTACATACACTTACCTATATCAATTTATCTCTATACCTACTTAATATACCTAGGCTGGCGAGTCCCTTGAAGACAGCGTGACAACCTACCCACACTGACACAAACGATATCTGGGGGTAAAGTCCCTCTCAGATAAGGTAGAAAAATCGGCGATTATAGTTACAATACCTTTTGCTCTCTGATGCTCGGTGGATCAAGATAGTCTGAGTGGTAATGTGGATATGTGAACCTTCGTAGTGAACCTCCGTAGGGTTCGTAAGTGAATGGG
>NC_051415.1:15476360-15476644 GCF_015228065.2 Penaeus monodon
CTACACGAGACGTATTGCAAACCGCGATCACGAAACGTCGAGGGCAAATAACAGCCAAATACCCCCTTTGTAACAGCCTCCGTGCTCGACAGAGTGCCACACGCAGGACCCGAGTCGTCACCACCATGTCCTGGCTCACGCTTATCCTGCTGGGGCTGGTGGCGTTCCTGCTCTACATGGTGTTTAACCAGCCCGACTCCCGCGGCATGCCCCCAGGACCAAAGGGCCTCCCCCTCGTAGGAAACCTGTTCGACCTGCTGTGGGAGGATTCGATTCGCTTCTTT
>NC_051415.1:15478128-15479700 GCF_015228065.2 Penaeus monodon
CCGACAGTCTTAGTGACTTTCATTTTGTATTCCACCAAATAAGTTATTTGCGAAGTCAGTCCAGTCTCACGTGTTTCACTTCTTTAGTCGTATTTGCTGTACTTTACTCGTATGATTTTTTCATCTTTAGATTTAAGTTTTAGGTCCATTGAAGACTCTGATTCTTTCAAGATTTGTTATGCTTTAGATTCACCGCGGATGCATTAGGTTCATGTTATAGATTGATTGTGGTTCTCAAATTGTGGGTAATTACCGCAGAGGGGGAGGGGGGATAACGAGGCACATTCTGAAAGTAATGTTTGTTTTTTTGGAAGTATGCGATGCGTTGTTCACTATCCTCTGCAGACCCTTGCTATGATATTTCATTAAGGGGCAAATAATGCCATATTTATCAATAACAATGTGGCAGTAAGGTTTATTTCTTTCAGTTACCAAGGAAATAATACTTTAATTCTCTTTTGTTAAAGGCGTATTGTCTAAATCATTTATTTATTTTAGGAAAATGCTTTTCTTACATATAAAATGCATTGGAAATTTACACATTTCAGCATATTTATTTCCTTTTAACACATAATTGAATATGAATGGGGCAATGGAGTAATGATACAAAAACAAAAAAACAAACAAACGAGAACCACGAATAAAGATTTTCTCTGACTCATGCCTTAGATTCGTTTTTAGATACAACTCCATCCAATTTAGACACATTCCATTAATGTTATATCCCGTCGTCTACTTTTAGATCTCTTCGAGTAATTCCAGATCCACCAGATTAACTCCCTCTCCTCCCGCTCCTCTCAACGTAGGCTGGCGGACGAGTATGGACCTCTCTACAGCGTGCAGTTGGGCCTCCGTCGGGTGGTCGTACTCAACTCCTCGCACTGGCTGACGCAGGCCTTCGTCAGGCAAGGAGACATGTTCAATCACCGTCCTAGGGGCACCGTCCTTAGTTTCATCATGGGAGGGCAAAGGTAAAAGCAGTGCAGATCTTGTTTTATTTTATTTTTTTTTCTAACTTCTTCAACCATTCTCAGACACGTTGAGGTTGAAGAGATCATCGACAGGTAGTGCGAAATCCCTTTCCATTTTTTTATGTCCCGTTTTTTGTCTTAACAAAGTCATTACCTTTGGAAATGACCCTGCCTTCTATTCGCTCTGAGAAAGATAAACGTAAACTTGTCCCGCAAACCTGACATCATTCTTTATACCAGTGGATATTTCTCCCTCCCTTTGTTCCGTCAACCGGCATTAGAAAACGATTCATGAACAAAGTTTTTTTCTCTGTCATTTTTTTCTGTCTTATGTTACACCTTCCCTCTCCTCGCCAGGCATCGCAGACGCGGAGGACCGCGTGTGGAGAGACTCCCGTCGCTTCACCCTCCACGTGCTCAGGGACTTCGGGATGGGCAAGAGATCGGTGGAGCAGTACGTCAACAGGGAGCTGCACGATTTCCTGGAGGCCATGGAGGCATGTGCAAAGGGGTCCCTTTTGTTGTACTGAACGGAAGGAAAGATTTTTACCATTCTCAGAAACTGCACAGACATACTACTCACACACACGCGCGCGCGCGC
>NC_051415.1:15479880-15480095 GCF_015228065.2 Penaeus monodon
AATATGCGGACGGAGTTAAAGAGATGACATATATCAACATTTCCCTGATGCTTCTTCACCTGTGTATTCATCGGTAGCTGTTTAAAGCTGGTTTGCTAAGAGGGGCAATGAGCTCAAAATTACTTCACAAAAAGCAAATGGCATATTATTCCTATGAATCGGAAAAAAGGATAAAGTTGCAAACCTAAGTTTCTACACACGCAAATACTAACTAA
>NC_051415.1:15480190-15480642 GCF_015228065.2 Penaeus monodon
AACTGCCCAGCCATTACGTGCGGCTTAACCACCCGTAGCGATGTCCGTCTCTGTCCCTAATGACAGAGACTTCACTAGTTACATTTTGTTAGTGGTAACAAATGAAACGCGGCGTTCACCAAAAAGAAGTTAGGTCACAGTAATGAAGTTCGGTCACTAGTTTTTGTACAGAAATGTCTCGCAACTTGTAACATTAAGCTGTAACACTAATCTATTTAATTAATTCTCGCATTATGCGCCGCACTCATCCGGTTAATCAGACATCTTCCGCATTGTCTGTTATTACTAAAGGGTCTGATGCTAATCCTCTCTCATTCTCTCTCGCAAGCAAAATTACTTTCTCCTTTTCCCTCATACGAACACTTTATTTCTTACCCAAAATTAAAAAAGTCACTTCTTTTTTCACTCAAAAAATCTTATCATTTTGTCTCACAGTTTTCTCGTGTACGCAA
>NC_051415.1:15481001-15482385 GCF_015228065.2 Penaeus monodon
AGTCAATCAAGAAGAAGAAGAAAAAAATGCTCGCACACTCAAATCTGAAAAAAGCGAAACCGTCTTACAAACTGCGCAGCCATTAGCCCTTAAACGAGCTCGTTTATCCCTCCGCCAGAAAAGGGTCGGCCAGCCCTACAACCTGCACTACGACCTGGCCACCTCCGTCCTCAACATCGTGTGGCACATGTTCGTGGGTGAGCGGTTCCCGATGGGCGACAAAAACCTCCGCTGGATCGTCGATTCGCTCGAGATGTCTCTCACGCTGGTCGAACAAGGCGGCTTCTTGAACTACACGCCGATGATCCAGTATGTGGTGGATTACAGGCCCATTGTATTTATCTTTATATCTTACGGGGCGATTGTGTTTACGTTTATATCTCTTATGGGTCGACTGTATTTAGATTTATATCCTTTACAGGTCGATTGGATTAACTTTTATATATTCATATCTTTTTATTTACGCAGGTGGAACAATGCATCTTCTTGATAATCCTGTCAACAGATCGGTTTTATTTACGTTTCTATCCTTTTATGTTACTTTTATTGCTAATTACTTTATTTTTACTACTCATTGCCTAAACCTCTGAAATCGCGTTGGGGCATGACGTTATATATCCTTTAAACTCTTAGAGGAATCCTAATGTTTCTTGTCGGAAGGCTCTCCCCCAAAATCTAACATTCTAATAATTCCCTGCATGTTTCCTACAGATTTATCGGCACATTCCTGAAGCCGAAAGCCTTCAAGGTCGGTTACAACGTGAAACATCGCCTTGAGTATTTCGAAAAGCTGATCCAGGAACACAAAGCCAACCTGGACAACCCCGACCGCAACTTCGACCTCATGTACCAGTACTTATTGGAACAACGACGCCAGATCGAGCAGGGAAATGCCGAGACTATCTTCACTGGTAAGAGAGCGAACACGAAGGCAAATGGGGTATTGCAGTTTTCTAATGTACCTAGGATTAATCCATTTTCTTTCATTTGTATATATCATCCCTTGTAGAGAAATTGTTCTTTTAACTTCTGTTTGCCGAAAATACGCATTATAAGATCTTTCACTGGTTAGTTTAAATACCTCATAGGTTAAACAGATATATCGAGAATTAATTAGTTATTACTTATACTTAACATCCCTAATTATACATTCAGTCTTCCTTCAGCGCAAACACCTCTCCAAACTAATATAAACATATTTATCTGACTATTTTCCGGGAAAACTTCAGTGAATCATCTTTTATTAGTTTCCACTTATAAATCTCTATTTACGCCAAATGCAGACATAGCATATACACCTTGCATATGTAAAAAAAATATTTTAAATATGATACGGACTGAATTTGTTTATATATACAACACCAAGACAACAGAATTATATATG
>NC_051415.1:15482435-15482573 GCF_015228065.2 Penaeus monodon
CGCGTAAACATAAACAGCCAAAAAATAAGACAGATATATATTGACAGCCATAGAAATGGACAGATAGCAACGGACGGACGGACGGACGAGCAGCTTTGTTTTCTCTTCATACAATACATTTTTAGTTACCCAGTCACG
>NC_051415.1:15482733-15482985 GCF_015228065.2 Penaeus monodon
TAGAATTAAATGAGTAAGAAATCGGGAAGTCATTTTTGTTGATTCATGCAAACGATTCAGGGAACGTCACTGCCAAAATACGAGGCAAAATATGACTACACTCAAGTCTAAACACAAGGAAAAAAAACTTGTATCCCAGATCAGTAACCTCAAGCTCTGAGATATCTTTCGCGACAGTGATTTGCTACAAGTAGATGATTCTACGATCTTAAACAATTGCACTCAACCCTTTCTTCTTGTTCTTCGTCATCT
>NC_051415.1:15483556-15483717 GCF_015228065.2 Penaeus monodon
CCTCGCAGACAACCAACTGAAGTGGCTCGTGAGCGACCTGTTCATCGTGGGTCTGGACACCACGGTGACCACGCTGCGCTGGTGCACGCTCTTCCTGGTGAGGCATCCCGAGATCCAGGAGAAACTCTTCCAAGAAGTGGATGCGGTTATCGGCACCGACC
>NC_051415.1:15484104-15484182 GCF_015228065.2 Penaeus monodon
ATTTGAAAAAAATATTACAAAAGCAGTTTATGATAAATCTAAACCAGATTGGTTTGATTATGATAAGTATTTATTAAA
>NC_051415.1:15484757-15485027 GCF_015228065.2 Penaeus monodon
GATTATATATATTGCATTTATTCTTACTTAAATACGCCGGGATGAAGTCCCTTGGAGCAATGGAGATTAGTTGATGAGAGCATAATGTGACTATATAAATCCTATACTGATATGATATCATTAATCTGCGATTTATTTTGCTGATTATCGATATTTCATCGTCAAGGATGTACAGTAAAGTTATGTTCAGTGTCACTTCATTTGCCGACTCAGTTATTGATCGCCCGCCTGAGATGCCTAATGCTACAGTACATATTGATGTAGTAATAT
>NC_051415.1:15487597-15487811 GCF_015228065.2 Penaeus monodon
TATGAGGAGTTGCCTTCATTCATGTACCAGAGGCTTATCCTCTTCATCGAACACGTTTCTCGTGGTGGAGTATTATTCAAGTTGGACAGGGGTACTAAGTCGCACTTGAGTTAGATGTCAAGTTATGGGCATAAAGTTACGGAGATCATTGATATATAATTTTGAATACTACATATGGTTGTGGAAAAGGGGTGAGCGGTGTATATTAACTTGC
>NC_051415.1:15487965-15488149 GCF_015228065.2 Penaeus monodon
CCTGCAGGTACGAAGACCGTCTCCGAATGCCCTACATGGAAGCCTTCACCACCGAGGTCTTCCGCTTCGGCTCCATCACGCCCCTGGCTCTCCACGGCAACCCCGAGGAGACGACCATCAACGGCTACCGAATCCCCAAGAGGTCGTGGGTCATTGCAAACATCTGGGGAATCCACTGGGACAA
>NC_051415.1:15489175-15489367 GCF_015228065.2 Penaeus monodon
CATTACCGTCTCCTCCATTGCAGGTGTGGGGAGATCCAGAGAATTTCCGACCAGAAAGGTTCCTGGACGACGAAGGCCAAGTCATTCGTTCCGAACACGTCGTTCCATTCTCTGTTGGTGAGTCGTCCTTTCATAATGTTAATATCGACTCATTACCTTTCACTTCGAACAATTCCACTCCTTTATAGGTGT
>NC_051415.1:15489410-15490083 GCF_015228065.2 Penaeus monodon
AACCTTATGAACGGTGCGTTTGCTCATATTCATTTTCAACTGAATCCCGTAAGACACAGGAACAGAGTTACACCCCCCCTCCCATTGTCTTACAGGCCGCAGAAACTGCCTCGGCGAGTCCCTGGCGAGGATCGAGGCCTTCCAGTTCCTGACGGCGATGCTCCAGCGGTACAAGTTCTCGGTCCCGGAAGGCCACGAGGTCCCTGGCACCGGCTTCCACTGCGGCGTGACCCTGAATCCGCGCGAGTTCGAAGTCCTGCTCACGCCGAGGACCGCCAAGGCTGGATGATCGCCGAGCCCCTTGTGTTTAGAGAGCGCGGGGCGGTTGGTTTTGGCAGTTTGGGTAATGGCTCGGCGGCGCGCTTTTGTGTATATTCAATCATGCGTAAAACGAAGGACGAGCCATGGAGATGGCGAGGATAGCGTTCCTGATGTTGATCAAGCGACTGATCCATCGTGATAATGACATTGTATCTAATAAACGTTTATGTGTTTAAAACGATTATCTTTGACATCGAAAGCGCGTGTGTGACGTCATTATGACCTGGTCGATACGGAAAGGATGGAAATAGACGATGATTCGAACTGACAGCGAAATGGACGAGATACATTATTGAGGTGATAACGGGCATGCAAATGTCCAGTTACACCGACACGTAACATGTATCATTAT
>NC_051415.1:15490823-15491059 GCF_015228065.2 Penaeus monodon
TACATCCTGCATAAATTAGTCACTGCCATAACTATCAAAAATCATATCAATCTTGTTTATTTTTAGCAATGGAACCTCAAAACACACATATTCTTGAATAAATCTGCCACTAATTTTATCGTCTTGGGAAGCCCGATAAGTTTTCAGCTGAAGAGTTCCAAAAGGAATCAAGAATGCCATTAGTGATGATTAGCCATTTGAAACTCTCCATGAAAATCGAGCCACGTAGGAGTGGT
>NC_051415.1:15492977-15493042 GCF_015228065.2 Penaeus monodon
ACAAGCAAAAAACAAACAACAACGCATGATAATGAGATATGATAAATAGAAATAATAAGATAAGT
>NC_051415.1:15493108-15493500 GCF_015228065.2 Penaeus monodon
ATTGCATGTTGCAAAATGGAAATGGACCACCAGTCAAAACTACACCAAACACATACAACAAATCTATCACTTTTGAACATTCAGATTGGTAACACAACTGGAAATCATAGCCATTTGACATAAATTTCAGAATTGCCAGGTTCACGTGGTGATATTGGTAAGGCATCAAATTGCTTCTTTTCCTATAAGTTGCGTTACTTACACTACAGCGACCAAAGTGTTTAATTCAGGAGCTCGCAGTGAAAACGAAGGATACACAATATATTTTTTTAGGGAGACAGGGGCGAATGGCACATGATATATGCTTATAATTGTTCACAAAATAAATTAAGAGAGGTAAAAAAAAGGATCAGACGGATATTGACAACAGATAAATCCTATAACCCTTCTTC
>NC_051415.1:15493528-15493644 GCF_015228065.2 Penaeus monodon
GACGCAACCGTGACCGCAGGTGTTGGCAGCAGATCACGTGACGCCGGAGCTTATATTTAACGTCTCGAGCGGTGTTCTGTACGTGCTCCGGGTGCAGGGAAACGTTCGGTCGTTGG
>NC_051415.1:15494150-15495033 GCF_015228065.2 Penaeus monodon
CAGTCCAAAAATATTATTCATAATAAATAAATTCACCTTAAAATAAATGTTCACAAAAGCCATTTCTTCAGCAAAGAAAAAGATCTCGCAGTCGTTTCTAGTAGAACATAAAAGGAATCTTTCTTTGGGGGATGTTGTTCTGGAACGGCCTTTTACTAATTAGGTTCTCACTAATGATCACTTTTCCTTTTATGTTCAACTGTATAACAATTTCCAAGAAGCATCAAAGTCTATATAAAACTACATAGACTTTGGAAAGTATTGCGTTCAGGGTACATTCGTTATTAGCAACTATTTGTTGTTAATAATGAGCAACAAACACAGATAGAAAACGTCTTGATGAATCAGGCAAACTACTATAAATACGCGTATTTCAAAGGACACTATTAGAACAATTTATCTTCAATATTTTCATGCCATTATCAGAAATGGATGTCAAGTGGAAATGATGATACATTTCGATGTTTGTTAGCTCATCTGCAGAGAAAGAAAACTGAATTTGTTTTGCTTGTGGTCAAAGATTTAAAAGACACGAAGGAAGGAACACTTTTCTCGGTCCATTCTCTAGATTCACGCGCTTACTTGTAACAGAAAGTGTCTTCGGAAACGACCTTCCACCTTTGAGTTATCTATGTTCTAAGCGAAAACGCATTGACAGAAGAACCAAACTCAAAGTGAAGATATAGTAAACTAGTCTCTTAGACTTTTTTTTATTATGAGAGTTTTAACATCCTCGAAGGCTCCCTTCAGTTTTCTCACGAATAATGGTAGTAATATGATGGTACTGTCCATTTATTTTCATGGTTACAGAGACTAGTTTGAAAAATCTGTACTTTTGCATATCACGTTATTTGATTTTAGTAAGCCGTTTTATTCGAAGTTG
>NC_051415.1:15495191-15495860 GCF_015228065.2 Penaeus monodon
TGCAGCACTCGCACACACATCGGGAAATCTATACAAAGAATCAGGAAGACACATACTGCAGCCAGTATATAGCGCACATATTATGCACAAGTAATTGGCAGGAAGAAACACATTTCCGAGCGAGGCGAAAAAGATTAGCAGAGGAGGAAGAACACAGCCACTGAAGGAAATTAGTGATAAAAAAGGAACTCAGGGTTTTTAACTTATTACACAGTTTAAAGTTAGGGAATCCGGCGCTACTGATTATCCGTGTCTAGGATTTGAAGGGTCAAATTACCCTATACTGTCTGTTATACATAGACGTATTTGACTGAAAAAAACTTATTCACAGTCACCAGAATCACAGGTATTATCACTTATTCATAAGGCTTACCACAGGCCCTGTTATATCAAAGTAGTTCTAACAGATAACGTTTTGCATTAGTTAATACCGCTGCGAAATGTAGAACTAATTGCAAAATCGTTCTAGTCAAGGTCGGTGTGTTTTTTCCTTACCATATAGTCGATGATTCCCAGACTGCTGCCCATCGCTTAGTTTAACGTCCGTGGCGAAGGGGAGCGTCTGCATGCTAATTCGGTGCTCAGGTTTGCTAGGGACGAGGGTACTGTTTAGCCCTGCTTCAATCGAGAAGCAGACACCTGAGTAGAATGCACTCTGTGTATAGCTGG
>NC_051415.1:15495965-15496972 GCF_015228065.2 Penaeus monodon
CCTTCTCCGTTTACTCCTACGCAGTCAGAGACAAAAAAAAAGGAAAATCCTAAAGCACAGACCTTCCATCCCCGCGCACAGCCTCCCACGCACACCTCCACAAACGCAACACCGCCGCCGGGTGATACAATTATAAGAAAAGCTGCCAATAAACTACCTCTGCATCTGTGTACCTGGATAAAAAAAAATATGCATTGTCTCTATTTATAGAATCTTTCATTCTCAAAGAAAATGTCGGCTGCTGTTAAGCTGATGAGAAAAAATAAAGTAATGGGTATTTCTAATACACGGGAGTACGAGAGCATTTCTCCGAGACAAGTATGCCATACATAAATATATATGTACTATAAGTATATAACACACAGTATAATAAATGAGAATGAGGATCATCGTAGATAAAATGTAGTGAAACAATGACAGCGAAATATACATCTCTCAGGTGATAGCAGCATGTGTGGGACATGTTTTAATTTCTCGTGGGAATGCGCCACATCTGACCTCCGGGGCCGAGGACGTGGGATCAGGGAGGGGGAGGGGGAGCACCGGCCAGCGACACGAGACACTAGCGAGGTCGTCGTAACAGGATCTCCAATTATGGCGAAATTAAGTCCTGCGTTCTTGTAAACATTCAGAGGACCATTCCCGCTCGCGAGCATCCCCGGCGGGACACACGCGGCGAAGGAGCCGGCGCCTCGCTCACTGGATGACGCAGGAGACCTCTCGCCGGGGCTTCTTGTCCGTGAAGGCGTCGATCCCCGTGAGGTGCAGCGACGTCTTGGCTCTGAGGATGAGGAGGTCGGTGCGGATGGACGGGCGGCGGACGTTGGGCGCCACCATGCCGTAGGCCTCGCTCAGCCGCCGCCGGATGGACAGGCCCCGGTGGCGGCTGCCGTAGCTCGGCCCCGTCTCCTGCCTGCGGGGGAGAGGGGGGGGGGGTTAGCCGCGTCGCAGTTGACTTTCAGCAGAAATACTTTGAAATATTATTTTCATATGCGAGCCTGACTGCG
>NC_051415.1:15498126-15498340 GCF_015228065.2 Penaeus monodon
ATGAAGTCGCACCATGGAACATGAAAAGACTTACTGTGATCATCCTTGACGATGGGGAAATATCGCCATAATCAGCAAAAATAAATCCGGCAGATTAATGAATATGCATGATCAGGTAAGGATTTCAATACGTCACATGTCTGCCTCGTCATCAACTAATCTCCCACTTGCTCCAAGGAAAAGGATTCATACGCCATACAAACATAATACTGCA
>NC_051415.1:15498887-15498964 GCF_015228065.2 Penaeus monodon
TTTAATAAATACTTATCATAATCAAACCAATCTGGTTTAGATTATCATAAACTGCTTTTGTAATATTTTTTTCAAAT
>NC_051415.1:15499376-15499553 GCF_015228065.2 Penaeus monodon
AATAACCTTACGTAGGCATGCGGTCGGTGCCGATAACCGCATCCACTTCTTGGAAGAGTTTCTCCTGGATCTCGGGATGCCTCACCAGGAAGAGCGTGCACCAGCGCAGCGTGGTCACCGTGGTGTCCAGACCCACGATGAACAGGTCGCTCACGAGCCACTTCAGTTGGTGTCTGC
>NC_051415.1:15500175-15500371 GCF_015228065.2 Penaeus monodon
ATCTACTTGTAGCAAATCACTGTCGCGAAAGATATCTCAGAGCTTGAGGTTACTGATCTGGGATACAAGTTTTTTTTCCTTGTGTTTAGACTTGAGTGTAGTCATATTTTGCCTCGTATTTTGGCAGTGACGTTCCCTGAATCGTTTGCATGAATCAACAAAAATGACTTCCCGATTTCTTACTCATTTAATTCTA
>NC_051415.1:15500528-15500664 GCF_015228065.2 Penaeus monodon
CGTGACTGCGGTAACTAAAAAGTATTTGATGAAGAGAAACAAAGCTGCTCGTTCCGTCCGTCCGTCCGTGCTATCTGTCCATTTCTATGGCTGTCAATATATATCTGTCTTATTTTTGGCTGTTTATGTTTACGCG
>NC_051415.1:15500705-15502078 GCF_015228065.2 Penaeus monodon
TGGGTCTCATATATAATTCTGTTGTCTTGGTGTTGTATATATAAACAAATTCAGTCCGTATCATATTTAAAATATTTTTTTTACATATGCAAGGTGTATATGCTATGTCTGCATTTGGCGTAAATAGAGATTTATAAGTGGAAACTAATAAAAGATGATTCACTGAAGTTTTCCCGGAAAATAGTCAGATAAATATGTTTATATTAGTTTGGAGAGGTGTTTGCGCTGAAGGAAGACTGAATGTATAATTAGGGATGTTAAGTATAAGTAATAACTAATTAATTCTCGATATATCTGTTTAACCTATGAGGTATTTAAACTAACCAGTGAAAGATCTTATAATGCGTATTTTCGGCAAACAGAAGTTAAAAGAACAATTTCTCTACAAGGGATGATATATACAAATGAAAGAAAATGGATTAATCCTAGGTACATTAGAAAACTGCAATACCCCATTTGCCTTCGTGTTCGCTCTCTTACCAGTGAAGATAGTCTCGGCATTTCCCTGCTCGATCTGGCGTCGTTGTTCCAATAAGTACTGTACATGAGGTCGAAGTTGCGGTCGGGGTTGTCCAGGTTGGCTTTGTGTTCCTGGATCAGCTTTTCGAAATACTCAAGGCGATGTTTCACGTTGTAAACCGACCTTGAAGGCTTTCGGCTTCAGGAATGTGCCGATAAATCTGTAGGAAACATGCAGGGAATTATTAGAATGTTAATTTGGGGGAGAGCCTTCGACAAGAAACATTAGATTCCTCTAAGAGTTTAAAGGATATAACGTCATGCCCAACGCGATTCAGAGGTTAGGCAATAGTAGTAAAAATAAAGTAATTAGCAATAAAAGTAACATAAAAGGATAGAAACGTAAATAAAACGATCTGTTGACAGGATTATCAAGAAGATGCATTGTCCACCTGCGTAAATAAAAAGATATGAATATATAAAGTTAATCCAATCGACCTGTAAAGGATATAAATCTAAATACAGTCGACCATAAGAGATATAAACGTAAACACAATCGCCGTAAGATATAAAGATAAATACAATGGGCCTGTAATCCACCACATACTGGATCATCGGCGTGTAGTTCAAGAAGCCGCCTTGTTCGACCAGCGTGAGAGACATCTCGAGCGAATCGACGATCCAGCGGAGGTTTTTGTCGCCATCGGGAACCGCTCACCCACGAACATGTGCCACACGATGTTGAGGACGGAGGTGGCAGGTCGTAGTGCAGGTTGTAGGGCTGGCCGACCCTTTTCTGGCGGAGGGATAAACGAGCTCGTTTAAGGGCTAATGGCTGCGCAGTTTGTAAGACGGTTTCGCTTTTTTCAGATTTGAGTGTGCGAGCATTTTTTTCTTCTTCTTCTTGATTGACT
>NC_051415.1:15502435-15502861 GCF_015228065.2 Penaeus monodon
TTGCGTACACGAGAAACTGTGAGACAAAATGATAAGATTTTTGAGTGAAAAAAGAAGTGACTTTTTAATTTTGGGTAAGAAATAAAGTGTTCGTATGAGGGAAAAGGAGAAAGTAATTTTGCTTGCGAGAGAGAATGAGAGAGGATAGATCAGACCCTTTAGTAATAACAGACAATGCGGAAGATGTCTGATTAACCGGATGAGTGCGGCGCATAATGCGAGAATTAATAAATAGTTTAGTGTTACAGCTTAATGTTACAATTTGCGAGACTTTTCTGTACAAAAACTAGTGCCCGAACTTCATTACTGTGACCTAACTTCTTTTTGGTGAACGCCGCGTTTCATTTTTACCACTAACAAAATGTAAATAGTGAAGTCTCTGTCATTAGGGAGAGATCGGACATCGCTACGGGTGGTTAAGCGCAC
>NC_051415.1:15502986-15503267 GCF_015228065.2 Penaeus monodon
CGTGTGTAGAAATTTAGGTTTGCAAACTTTACCCTTTTTCCGATTCATAGGAATAATATCCCTTTTGCTTTTTGTGAAGTAATTTTGAGCTCATTGCCCCTCTTAGCAAACCAGTTTTAAACAGCTCCCGATGAACACAGGTGAAGAAGCATCAGGGGAAAAATGATATATGTCATCTCTTTAACTCCGTCCGCATATTAGTAAATGAAATGTGATGAATTTAGAAATGCAAAAAAGAGATATAAAAGGAAAAAAATACCTTTAACATACTTGAATACGTC
>NC_051415.1:15503345-15504302 GCF_015228065.2 Penaeus monodon
TTTTTTGTTTTGGGGGTGGGGGTTTTTGTGCGCGCGCGGCGCGGTGTGTGAGTAGTATGTCTGTGCAGTTTCGAGAATGGTAAAAATCTTTTCCCTTCCCTTCAGTACAACAAAAGGGACCCCCTTTTCACATGCCTCCATGGCCCCCAGGAAATCGTGCAGCTCCCTGTTGACGTAATGCTCCACCGATCTCTTGCCCCTCCCCAAGTCCCTGAGCACGTGGAGGGTGAAGCGACGGGAGTCTCTCCACACGCGGTCCTCCGCGTCGCGATGCCCGGCGAGGAGGAGGGAAGGTGTAACATAAGACAGAAAAAATGACAGAGAAAAAACTTGTTCATGAATCGTTTCTTTAAAGCCCGGGGACGGAACAAAGGGAGGGAGAAATCCATGGTATAAAGAAAGATGTCAGGTTTGGCGGACAAGTTACGTTTATCTTTTTCAGAGCAAATAGAAGGCAGGGTCATTTCAAAGGTAATGACTTGTTAAGCAAAAAACGGGACATAAAAAATGAAAGGGATTTCGCACTACCTGTCGATGACTCTTCAACCTCAAGTGTCTGAGAATGGTTGAAGAAGTTAGAAAAAAAATAAATAAAACAAGATCTGCACTGCTTTTCCCTTTTCCCTCCATGATAAAAATAAGGACGGTGCCCCTAGGACGGTGATTGAACATGTCTCCTTGCCTGACGAAGGCCTGCGTCAGCCAGGCGAGGAGTTGAGTACGCCCACCCGACGGAGGCCCAACGCACGCTGTAGAGAGTCCAAAACTCGTCCGCCAGCCTACTTTGAGAGGAGCGGGAGGAGAGGGAGTTAATTGGTGGATCTGGAATTACTCGAAGAGATCTAAAAGTAGGCGACGGGATAAAAACATTAATGGAATGTGTCTAAATTGGATGGAGTTGTATCTAAAAACGAATCTAAGGCATGAGTCAGAGAAAATCTTTATTCGTGGTTCTCG
>NC_051415.1:15504322-15504944 GCF_015228065.2 Penaeus monodon
GTATCATTACTCCATTGGGCCCCCATTCATATTCAATTATGTGTTAAAAGGAAATAAATATGCTGAAATGTGTAAATTTCCAATGCATTTTATATGTAAGAAAGCATTTTCTAAAATAAATAAAAGATTTTGACAAAACGCCTTAACAAAGAGAATTAAAGTATTATTTCCTTGGTAACTGAAGAAATAAACCTTACTGCCACATTGTATTGATAAATATGGGGATTATTTTGCCCTTAATGAAATATATAGCAAGGGTCTGCAGAGGATAGTGAACAACGCATCGCATACTTCCAAAAAAAAAAAACATTACTTTCAGAATGTGCCTCGTTATCCCCCCTCCCCTCTGCGGTAATTACCCACAATTTTAGAACCACAATCAATCTATAACATGAACCTAATGCATCCGCGGTGAAACTAAAGCATAACAAATCTTGAAAGAATCAGAGTCTTTATGAACCTAAAACTTAAATCTAAAGATGAAAAATCATACGAGTAAAGTACGCAAATAGACTAAGAAGTGAAACAGTGAGATGGGTGATCGCAAATAACTTTTGGTGGAATACAAAATGAATCATAAGACGTCGGTCCAGAGAGATGACATCGGAATTTGTAAAATGAT
>NC_051415.1:15506159-15506253 GCF_015228065.2 Penaeus monodon
ACCTGACTCTCGCAGGAGACGATCCTCAGACGCAACCGACCGATGAGGGAGATCACTTAACCCTAAATCAAGCAAATGAGGAAACTTTATTCCC
>NC_051415.1:15509510-15509600 GCF_015228065.2 Penaeus monodon
AGTATTGACCGAAATCATACTTCAAAGGCTTAATTAAGTCTTGCTCGGTCGGGGTCATGACGTCACGCTAGCGAGATACGTTCGATTTCT
>NC_051415.1:15511070-15511198 GCF_015228065.2 Penaeus monodon
ATTCACTTGTAAGTAAATGTTTTTTTTTCTTCTTCTTTCCAGGTAATCGACGAAAGATGAAAACTTGGAAGAAGTCCACAACCCTCGATGGAAGAACAAACCCATAACACCAAAACCTCTGGTGGGTT
>NC_051415.1:15511287-15511593 GCF_015228065.2 Penaeus monodon
TCTAAAACTTGAAAAAAAAAAATATTTGAAAAAAAGTACAATCTAATTGACAACGAAGCATGACGAACGACGGGGAACACATGATCGTCAACAACAAGGATGGCGACGGCTGCGGCGAGTGCGCGTGCGCGGGCGCCGCCGAAAACAGCTGTGCGACCAAGGCTGAGGTGCCGTCGTCCCTCCCGCTGGTGTCCGACAAGGGCATGAAACCACCTGCCAAGAACTGCTTCAGATTAGTGATTCTCGGGTCGTCGAGGGTCGGGAAGACTTCGCTCGTGTCCAGGTGAGTGTTTCGATGGCCGGTTT
>NC_051415.1:15512937-15513102 GCF_015228065.2 Penaeus monodon
AAATCTCCAACACTTGCTCAGAGGTCACGACACTTTCCGCCTCGCGCCAGAATGCGATTCCAGGTGCACAGATCAATACGGCGCGGAAGAGCTCTGGAACCTTAAAAGAATACCCTTCGAATCGATAAGGTTCACAAGAGCAAAGAGAATGGAAACTGGGGTTCT
>NC_051415.1:15513470-15514492 GCF_015228065.2 Penaeus monodon
CACTGTGCTTTAGTGATGAGATACACACATACGAGTACAACATATCCAAATTACGCCTTGCTGAGTAATTACCGGAGGCAAACTTCCCAATGTCTGGCTGAGAGTGAGTGAAGTTCTCTCTGTATTTCAGGATAACTTGTCGGTATAACGCGGGTCCAATATGTCACAGTTTAGCTTAAACTATCGTTGTCGCACGAAACTCAGTCATAACACTAGCTATAGAAAGCACTCTCGTTGAAATGATTAAACCTCGTGAACTTTCACCGATAGAATGATTTTCAAGCGAATGGGTGGCAGTATTCGATAGCTTATACGAATGAAGTGAGTTGTTTGAAAGCTATGTGAATGTGAAGCCAATTCTCTGAAATCTATATGAAGTGATTTGTTGTGTGCTAAAGGAATGAAGTAAATTGTTGAAAACTGCATGAATGGAGTAAATCTTCTAAAGGCTATACAAATGAATTGAAATCTTGAAGAGCATATAAATGAAGTGAATCGCTGAATGGTATGTGAATGAAATGTATTATTTGAAAGCTGAATGAACGAGGTGAATTGTTGAGAGCTTTATGAATAAAGTGAATGGTTGAATGCTATATTAATGAAGTGATTTAAAGCTATATGGATGAAGTGAATTGTTGAAAGCTATGTGGGCGAAGTTGAATGTCTGAAAAGTATATGACTGAAGTGAACTGATAGCGTAATCCAGAAGAGAAAGGTATACATGACCTGTGGCTACTCGAAAATCATACTAACGCAACCGATGTTTAGATGCACCAGGGCTTACTCATGCCGAGAAAGCTCCTTAGGAATATTAGGTTATTAATACGACGTCCAATAATTGATTAACAGACAGAGTCTTGCATGTTGCATGACAGTGATTATGGGCCTTCAGTGAAGGTGAGTGGTTCGCGCGAAGGAGGCCGTTCAGCAGCGTAGTATGCTTCGGTCGTAGTCTTCGGAAACATACCCTCTCTGTCCTTAACTCTGTTTGTTTGGCCCTGTTTCTTCCTTTCCCCTCCTTC
>NC_051415.1:15514868-15515499 GCF_015228065.2 Penaeus monodon
TATTCATTCCAATGCCGAAGGCTAAATTGCTTATATTGATAGAGCAATTCACTCTCACTGGAATTGACTGTTATAAGATGAAAGCAACAGAAAAAAGCAACAAATGCAATCAGGAACAGCATCAGTAGAGGAGAGTAAATCTACTTTTCTCAACTTGCAATGGAATTCATGGCAAGTGCAGACATAGGAAAATGACATTAGTATCATAAATGATCATTATTTGAAGCAGTGATATATCCCGTCTCTTGACATGCTTCTAATTAATAATAGGCCCGAATATCCTTCAGTAATATTTCGCTTTACATTCCAGGTGAATTTCCAGAGTTCATAGATGGAGGTATTTATTTGTGAATGTTTATATCAAGTGTTCGATCTCACAACTGCGTTGTTTATAAACCTTATATCAATCAAAGTATGACTGATAAAGATACAATACATATTAGTAACAAAAAGTCCAACGCTAAGAGACGTAATGATAGAATTAAAAAAACAATACTAACAACAACGAAAACAGTGACAATAACAGTCGTGGGGATGAAAATGGCAACAACTGTGACAGTGATGATAGAGATAATGAAATCTGTCATGGTTGATGGTTAGTATATCGATGATAAGACGAAGATGGCTATAA
>NC_051415.1:15515554-15515645 GCF_015228065.2 Penaeus monodon
TTTCAACATATCACATACACACGATGGTTTATGGTTAAACACGGCTAGACCGCATGATCCCGAGGTATCGTAAAAAGATGTGTGTTACGAT
>NC_051415.1:15516541-15516815 GCF_015228065.2 Penaeus monodon
AAGGTAACCTGATACGATAGGGAGGCGTGACGCGAGCGCGGCCGACTGGGTTTAAGGAGGACAGGTGCCTTCCCCCCCCCCCCTCACTCCGTTGTCTATGAGGGAACCAATTTTCTTCATGATTGGCTTTATTGATCAGCCGCAGCAATTTCATTACTGATGGACATCTGAGTTCTCTAGCCGCGTCTTCTGTTCCTTGTAATATGTACGATTATGTTTCTACTGATACACTGCAATTTTGTTTTCAGTACTTGTCGGTGTGAGAGCGAGGGAT
>NC_051415.1:15517036-15518221 GCF_015228065.2 Penaeus monodon
ACCCGGAAGAGAAGGGAAGAGGAACTCTGCACTGAAAGGATTCCAAGGAGGTAAGGAGCAACGAATGAAAGTGGAGGAGAAGAGCGAGAGAAGGATTCACGGAGAGGATGCGGTCAGACCACGGGGGGAATTAGGTGATATGGAAGACATGCCTCACTCCATTCAGAGGGGAGAGTCTACCAATATCCCAGAAGGCCACGAACTTGGTAACTCATTTCTGTGGGAAGTTTTATTGCCTTCCCTGTGTCGCGGAAACTTCTTATCCTGTGATGGATAATCTATTGTTTCCTCTCTCTTTATACTAGCGTATCCAGCTCCGTCATCGTCCCACTTCTCTGTGTTGCTACCCGTTTGTCCTCATATCTTACGGGCTTGTGGCGTTTCCTGGGTGATCACTGATGAACTAATTATAATCATTAAGAAACCAAAATCTAGTGTGTATGTGTGTGTGACTTCAGTCAATAAAACTCAGGCTGGAAATTAGTCTTCAGGTACTTTACTTGATAAGACTCACACCGGCTCCTGCGTTCCTTCGGTAAGACTCACATCGATTCTTCATTTTTTCTCATTAAGACTCACCCCGGCTCCTGCGTTCCTTCGGTAAGACTCACATCCATTCTTCATTTTTTCTCATTAAGACTCACCCCGGCTCTTGCGTTCCTTCGTTAAAGCTCGTATCGATTCCCTCATTCCTTCAAGGTGACTCACATCGGTTCTTACGTTCCTGCGATAAGACACCAATTCTTTCTTTTTTTCGATAAGACTGACACCAGCTCTTGCGTTTCTTCGTTAAGACTCACATCGATTATTTCATTCTTTGGACGAGACACGCCGACGCCTTTGGGCGCTAGTGCCATCACTCTCAAGTTTTGCGTTTCCTTGAATAATCATTAGATGTTTTCTCTGATAGCAAAGGTTCAAAGGGAGTTACCTAAGCAACATTAATTACATAAAGAAAACTTGATTATGATTATGAATATCAAAGCGTAATTAGACCCCCGCAGAGTTCGGCGTCAGCAGCGAGCGGTAAAGAAGTGAATGCGACTTAATTTTCAGAGAGTTTCGGATTCGCTCTACAAAGACCTCCGGTTCTTGAAGCTCGTCTCAGGCGGAGCTCGATATTCTCGAAGCCTTATTTTTCTTTCTGGGGGGAAAGGGCGGGCTAAGGAAAAACGACTGAGATCT
>NC_051415.1:15518637-15518971 GCF_015228065.2 Penaeus monodon
TTCACCCCATGCGTACATACACACACATACGCTAGTGTTTACCAAGCCCGCGTACGTTCTGACATCATTCCACGAGAAAGAGCAAAGAGCATAGGGATCACAGAAGGATCACATGCCCTATAGGAAGCCCTGATTGTAGAGTCGTCAGGTCCGGTTGCGTCCTGTGAATGCAGGATAATTACGTGAAGATGAGGTCTTGTCTTTGAGATCGGGCGCTGCGATTCCAACTCTTTAACGACCCTTCATCAGCCGGGCTTAGCTGGCTGGGGCAGTTAAATGGAGTGGACGTGATTTTTTACCTTTTTTTGAAGATGGGTAAAGGCAGGTTGGTGGA
>NC_051415.1:15519191-15519361 GCF_015228065.2 Penaeus monodon
ACAGCCAGATAATAGGTAGGTAAATGGATGGACAAATAGACAGGCATATAGGGATTTTCGCCTTTTGCTGATATGGGTAAAGTGAGGTTGTTAGAGAGAGACGGGGAGGGGTTACATGTAAAAATAGAGGAAAAGAGAGAAAGAGAGATTGATTATTTAAAATGATCATA
>NC_051415.1:15520059-15520212 GCF_015228065.2 Penaeus monodon
TGTATATATCCCACCGCTGCCACTAGAAAACTGAAATCAGGCAATTCTTATTACTTCCGTATCCCTTATTCTGCTTGGGTACCACTCTTGTAGGTCTATTTCTTTTGCCACTCATTTCCTTATCTTGTGCGAGATTTATTTAGGTTTAAGAGA
>NC_051415.1:15520479-15520863 GCF_015228065.2 Penaeus monodon
GGAGCAGCGGGATGCAACCATAACCACCCACGCATGATGTGGTTACGTGGCGGGTGGGAAAAAGACGGTATTGTGATCCCAAGAAAATGCTACAGACTTTAAACGGGCAAGGGGCACACAACACACAAAAGGTCTATAAAGACGGATAAAGTTAGCTATTCCATTATGCATTTTCCTCATTGTTGGGGAACCTCGCTGTAGATAACCGTCTGGCTGCGTTTGTAGCGACTAACTCGTCTGTGAAATGGAAATGAATGGGCGCTTTGATGAACTGAACCTGAACCAATACGGTTGCTATGGTAACTAAAGTAAGTTCGCAAAGACGTGGAAATAAGGTCAGATGATTCGCTTATGACTCGTTACACCGAGTATATCTACGTAAAA
>NC_051415.1:15521778-15522275 GCF_015228065.2 Penaeus monodon
ACTATCGTTAGGAGGGGTGTCAAAACATTCAATAACGAACAGAACCTTATGTTACGGTATTGTGGGGTTCGAATTGGTCTAGCTCTGGTTCATAACGTATCGAATTTTTGTTCTGGAATTCCTTTGGGTTCACTGTGACATGATGATCTTATTCCCGAAAAAGGATGGAATATGCCTTGCAATATGTAGACAAGCCACAGCCCTTCTAGGATAGAGTAATGTGTGACGAGATTTTTTTTTCTGAATGCACAACGCTGCGAGACATGCATAGCGTCAACAAATCACCAGGTAGGTAACGACACCACCCCTCCCCTCCTATTTTTAACTATTTTGAAGAAAGATGTTTGTTTTAATAGAAATGAACGATAAAAACATTTTCATATAAGGTCTATTTTTGTATCTAATGCAGTGTTATCATTTAACAGATTTCAACCAGAGAAAGTGACCGGAGGGTTGTTTGGGTGAATGCACGCAATTGGTGTCGGGGAGGTGACGGA
>NC_051415.1:15522575-15522770 GCF_015228065.2 Penaeus monodon
GTGACGACCGAGTTATTGGCGTCTATGTTTCGACGCTTAAACTGTGTTTTGGCAGCAGGGGGTATGAACACAAGAGATTAAACTTGAATATATTACCAGCATCTTATTTTCCTTGTTTTGATCTTAATGAAATATGTCAATAGTCATTAGGTAATATAAAAAAAACAATAAACCGTCTGGCAATATCTAACACAT
>NC_051415.1:15522853-15523009 GCF_015228065.2 Penaeus monodon
TACCATACCTGAGAATTTACAGCCTCTTAATTCGTGATTTACCAAAATTAGTTGGAAAATCAGGGGTACCAACAGTTTCCTAGTGTTAACAACTACATTTCAAAAAGTTTCATTGTTTGTGTCAGAATGTTTAGCATAATTTTCTAGCGATAGTTT
>NC_051415.1:15523347-15523744 GCF_015228065.2 Penaeus monodon
CACAGTTAACATGGTGCTAGGAAAATATCAGTCACATGACGACAGTTAGACTGGGCAACATATGCAGATAACCGGTTTTATTTTGGCGTTTATGTGTAGTGGTGTATTCATAACACTGATTTCATTATCAATAATTGTATATGAAGTAATGCGGCCTAGATTTTCTGCTAGAGAACGGTTATTCACTTAAAATTTTGTCACAAAGTTGCTTTTGCAGTAGGTGTTGCCTATTCTGAAATAAAATTTTATTAGGACTTCTCTCTGCACAGCCAGCTGATATTCGCTTCTGTTCTGTGGCTGTAAACTTTCCCCCGCAATGCAATCTACTAGCTAATGTCTGTCATATTTCTCGCTCCTTAGAACTTTGCTGTGATAAACTTCCTTGATCTCATTTCGT
>NC_051415.1:15523775-15524600 GCF_015228065.2 Penaeus monodon
TTTTCGTATATACTGATATGTACACCCACACACTAGAAATTATGTATGCAATCTCTAAACTTTCCTTGATCCAATATTTCTCATTTAGTAAAAAGAAAGAAAGAAAAATAATAGTAGCTTTTATTAATACGTATGTATTGATATGTACACCCACACGGCTAGAAATTACATGTACAAGCTCGGCTCGAGGTATAGAAACACGCCAAGGGATAGAAATAGAATCATGGCAAAATATGGTTTATGGTAAAATATAAGTAAATTTGAGATTTATATTCTGGGCACAATATCCAGAATTTGCTTCGTATCATCAGGTAAAATTACCTTCGATAGCAAAAGGCAAAGTGACTATGATCAGTGCAAATTCTAAATTATGGTAGGAGAAAAAAAAATCACATTTAGTTTCCATTTTTGGGTTACAAGATCCTCTCAAGTTTGTTTACTAAAATGGCTTAAATCGAATCAAAATAGCTTCATTATTCTCGGATGCCATGTTCTCTACTTTTACTACTACTCTCTTTGTATTAAATTTAAACAGTACTTGATAGTCCGTGAGAGCTAAGTATGAGCCAATAAAGTACAAAACATAATTGGAGGCGTCACATATAACTTCAGTTGGACTTTCGCAGATAAGACATTGTGGAGTATTCAATATTGATTAAAACTACAGTATCTTTCTTAACTCAAAACAGTCTGGGTATTAATACAATAGCACACACGAACACACACCGGATATAGTACAGGCAATAAGGGATATATATGACGACGTTCAAACTGCTAGTTTCCAATGCGTGAAATAAGCACAAAACCCTGCAGCCGTTCAGCCAC
>NC_051415.1:15524655-15525670 GCF_015228065.2 Penaeus monodon
TGTACTGAAGGAGAGACAAACTGACAAAAAACAAAGTATGAATAAGTAGGTCACTAGTGTGAATGCAAGTCCCATATAGATACTACCATAAACTACCATACATCGCAAATAGCAACGATATTATTTCATACCACTATTTAACATCAAACTACACCTACAATCCAGAGACTGTTGGTCAAGATGATCCGAACGTTGACGCTGAGCTTGAGGAACGTGTGAGGGGGGTGGCGTCCGAGGCTTAGAATACCCCTTGTTAAGGACCTTTTATACGTCGAACTGTTGAACCGAATGGTGGGGGATTTTGAACAAATAAGAGCAGCTTCTGCGAAATCAAGTGTGTACAGCTGCAGTAAGAATCGCATTGCTTATTATTCTCGTATTTTTTCACATTGTAGTATGATATATGTATTCGCGTTGGAAAATTTCATTGCAGATACTGGAATCTTTCTACAATGCTGTATCTTATTTATTATTGTAGACGGAACTATTTTTAAATAGATTCTCACATACTTTTGATCAGTTCCATTAATAAATCATCTCGTTAGGAATGGCCAGAGGGAAGTCGGGCGTAAATCCAAGGAATTCTTTAAATAAATACTCGTCTGTTTTTGAATTCTTCGTATCTACTTTTAATGGTAAAATACTAGAACTTTTTTTTTTAATACGATACTATTTCTAATTAATAAATACATAATTTCTATTCATTTTGCAGATACAAGGAAGATCAAAATGTATAAAATTATATGATTGAAATACCGTAGATTTTATACGCGTGGAGTAAGCGTCATGTTTTTAGTTTCGCTACAACAAAGGGAAAAGCGAAAATTATACGCATTATATACCGAGTAATCTTCAAATTAAATATGTATCGTTTGTTAATATTCAGGAGAGATCTCTAATCACGCCACCCACATCACAGCATGTAATACAGTATATTCCCTGCCCACGGGATATCCACGTACCTCACCGGCATCGAAAAAAGTAAGAAATAGTCGAACGTCATCTGTTACCACCC
>NC_051415.1:15525699-15525832 GCF_015228065.2 Penaeus monodon
AGGATGTTCTGATCCTCTTGAATAGAAGGAGTTTATTGATGACAGGCTGTTGATGTTAATGGTGACAAGTGATTTAACGTTAACGAGGCAGGTAGGACATGTATTCAGCTAACCATTACCTCCAACTCCTATG
>NC_051415.1:15525935-15526239 GCF_015228065.2 Penaeus monodon
TGTCCCCTTTTCCAAAAGAAAATAATACAGATGTGCAGATTCTACGAGCGTAAAGAATGAAGTAATTCAAAGAACAATTATTTATGACATAATTAAATCCTAATAGTCAGGGGTTCATTGTCGCGCAGACATTAAAATGAATAAAACAAAAGACAAAATGAAAGCGATTATATCATGTTGCCAAGAACACTGCCGTATCTCCCCTCGGCGGCAACAACGAGCTTACGAAAAACAACAGGATTATCCGATGAAGTAGACGATAAGCGATGGCTGGCAGGTGCGCCCGCTCTGGCAGCATGTCGGG
>NC_051415.1:15526358-15527439 GCF_015228065.2 Penaeus monodon
AGATAGATGGATAGATAGACGAAACCGTTTACAATTTTATTTTTAAAAATACATTTCTTTTATTTCTGCCGAGGGGGAATGCGCAATTTTTCCAAGGAAATCTGTCAGGTCGGCTTGACCTTAATGTCAGCCGATGAAAGATCTAGGGCAGGGGATACCTTTTTCCTCCGCCTTTTCACGCCCTCTGCTCGTTGCTTCCTTCTCTTTAAGACTTTAAGAATTAATCAGTCTCTACATATCTTTTTTTTTGTCAGATGGGATGACACGCCTTCGTCTTTTTACAAGATAATCATCCAGCAACAAAGTAAAGGTTTGTGTAATGCAACATTATACAGTTCCAAGCTGGGAGCAATATTACGTAAAGTGTTGCGAAGAACTGCTCTTCTTTGTTGCCCGACATGATGCAACATTGTTCTGAGTCATATATCGTTTTAGAATACATAAAATTTCCCTGTTGATGAATTACTGTATTGAATCGTATTGATATTATATAGTTATTATAAGCCCTGCGGGTTATCATTATGAATAATTTCCATTATGTATATAAGAATATTATCAATAGTAGTAGTTTTTTTCTTATTATTGAAGTGTTTTTTTTGCCAAGCCTTTAATTCAATCACGTGTTAAAACCACTGTCAAAGAATAATTCTGAAATAGATGATACCACATCTGCCCATACAGTTTTCATCTTCACCAGTTTTCATCTTCACGAGTTTTCATCTTCTTCAGTTTTCATCTTCATCAGTTTTCATTTTCACCAGTTTTCATCTTCACGAGTTTTCATCTTCATCAGTTTTCATCTTCATCAGTTTTCACCTTCATCTAATACTGTTTAACGGAAACGAGCGCTCTGGCATTACCTCCTGACGATACCGCGCGGAGGAGTGACAATGCTACAGCTTAAGTGGTTCGATATTGATGCAAGAATAATGATGCAAGGCGAAACACGGATATCAGCTTGCCTCAAGTGGGAGCGCCGCACCCTCGCCCCACTCCCTTTTGGCCTTTGTAAGCAACGGAGACGCATTTCACTCACTTTGTCTTAACCCGCAATGACGAGAAGACACAATGGCTGGAGAAC
>NC_051415.1:15528075-15528697 GCF_015228065.2 Penaeus monodon
TCTAACTCCCACCACGAGGCTCCCTGACCTCAGCGTGCACGCGGGGACCCTGAGGAGGCTGGCCGGGCACGTAGGAGAGAGGTTCGGGCGTGCTGGCGTTAAGGGCTCACGGGCGGAAGGAAGGTGCGAGGGGGCAACAGGTGGGTGCGCATGTGCAGAGTGGCGAGCGGGCAACAAGTGGCACCCGCCATGGCACTCGTCCCGGCAGTCTGTGTGTAGCATTCACCGTCGTGGGTTAGCGTGTGGCGTGTGGCTCTCCCAGGCTCGTACTCACTACATACTCACTCGCGCCGCTTGTGACACTCAACGCTGAAGAAGAAAAAAACATTGATATTTGCCGTCTTTGTTGGTAAATTCGTGGCGACCGGTCTGTACTTCCTAATATGTGATGAAGACATAAGTGTGAGCTACTCAACAGGAGCGTTAAAAAAAAAGATGAAGAATATATGTGTAATTTTATGGTAAATATAGGCTTTGTCTTCGGTTGTTGGACGTGCTGAGGCCCTTCTGTGCAAACTGGGAGACTGTGTAAGTTTTCGTGTTACTTTTTGTTCGTTTGTCACGTGACTTGCAGGTCGCGGCCTTGAGGCTGCAGACAAGTGCAGTTAGATCTGATTGCCTC
>NC_051415.1:15529560-15530022 GCF_015228065.2 Penaeus monodon
AAGACAGTGTGCACAAGGAAAAGCGAGCGAGAATAATTCACGACATGGATTATTTATGCGTACATCCGGCGGCGTCTCTGGACTTTCCTCTGACTGCGATTGCACTGCCTAATAATAAGCCTAGCTATTGCGCCTGAATTTTGCCTTATCACAGAGCTGAGCGCCGGAAACATCAAGGATATTGCTAAAGTATATTTTTCGTTTTCTTGTGATTTTTTTTTTTTCTAGAGCATTATCACACTTTTTCGATGGCCATGAAGGACGGTAGTTCATTGACGTTTGCTGAATTTTAATGTGTTTACCTTCCAACCAGTCCCCTTCTCTGGGAGCCATCTGGTTCCCGTCACGTAGACAGAGGTCAATTATCAAAGGGTTAATGCGACGTCGGACTTCCTCTTCCTAGAACAAAATATATATAGAAATATAAAATCAAGTACTCATCCCAAACACATGATCTATAAA
>NC_051415.1:15530108-15530386 GCF_015228065.2 Penaeus monodon
ACGGAAGTCTTGGCAGTCGAGGCAAGATTCGGAGCGTTAAAATGAGTTAAGCGCTATATTTTTAGGTGCCGGAACTTAACGGAAATATCTGACGCAGGAACCAGACTCGATCTCAAGGCCGACCTGTGCGCGAGGACCCCTTTGGGAAAGCCACCACTCATCTGTTATGGAAGGGCGGCCTGTCAGTCGATGCGTTTACTTGCTTCATCATTTCTATTGAGAAGCAGCAAGAACCCTACCTGAGGGGTTGTCAACAGCGACTTCAAAATCGATAGGTT
>NC_051415.1:15531418-15531933 GCF_015228065.2 Penaeus monodon
CACAAACTTCTTTGAACATTTTTTCACTCGCGACAGCACGGCGCAGCGCACCCAGCCGACGCCGCGTAACTGAATAGTTCGACAAACACAAGAAGATTCCCCGCCGCCAGGCCTCAAAGAGAAAAAAAACATCTCGGTTCTCTCCCACACAGTAACATGCATTCAGTCCGCACGCCTCAGCGTAGATAAAGCACGACCATGCTGGCCTTGCGAGAGCTGGAGCATGAGGGGCTAAGCGGGAGCAAAATTAGTACCTAGCAAGTAGCAAGTGGTCAGCTGTGCGCGGGCTTTAGAGAACACAGCTGTGAGAGTAGGCTGGCAAGTGTTTCGTTGATTTACGGAGCTGTTCGAGAGAGGGTGATACCGCTCGGCCACTCAGCTGGGATGGAGTGGGGTGTGTTTGTGTTTGTTTATACTTTGCTTTTTGTATTTTTTCTTTCCTTGTCTAGGTCTTATATGCAAGCGGTTGTTGTGTGTGTATTATTGGTTTGTGCGTATTTGATGAGATGTACATG
>NC_051415.1:15531970-15532290 GCF_015228065.2 Penaeus monodon
GTTTAAATGCTTGTTATCTGATATGAATCACGGTATCCCTAGAACGGCGTGGATTTTTGTCTTTCTCATTCATGTGAAGCTATCATATTATATCAGCTTTTTGATACGCTCTCCTCCCTGGTTCTCCAGCCCTGTCGGTGATCTCTATTACCTTCCGTTGCTTAGTGACCTTTGCTGACCTTTCGTCTGCAGACTTCTTTCGCTTCGCCTTTCCCTGGGGTCATTATGCCTTGCCTCCCCTTTCCTCGGGAAAATCTAGTGTTTCTCTTTCCCTCTGTTTACACATACACGTATTTGTTTGAGTGTATATATATACAGCT
>NC_051415.1:15532587-15532705 GCF_015228065.2 Penaeus monodon
AAATTTACTTGCATCCATGAGCATATCCACCGTGCAAAGATATTCTGAGCGAAACCCGGGCGCACGTACAGAGAGCCAGATAATCAACCAGACTGAATGGAATACCTATCTCCTCGTT
>NC_051415.1:15533162-15533420 GCF_015228065.2 Penaeus monodon
TTTCCTCGTCACAGTGTAATGATCCCCCTCATTCTTTCCTGGCTTCCCCTCACGCATTTTCCTCATTCCGTCTCTCTTCACTCTCTCCTCGGCAACGTTTCAGCGTCGTTCTCGAAATAACATTGGTCCAGGCGAGCGCAACGGAATGGAGTGTTGGGTCCAGCGACCTTCATGCCGCTGGCTAATAGGCCAGTGCTATTAGCCACGGACTGTAGGTGTAGTTGGCCTGCGGAAAAAAATGTATATAAATCACACATG
>NC_051415.1:15533639-15533900 GCF_015228065.2 Penaeus monodon
ATTTCACTAAGTACATATGCATAAGCGAACCACATTATTGACCTCTTTTACTTATTGTGTCACTGCAAACACTGCATTTCACACTGTCTTACAATGCAGAGGCGTTTATCTATGCGTGGTAATAGCTTATATATTGTGATGATGTGAATTGTAATTTGGTTCCAAACTTTTTGACGGAAGTTGAAATTGGGTCATAAAACCGATGTGTTTTTCGCAATTTTACTGAAATTGAGGAAACTTCACGAAGCAGCTACAGATCTA
>NC_051415.1:15534066-15534215 GCF_015228065.2 Penaeus monodon
ATTTAAAAAAGGCAATAAAACATTTTTTTGCATTTAATGAACAACGACTGTTTTTGCGCCGAAATTTTGGGTTATCTCAGACATTCGTCCTGTTCTATGATTGCGTTTCCACATTCAAATAATTTGCGTTCTTGGTGATATCAGCTCAG
>NC_051415.1:15534266-15534330 GCF_015228065.2 Penaeus monodon
AATTTCCTGACCCATAAGTCATGGCGGAGAAGCGTGCTCTTCTTCTTCGAGGTTTTGGCAAGAA
>NC_051415.1:15535885-15536088 GCF_015228065.2 Penaeus monodon
GTTAAACAACATGAATTATCGTAATATGATGAAGCTGAATATCTGTAAGAGTATCTGTTACTCTTTGTCTCACATACCCTGCATAGATAGTGCAAGTGATAGAAAACAAAGCGAGTGAAGGATGAAATGTAATCCGAACAAATTTTACTGCATATTTATCCTATTTCTATTCAGCGATGGCCTAGATTGCGTAACGACTGGGT
>NC_051415.1:15536402-15536587 GCF_015228065.2 Penaeus monodon
TCCTCTGAGTACAGGTAAAGGCAGAAAAACCGTAATGTAGCAAGGTGTAGCCTATCGCAACCAGGAAATAGGTTGTCAAAAACACCATGAATAGTTTCGTAAGAGGGCAGCGGGGGGAAGGGGGTTACCTAGAGGTAGCTAACCCCTAAATTTGAATATGGCATGGGATGTGTGTGTGTGTGCGG
>NC_051415.1:15536822-15536898 GCF_015228065.2 Penaeus monodon
GCATAATAATATTGCCTGATAACCTGTTATATGCGATTAAAAAATTGACCTATCCTAATATTATAATCATAATATT
>NC_051415.1:15537060-15537190 GCF_015228065.2 Penaeus monodon
TCGCTCCAGAAACGTCGAATTTTCCTGAACCACGACCAGCCTCCCGATCTGAGATAACCATTTGTCTCCTTATCTCGGACAGCGTGAAGATGGAAACGGATATTCCAGGAGACCTTGGCAGCGGTGCGAA
>NC_051415.1:15537958-15538180 GCF_015228065.2 Penaeus monodon
GTGTAGCAACATCCTGTAGTGTAAGCGTTACAGGTGTCTGTGTACCATTATAGCATCTTTACGGTCATCGTTAGTCATACGCGGAATTCTACACAAAACACCTGTCCATTACACCTGTGTCACCAGCTGTTTAAGGTACAACACACACATAAGCCTGATTGTGTTTAATGACGGGGAAAATAGGACGCTTCGCACTGATTTGATGGGAAATGGAAAGGAGAA
>NC_051415.1:15538571-15538783 GCF_015228065.2 Penaeus monodon
CATTCCACAATAAGACCCAAAATGATACTAACAAGGCCACTTCAAGCGATGCTGTTCAGCGCCACATCGTAAGTCAATTACAGAAGATGATATCCGGAATCTGTAACAGCTCAGGCGCGGACGAGTTTGCTGAAGGGAATACGACCGCATGACAATAGTGCTGTAGACAAAGCATGGAATTCAATGTGGTTTTGCTGGCGCTAACGAGATCC
>NC_051415.1:15539230-15539387 GCF_015228065.2 Penaeus monodon
CTGAGTAGGCGACCATTAGGTAACGTAAATACTTGATGACTAGACTAACGGCCATCAAGGCAAGGGCGAATCAACACAATCGATCTCGCTGGCGGGGAGGGCGAGGCTGGCCGGAACGGGCCTTGCTGTTCCACTGCCAAGGACAACAGGGACGATA
>NC_051415.1:15539474-15539690 GCF_015228065.2 Penaeus monodon
GGGGTCTTTCTCTCCTCGGTCGCCCGCTGCCTTCGACGTTTCCGCCGAGATGGAATGCAGGCGTCAAGAGCACGCGGGGACAAGGAAGAATGACCGAGCGAGGACGACCCAATATCACCTCGTTTGGACGGTCAAGGTCGAAGGATATCGCCTGGGATGACCTGAGTTCGGAAAGAGGAGGAGAAAATGGTGATGAAAACGGATAGAGTCAGATAG
>NC_051415.1:15539882-15540125 GCF_015228065.2 Penaeus monodon
TGGAGCTTAGAATTCGGCCGAGGGAATTGGGATTTGCTCCGGTGATTATCTATAATGCGAGAAGGAAATCTATTCCAGCGACGAAGGTGAAGAAATTATTCAACATAAAGAATTTAGGAAGGAAATAAAGAGGGGCACATTATGCATCTTCATCATATTGTCCCTTTCAGCTCCAGGTGACCCATATCGTAAAAGCAATCGCAAGGAAGTTTATTTGGAGAGATAGAGAGAGAGTGTGTGTGT
>NC_051415.1:15540220-15540919 GCF_015228065.2 Penaeus monodon
AACAAACAGTCATGTGCAGAGATGAAGGCATCTTTCTGGAAGTGGGTGTGGCGACGGTAAACTAATGATAGGTTCTGTGACGCAAGGCCGATGTGGATCTCGCTCTCTCCTCCTATCCCTTTTCTCTTTCTGCTTCTGCTCCTATCTCCAATCTTCTTTGGTCTTCTCCTCTGATTTCCTTTCTACTCTTCTCTTATCGTGATTAAAAAAAAATATATATATATATTTCTGATTTTTTTTTCTGCGTTTCTCCCATCTCGAATCTTTTCTAGTCTTCGATTCTCATCTCTCTTCCATTCTTCTCGTATCGCGAATCTTGTCTCGTCTTGCTTTGTCTTCTCCTCTATCCTTTTTCTGCTCCTCTCGTCTTATCTTTTTATAATCTATAGTACACCAATCTTTCTAATCTTTCTCGTTTCATCACTTCTTTCTGCCTCTTTTCTATCCCTCTCTCCCTCTCTCTCCATTTCAACTTGTTATCTACCTAGCTCTCTGTCTGTCATATATTGCCACCTTTTCATCACCGAAAACTTTTTTTTACCCAGATGAATTTTCCTCCAAGATTTTACCTATTGACAAACCCAAAGAATGTCATAACTGGCAATTTGTTAAGGGATCTGGAGGCTTCCGAATCGCTTAGTTAATTTTGAGAGAAGAAGAAGAGAATAAAATGTGACGTTGAAGGCAGCAATTTCCAGT
>NC_051415.1:15541041-15541609 GCF_015228065.2 Penaeus monodon
CTTTTAAACATCCGGAAGAGTCCGGTAAGTAGAATGAAAAAGCGATATGGCGATTCGAAGGATTTCAGAACTCGGGGTGAGTTGCCTGTGTTTCCTTTTCTGAAACTGAACACCGGATAAGAACAAATAAGCTGAAAATTGCGAAATTTCGACTTTAGCGGCCTTTCTTAAAATAACTATACACAATACATCTTTAAAATGTATACTTTACCGACTCCCAGGACTTAAGAACCACCGAATATACACCGAACTTACCCCAACGACGGAGGTGATGTCATGACACACAACTTACCCCGAATTTCACATTTTGCCTTTAATTCAGCCCACCTGGTTCATTTCTAATTCATATACTCCACGCCTGTTCCTAATGAAATGCACCTCGCAAACCCAAGCACACGCAAGCTAGAAAATAAACAGGTAAGTAAGAAGTAAACACTCGCTCATAAGCTCTCGCGCGCAAACATATGATTGCCTCCAAGCGGGGCGCTTGGAGGGAAAAACTGAAGAAAGAAGGTTGAAAAATCTTGCGCAAATAAAGAAAATCGTTTTAACCAAATTCTGCGAACAA
>NC_051415.1:15542178-15542282 GCF_015228065.2 Penaeus monodon
TTTTCTGCGCTTGACTTAATAAAAATCTCACCTAATTTCCTTAGGCCATAAGTTAGAGAAAGTTCTGAAAAGAACTTTCGTCCAAACTAAGGAAGAAAGAAGAC
>NC_051415.1:15542490-15542837 GCF_015228065.2 Penaeus monodon
GGGGGAGAAAACAAACAAATTCAATATATTGATTACGTCCATGATATTGTATCAGTTCTACCAATTGCAAAGAGCAGTGTTGATGGTTATATTAGAGTACGGCAGATTTAGACGTCAAAAAAATTGCCTCAGTTTTTTTATTTTTGGAACGACTGCCATAATCACCAATGGAAACTACAGCCTTTAATGCTGCCCGGTATTTCCCCAATTAATTTGACAGAATTTCATGTTCCAATTACATTTTGGTTACGCTATTGCGTCTGTGTTTCCTATATTTGGAAATGCTTTTTAGTAATAAATACCATTTCCATATTGTCCGGCTTAGTTGTAAATCACAGGGGAAAAGA
>NC_051415.1:15544082-15544282 GCF_015228065.2 Penaeus monodon
TGCCCGTCGCGTGGCTAAAACGCGTTTGTATTTCATTTCTGGGGCTTTTACCTGACAGCGGACTCCAGTGAGCAGATTATGCTCCTGCGTTCGTGTCCTGCACCGGGGACGCTCCAGCTACTTCGAGTTTATTTTTCATTTGAGACTATTCCAGCTTTTCCAGTTTTTATTACAGAGTTGGACTATCTACCATCAACTTA
>NC_051415.1:15544682-15544858 GCF_015228065.2 Penaeus monodon
TGCCCGTCGCGTGGCTAAAACGCGTTTGTATTTCATTTCTGGGGCTTTTACCTGACAGCGGACTCCAGTGAGCAGATTATGCTCCTGCGTTCGTGTCCTGCACCGGGGACGCTCCAGCTACTTCGAGTTTATTTTTCATTTGAGACTATTCCAGCTTTTCCAGTTTTTATTACAGA
>NC_051415.1:15546271-15546382 GCF_015228065.2 Penaeus monodon
GCTCGAGACGAAAAAACAAAAGAGAGAATGGTAGATAGGTTGACACACAATACAAAAGATCACGCACATGAAGTTTATACTTCTTACTTTTTTTAGTCAACCTCGCTGTCA
>NC_051415.1:15546417-15546540 GCF_015228065.2 Penaeus monodon
CCGGTCCCCCCACACACCTGCTCTTCTTTCCAGCCAAGCAATTACTGTCATGAGGGACCTCGGAATAAGGGGCACATGAAGCCTCGTAATTGGCAATATCACTAGCATCACCTGAAGCCAGAT
>NC_051415.1:15546828-15547088 GCF_015228065.2 Penaeus monodon
CAAGATTGAAGGGAGGGTGAAATGGGGGGAGAAGAAAGAGGGAAGGGCAAGGGGAAGCAAATAAGTAAGAGGGGAATTTTGGATAGCGAGAGTGAGAGAAAAGGGGTAAGGGGGAGGGATAACTGCTGGCCTATGGTGTTTGGCTCCTGCAGCTGTCCAATAAATTCCGATAAGTTGATCCCCGCGGCTGAAATCCATTTCTGATCCGGCGGATGTCGATTTTCCAATTTTGTTTGTAGCTGAAGTTCAGTTCGGAGGGA
>NC_051415.1:15548206-15548349 GCF_015228065.2 Penaeus monodon
GGGATGGGCGGACAGGCGATCGAGCTCCTGTCTAGTTACATGAAGGAGTCACTCCCTTCGCCCTGACCTTCATGTATCTGGCAAAAGAGGAACGTGTTGCGCACCGCGTCTCCTTTTCCCCCTGTGTGTTCCTTGTGAATTGT
>NC_051415.1:15548831-15549062 GCF_015228065.2 Penaeus monodon
GTTCTGGCGATTTGGAGGATCGAATCTCCGTTTTTCCAATCCTTTCCGAGGGACGGGAGTGAAATGTGAGTAAAACATTTTTTTGCTCGCATATCGAGTTGCTTTCTCGGTGACATACCTGCTGGATTTTTGATCCGCGCTCGCTGGAAACTCGGCCTGGAATTCCTGTCCGAGCGAAGCATACTCTGCAGCGGCCTTTGTGCCTTTCGCTCGGGGAGAGTTGGTGGCTTC
>NC_051415.1:15549549-15549710 GCF_015228065.2 Penaeus monodon
AAGGGCGACGGGCGCGCCTTCCCCTTATCGAGGGCGTGGGTGCGCACCTGCGGGCGGGCCGGAGCCATCGCGCTAATGACTCGCATCCGCCGCTCTCTTCGGGGGACACGCGAGGTCGATAACGCAAACACGAACTCACGTGCGCCGTCACGCGGGCATGT
>NC_051415.1:15551944-15552009 GCF_015228065.2 Penaeus monodon
TATGCTTAATGTAGGTAGAATAGTGAATTTTGCCAAAACGGGTATGAATGAACCAGATTGTCGTT
>NC_051415.1:15552293-15552403 GCF_015228065.2 Penaeus monodon
GGCTGGCCACCATGTTAATCATAATAATAAAATCCATCAAAGGACTCATTTGGCATAGACGCATTAGGTAGATCAAAAGACTAGTATTAGCCATCGAGCTACACTGATCA
>NC_051415.1:15552562-15552635 GCF_015228065.2 Penaeus monodon
TTTTTTACAGTTTGTTTCTCTACACACATACCAACCCAAGTATACTGTAGATTATTCTTCCGACTCTGCTTTT
>NC_051415.1:15552660-15552901 GCF_015228065.2 Penaeus monodon
GCGCGGAAACAAAAGCGCATCGGCCGGTCAGGAGTTTTCCCGCCTCCCGATAAGCGCTTTCAGCCAGAGGCCTCGCGGCGGTCGCTGGCACTGGGCGCGAGTTCAAGGGCGGAGGACGTGGCCGGCGGGTCGTTTTTTCTCCTTCTTTTTTTGGGGGCAGAGCAACCTGAAGGCAAACGCCCCTTAAGGACACGGATATTTTTCTCCTTTATTGATCCCGAGAGGCAGGGTAGTTGCTTTG
>NC_051415.1:15553891-15554275 GCF_015228065.2 Penaeus monodon
TATTAATGAGCACACACACACAAACTGAATATTAATGAGCATCAATATCCAAAGAATCGGGCAAGGATTTTTTTTTTTACGAAGCTACAAGGGTCATTATTTCCCCGTTCATTATCATATATTTTTTTTAATAGATATTCGGAAGGCAGGAGGTGTTGAAAGATCATTGCAGCACAGGTTGCTACGTGCGTGCCTGTGCGTGCGTTTGTTGCATACGTGTAGTTGGTAACAGTTTACGGATTAACGTCAGTTTTTTTCTTTGTGTGTTAATGACGATTTTTGTTTTTTTCATTTTGTGTGTGTTTTTTATCTATTCATTTTTCTATGGAATTGTGAAGGGGAGAAATGGCAATAGGGGAAAAAAAGAGGAGGGAGATTAATATG
>NC_051415.1:15554592-15554835 GCF_015228065.2 Penaeus monodon
TCATATAAACGTGGTGCAAGGAAATAAGATGAAAACACTAGGGAGAACAGGAGGAAAATAAAGATGGGGGAAAATTCATCAAAGAGAAGAGAATAAAAGGAAGGATGGGAGAGTGAAATAGATAGAAAAAGATAGAACAGGGAAGCCAAAATTGGATTAATTCTCTTCAAAGTTGGTCCCATATTCTAGTGGACGTGCGGGTGCATGTTCGTAGAGGAACACGGAAGGGCCGCGGTAGGGTGG
>NC_051415.1:15554915-15554990 GCF_015228065.2 Penaeus monodon
AGAGGGGTACCTTGCCGAAGAAAGCGCTCTACCACTGGGTTAAGCCACCTCTTTAATTCCCTTATTAATTCTTTT
>NC_051415.1:15555920-15556286 GCF_015228065.2 Penaeus monodon
CATTCCTTCCCTTCCGAGATATCTCTCTCATGATAAATAAAGATCATAATAAATGAAAAATCCTCATCAAAGGGACTCATTTGGCCAAGGAGACGCGAGCGAGATCAAAAGAGGCTAGAGGGAGCCGAGCGAGGGCAGCCACTGTATCAGATGCAGGAAACGAACAATATTGTTAGCGAACTCGGAAAGCTTTGCGAGTAGGATCCTTGCTCGCGCTCATCCGGGAGAGAAAAATGTTGGTTGGGGTAATTTGCTCACCGTGTGAGCATTGAAACGATTTCGGCCATATCTGGGGTGGGAATCTTTCCTTGCTAGGAGGATATTATTTATTTTTGCATGCGTATTTGTGGATAGACATGCCGTCAC
>NC_051415.1:15556422-15556996 GCF_015228065.2 Penaeus monodon
TTCTTTCTTTCTTTTTTTTTAAGTGCAATTACTGGTATCTCCCGCACACCTATTTATCCATGCATGAAAATCTCCGCACCTGGCTTTACGCATGCACAATTTCTGTGGCAGTTCCAAGAAGCGAACCAACCGTATCGCAGAAGGGAAACATCATCTACGAAACATTTTCACTTTCCAACGTTTCCTTTCCAACACTTTTCGCCTTCGGGTAATTTAAGCTCATTAGCTCCCGCCCTAATTCTTATTTTTGTCCCGCCTTCATCATTATTTAAGTTGTACTGTACGATATTAATCACTGGTCTTCGTCGCGTAATGAATGTTTAATACAGTGATTAATTAATTATCGATTCCTTCATCAAAAGAGTGCTGTTCATAGGGTCAAGTAATTGCTTATAAATATTTGAATTCGATGACATACCAGTATAACGCCGTCTTTTTTTTTTTTTTTGGTACACGATATTTCATAATTAACGAAATTCATTCACTTTTAATTAAATAGCTTGATAAGATCTTAATTAAACTCGACTGATTAGCATTACAATTAGGCATTGTTTTAAGCTGACGGGGATCCCCA
>NC_051415.1:15557865-15557959 GCF_015228065.2 Penaeus monodon
ACCTGACTCTCGCAGGAGACGATCCTCAGACGCAACCGACCGATGAGGGAGATCACTTAACCCTAAATCAAGCAAATGAGGAAACTTTATTCCC
>NC_051415.1:15559232-15559353 GCF_015228065.2 Penaeus monodon
ACACATACATATAAGTACTAATGCAGACTTGAAAACATGTCAGATGTTCTTTGACTTCAGAAAGATCGCGACCCTTTGAGTGACGTCATTATGTTGAGACGCGCGCTGGCAAGTCGGCAAA
>NC_051415.1:15560110-15560201 GCF_015228065.2 Penaeus monodon
CCTGACGCCGTTTTCCTTCTTCAGTAAAGCTTAAACCCACATCCACATCCGAGTGAAACCTCCCACGAGACGAAACACGTAACACGAGAAT
>NC_051415.1:15560449-15560550 GCF_015228065.2 Penaeus monodon
GTATTGACCGAAATCATACTTCAAAGGCTTAATTAAGTCTTGCTCGGTCGGGGTCATGACGTCACGCTAGCGAGATCGTTCGATTTCTCGTTACGTTGCTT
>NC_051415.1:15561651-15561951 GCF_015228065.2 Penaeus monodon
CCCTATCGGATTATCAATCTATGGATGTCACTGTGACTGTTGTTTGTTTTAACGACCACACCATCATATTAATTATTTTCATATTGTGCTTTTTAAATCATTATAGTATTCACTTGTAAGTATATTTTTTTTCTTCTTCTTTCCAGTATCGCCGAAAGATGCGAACTTGGAAGAAGTCCCCAACCCTCGATGGAAGAACAAACCCATAACACCAACCTCTGTTGGGTTACAACATAAACTACAAACGAATAAATAATAAAAGAAAAACAAAGAACATTAACAAACCCACCACCCCCATAG
>NC_051415.1:15562000-15562301 GCF_015228065.2 Penaeus monodon
GTACATCTAATTGACAACGAAGCATGACGAACGACGGGGACACAATGAATCGTCAACACAAGGATGGCGACGCCTGCGGCGAGTGCGCGTGCGCGGGCGCCGCCGAAAACAGCTGTGCGACCAAGGCTGAGGTGCCGTCGTCCCTCCCGCTGGTGTCCGACAAGGGCATGAAACCACCTGCCAAGAACTGCTTCAGATTAGTGATTCTCGGGTCGTCGAGGGTAGGGAAGACTTCGCTCGTGTCCCCCAGGTGAGTGTTTCGATGGCCGTTTTTGCTTAGGTTTGGGTTCTTTTCGGGGTA
>NC_051415.1:15563325-15564052 GCF_015228065.2 Penaeus monodon
GGCAATCGTAGCGCGGATATAACCTGCTCATTATTATAATCCTTGATGCATTTTTGATCCTTGAATACTGCATACAGCTAGAGTTCACCCGCTGAATATGCTGTAATTAAAAGTTTGTTGTATTATGAGAAAAGCGGATTAGGAATGGCGTAACAGTTGTTCTGAAGAGGCGTTCCTTTGAGGGCTCACACATGTAATCCATTTTTATTTCGCGAAAAGGAGAGGATTTTTTTGTTTTTGAGGGGTGGCCTTTTGAAGACTATTGCATTATAAGATGCCGTGTGTCTTGCTGTAAAAGTCTAAAGGTTAAGATAATACGTGTAAGGGCTTTCTATCGCGAGGTGAAGACAAAGGTGTAATTGTGAGATACGCTTCTGTTATGGTAATGTCTTGGAGGAGTGTAGGGAGGGGGGAGTAGAATAGATAGGAACAAGGAGGGGAGGGGGAGGGATGACGGAAGGAATCAGGGCAGGAGGGGAGGGATGACGGAGGGAATCAGGGGAAGGGGTGCGGATGGGAGATGGTTGTGGGTCGGGATAGGGGAGGCGGTGGAGGCAGAGAAAGGGGAGGGGAGAGGAAGTGCAATTAAGGGACTGGGGAAATTTGCGAGGAAGAGGACGCACGGAAAGGTGAGTTTCGATAAAAAAAGTTCTAATGATGAATCTTCTTCGCTTACTAATTACCCACTTCATATGACGCTATAATTTGGGTCGAAAGTCTCGAGTTG
>NC_051415.1:15564276-15565260 GCF_015228065.2 Penaeus monodon
CACGTATATTATTGTTTCTCTCTTTTTTATAGGCAGTAAGTGTGATTATCTAATTGCCTATACTGAATACAGATAATGGTGCACTACAGGCATGACTGTCATGGCAAATAGAAACCTATTAAACTGTGGTTCTCGCACTGTGAAAATATGTTCTACTCTTCGCTATGCTGCGCTTTTCCGTTGGAGTATTATATATACCAGCAATTATATGCCTTTGAAAAACTGCTGTAATTTACTTGATAAGCTCTAATTATTGGAAAACTTTGGATCATATTATTTTCTTAAAACACCTCTGTAAATTATTATGCACCACACAAGGAGGGGAATCGCAAGCCACGAAGGCTGAGAACCGCTGCTCTCAGGGGAGGAACGCCCTCAAGAACGAACCAACAGATGTACCCCCGTGAAGCGATGGCAGTTCGAAGAATTGGTTATACTCAGGGCAAGGAGTTTTCAATCTTCCAGCACCTTGAAGAATTCTAACGTGGCAAAGTTCGAAGTTGGTGTCCTTTTCGGGCCACTGACAAAGCAGTTCCATAAGGAATTCCCCAAGAAGCTCCAGGGAGTGCTTTGTCTCTTTGGTTCGATCCCGTGCAACGCTGGCGGAAAAGGCGTAACTGGTTACGTTCCGGAAACTAGGGAATAGGATGCAGATGATCCTATCCAGCAGGAGTTTACCGGAAGGAGTGGATCATTGGAGGGGCTAAATAAAATAAAAATGTACCTATCTAAATGATATAATTATGGTATATATCAGGGAAGAGTTTAATCTCAACTGAAATAAATATAATAATATATAATGGTGTGTGGTGTTGTGTGTGTTTTCGGTGCATGAGGAGTTCTGGGTGTAGAGTGGATGTGCTTTGTGTTTTGTTTGGATTATAGTGCAACCATGAGAATATAGTCTAACTGTTACGGTTTAGAAATATAAAATAATGAGATATACTGACTGATCACACCCACACGACCACAACAAACAAGATT
>NC_051415.1:15565367-15565444 GCF_015228065.2 Penaeus monodon
CACAGTCGTCTACATGTGTTGCTACTGTTTGACTCGTCTGGCAATATATACGTGTTATTTTATCGCAACATAAACAC
>NC_051415.1:15565691-15566033 GCF_015228065.2 Penaeus monodon
CATACATGCATGTGTGTGTGTGTCCTAACCTACACTTTCTCTTTATATATCTCTATGTCACTCTCTTCATTTCTCTTAGAATTATGCATCACAAACGATTTTCAATTAACAACGCATATATTTCAGAACCCGTTTTGTTTGGGTAATATATTTTCATCAACAGGATAAAAAGTATCAAAAGCTGACACAGCCACTGCGTAATAATGATATCGATAATGATGGTTTTGCATAATGAATCACAATGCTCAAAGCAGGTCGTACCTTGTCAGCTACACAACTTGAAATTTGCTCATGTGCAGTATAGTCGCATTTTCCTCATATTTTGTTTGATTTCAGTTTCGT
>NC_051415.1:15566863-15567241 GCF_015228065.2 Penaeus monodon
ATCAGGCACACATCTCCGGGAATTCAAGCAAGCACACGCGCAAAAACGACTACACATATTTTCGAATTTCTCATCCAAAGCTGATAGATTTTTCACTCTCCATGGAGCGATCTCAAGAGTCTTCTTAAATGTCAAAGATTTTGCGATTCACGGCAATAACATCCATATTCATCATCGTTTTCCTTCCTCTTAATTTCGGTGCTTCCTCTTACATTTTTTTTACCACTGTTCTTAGCCATTATCCTTAGAATTATCATTCTTGTATTATCTTCCTGTTCTCTATTTTCTTTAAGAATTACATTCCGGACACAAACAGAAAAAACGCTGTCCACGATGTAAGAATCATTTCCATCTGAAAAAAAGATCACCTCCCTAATA
>NC_051415.1:15569384-15569481 GCF_015228065.2 Penaeus monodon
TGACAAACAGCGTCAGGACCAAGGTGTTCACTCCTGCGCCAAGGGGCTAGTGAGACCCTCCGCTCTGCACTTGACTCCCGTTACAAAGAACTTTATT
>NC_051415.1:15571969-15573321 GCF_015228065.2 Penaeus monodon
ACTAATCATTTCTCACGTCAGTCTGGCCTCTTTGATTAGCCTCCAAGACCATCGAGGCTCTCAGCTCGTGCCAACGCCGTTCAAATCGGCAGGAAGAAAGAGATACCTTAAGCGAACCAATGGCCGGGAGATCTCTTCCGTTGTCATGGTTACGACACTGGCAGAGACAGCGCGGTCCCCCAGTCGCTGCAATGTTCATAGACTCTATTTTTTTTATCCTCTAAACCTTCGTTAACGCCAATTCGGATTCCACTCCGTTGCACGTCTTTCCTCCAGCTTTGAAAATAAATGATCTCCGAATGTACATACACTAAGAGTAATATGACATACGGGAAAGATGAGAGCAAATGTGGAAAAGAGTATTCCGTCTAACCGAACCCTTCTCCCCCTACTTGTCATATAATCGCTAAGTCTCTTTGTTTTCCGAGAGACACAACTAGCACCTCAGTATTCGCGTTGCGTCTGAGGGGCGGGTGGAAGGGGACGGAGGGGGGACAGGGAAGAAAGGAAAGGCGAAGGGGGGGTGGAAAAGGGGTGGACAGAGAAGAAAGGAAAGGCGAAGGGAGGGCGGAAAAGGGGTTGGCAGGGAATGGGAGGAAATGAGAAACTGGGAAGTGAGGGAAGGTGATGGAAGGCCAGTGGTGGGTGGAGAAATGAATTAGGGTGAGAGGAGGATGGGAAAAGGGTGGAAAGGGAGGGGAGGGTGGGAAGTGGATGGAAGGTGAAGGGGGGTGGGAAATGAGGGAAGGGGCTTAGAGGAAAAAGATAGGAGTTGAGGGGAAGGCAGGGAAAAGAAGGGAAGATGAGAAGAGGATGGAAGGGGACGGGAGAAGGACATGTGTAAAAGGCTGCCTTATCGGAAACTAATCAAAATCGACGACCCTGGGACACAGAAGACTCAAATCCTATCGATTATCTAATGTCTATATCCTTCATCATCAGTGTTATGTAACCTCCCTCCCTCACGGCCACGCGTCGATGGAAGACAATGGCCTTCCATTCCAAAAGGCCCGGTCTCTTTGGCGCAAGGGAGTGTGTTCGGCAGACGCCTCCTCCGACGGGCCTGCTTGTCACGCGCAGAGATTCGCCGTCGGGAGCGGATGTATTATGCATGTGTTGTCAGCGTCAGGTGTGAGAGTGCATTTTTTTTTTCTTCGACTTTTTTCTGAAGTTGGGAATCGTTTGTCAAAACAGAGCAAGACTTTGGAAGTCTGCAACGAGTTTAGGCTAGCAGTTTTTTTTAAATATTTCTTACTTCATGCATTACCTATATTCAGGCATCCATGTGTTTCCCTTTGTATGATTTTTTTATGTATGCATATGTATGCACTCACAATATACTCATGTAAGTG
>NC_051415.1:15575169-15575565 GCF_015228065.2 Penaeus monodon
TTTTCTAACGATTTGTCACGTCAATATATCACGCCCAATCAGCCAGCAGGATGAGAGATATAAAACACTCTATTCACGTCTTTATCAGTTCGTTCTTCATTTCCTTCTCTCGTGCTCGGTCACTTTTTAACACCTTTGCTATTTAGCCTTCCGCGATTAACCACTTCTACACACTTAAGGTAATAGAAAATCCTTCAGTTCACTCTACTGCCCACTTGAGATGGCCCTCCCCCCCCTCCTTTCCCTTGGCACTCTTCCCCCCCCCCTCCTTTCCCTTGGCACTCTTCTCCCCGCCCCCGACTCACTCACCGCACTGCACCCCCGTGGCTGGCAGTCACTGCTGTCAGGTGTTTGGATGCTTAGCCTTTAATTGCTGTTCATTTAGGTTTCAAGAGG
>NC_051415.1:15576660-15576821 GCF_015228065.2 Penaeus monodon
CTCAAAACACAGCACTTCACTCCAACCCATCAACTTCTGTCTCGCTGTCCTTCAGCTGTTTTCCTGAAGCGAGACACGACGTCGCTCACTCGCCCTTGCAAGCGGGGTCTCCGTTCCCTGCCTTCGGTTCCTTGCCGCCGCGTCTTGGGGGATAATGCCTG
>NC_051415.1:15577470-15578222 GCF_015228065.2 Penaeus monodon
GGATGACGCTGATAAAATCTCCATAACCCATCCGCAGATTCCCTTTGCTGAAGCCTTTGGCAGTCTCCCTTCTCCCTTCTCTCCCACGCGTGTCCCCTCGGCTTCTCCTCTCACCTTCTCCCCTCGGCTTCTCAGCCGTTCTCCTCAGCCTCTCCCCTCAGCCGTTCTCCTCAGCCTCTCCCCTCAGCCGTTCTCCTCAGCCTCTCCCCTCAGCCGTTCTCCTCAGCCTCTCCCTCGCCTGCTCCATCACTCCAATCAACCTCTCCCTCCAACCCACTTCTCTCTTCAATCTCTCAGTTTAGCCTCTCTCTCTCTCTCCAGACTCTCTCCTCAGCCTCTTTCCTCTGCCTCTTTCCTCAGTCTCTCTCCTCAGCCTCTCTCCTCAGTCTCTCTCCTCAGCCTCTCTCCTCAGTTTCTCTCCCTAGCCTCTCTCCTCAGCCTCTCGCCTCAGCCTCTCTCCTCAGTTTCTCTCCCTAGCCTCTCTCCTCAGCCTCTCTCCTCAGTCTCTCTCCTCAGTTTCTCTCCCTAGCCTCTCTCCTCAGCCTCTCGCCTCAGCCTCTTTCTTCCCCCTTTTGCTTTTCCCTCGGCTCACTCCCCCTCGGCTTCTAGTTCTCCGCACTCCACGCACCGTCCCTTTCCCCTTGAGAAAAGCAACCCTCGTTATTTGTCTCTAATTAATCGCGAGAACGATTGAACTAAAGGGTAATTAAGAGAGGCGTGAGCGGGGTGGGAAAGGGAAGAAATAAATAGAA
>NC_051415.1:15578715-15578874 GCF_015228065.2 Penaeus monodon
TCGTACTGCAGCCACCTCTGAAACCCTCCACCTTAACACATGGTTTTGTCTTTGATCTCGAATTCACACCACAATAGCAGGCTACACAATGCCACGACGCCGCGCAAACCCAGGCATTAGGACGCTGAGTATCTTGCCTTTTCATTGTATTAGGAAGGA
>NC_051415.1:15579050-15579196 GCF_015228065.2 Penaeus monodon
ATCTTATTGGTTTCTTGTTAACTCCCTTCACGCTGCAAACTCATTCCCATTTCCTTGTTCCGTACAGGTCTAGATTTTTTTCTCCCTTTAATCAATTCGCTGTATCTATTTTTACATAATCCGAAATCTGTTTTTTCATATTCACA
>NC_051415.1:15579216-15579627 GCF_015228065.2 Penaeus monodon
ATATCTCATACCCTAACCCATTTCTTCCCTTAAAAAAAAAAAAAGCAGACAAACACACCCTATTTTATCTCTCCATCCCTACCTCATTCACTACAACGAGATTATGACCCTTAAACTCTTCTTCTCTGACAGATTCCTAAGCAATAAATTCGAGGAAACGTATACTCCCACAATCGAGGACTTTCACCGCAAGCTGTACAGGATTCGAGGCGACGTCTATCAGCTCGACATCCTGGACACGTCAGGCAACCATCCCTTCCCTGCCATGCGACGTCTCTCCTTCCTCACGGGTAAGGGGGGGGCGAGGGAAGCGGGGGATTGATTTTTTTTTCTTTTTTAATATTTTGTTTGATATATATGTTTTTATTTTGTGTGTGTGTGTCTGTGGCTTTTCTTTTGTTTATTTTGTTG
>NC_051415.1:15579674-15579744 GCF_015228065.2 Penaeus monodon
ATTATTATTATTATTATTTTATTTTTACATTTGTTTTTGTCTCTGTGGTCTCTTCTGTGACGGCGGTGTT
>NC_051415.1:15579945-15580134 GCF_015228065.2 Penaeus monodon
TCACGCCTTGTTTATCCTCGCCCCCTCGCTTACTACGAGTATTGATAACCTCTCCCTCTCCCTATGATAAGTCTATTTCTCCCTTTGAGACTCATTTCGCTTCTCCCTTGTACTCTCACGCTCACTCTTTGTTTGTTTCTCTCGTCGATAGAGTCGCTGGGCGTGTTGTTTCTTCCTCTGCAGGGCGAG
>NC_051415.1:15580669-15581497 GCF_015228065.2 Penaeus monodon
GATGATAACTTCGATAACTGGTGTTTGATGATTAAAACAAGGGGAGGGGGGAGGAAACTAATCGCCCGTTCTTCCCGATTTAAAAAAAAAATGTATCTCAACCTCTCCCTCCGATCATCCGCAGGTGACCTGTTCGTGCTCGTCTTTTCGTGGGACTCTCAGGAATCCTGGGAGGAGGTGGTCCGCCTTCGGGAGCAGATCCTCGAGACGAAGATGTCGGCGTCAGCGAACTGCAGCGGGAGCAGGAAAAAGCGCACATCCCCGCGGGTTCCTATGGTGATCGCCGGCAACAAGTGCGACCGGGAACAGATGTAAGTGTGGGTCATGAGGTTATCTCCTTTTCAGTTCTTCTCGTGTAAATGCGGGAATATTACACGACTGCCGTATTGTGATCAATAAACAAACTATTAGATACGTGAAAAAGTTATACGACCTAATTATTCAGCAGATGATTAAAGCGGAAAGTTAAGATTATCCACGAAAGACGCGTCGACAAGAGCCAATTACCTCCTCAGCGAGCCCACAAACATCCAATTAAAATGGCGATGTTAAAAAACGCAAACTCTGCGCCGAAATCTTTTGAAGGCGATAACATCTTATTATAGAAATACATATTTTAGTCCCTAAGTTATGATAAAGAGTGATTAAAGTGTTGAGGCTTATTACGTCACAACACATGCTTTGAACCGTTATCAGTGCCAAGTCTTGCGTGTTATGAGAGATTCAGTATTAATTACCGAAAGATTTGAAGGGTTTGGCGGTGTTTAAGATTGCCTGGTTTCTTGTCTTGAGATGATATAAAGATATGTTTTTTTTTCTTATTAATCT
>NC_051415.1:15581960-15582682 GCF_015228065.2 Penaeus monodon
CAGGCCTCTCGCGTGGGAAGACTAAAAATCCATCCCCGTTTCTCGCGCGACAACGCCATCCAGCAAGGGACATAAAACTTACATTTAGCCATCCGGTCAGAATTTCCAGGTGGTTACCCAGACAATTTTCCGTTTTTTTCGGTTTCACTCCTGATGGCAGACTAAACTAAACACGGCAAATTCAGATCGAAGTATTGAAAAGCCGCCGGATTAACGGATTAAGGTACAGACTAAAGGATTTCTTCACAGCAGGCGCTCTCCTTAGCTCTCTTCCATCTAATCTTTTGGCATCATATTCTGCAATATCGTCAGAAAACTCTCTTGCAGCCAGTCATCGTAGCCTAGAAGTGAACATGAGGCGTAATCTTCTCCCTCAACGATCCGTTTTTGCGGAAAAGAAGGTTGCATGAGATTAAGCAACATTTTACTGTCATTTTTCTTTTTTTACACAAAAGCAGATTCGATAATTTCTCGGATTATGCTTATATATTTTTAAACGCAATTCTGAGAACTATTCAGTTTGTAAATCCCTCATTGTCGAATATCCATGTCGCAAAAATGTCAACAATTTTTTGCAATTTAGAGCCGGTAGCAAAATCATGAAACATGAACGCAAAACTCATGTAATTAAGGGAACAAAAGAGAGATCAACTATTGGCTTCATCGAACACAAACACGCATTAATCACACAGACGCTTACTGAGTAGTGTGGTTATGGTTAA
>NC_051415.1:15583055-15583545 GCF_015228065.2 Penaeus monodon
GTATTTCCGCTCTCTACTACTTCTTCTCTCTACCTTTTCTCCGTTATCCTACCCGTTTTCTCAGTAGTTACGCACACTCCTAAACTCACACTCTACACCTGTGTCTCCCATAATAAGATTACCAGTATTAACGTGGAACAAAAGTTTCTTACAAGAAGTTAAGGACTGACTGCGAAATGACCGATTATACGGAACGAAACGAAAAAACAACAACAACTACAATGTGATAACATTAGCCAGGCAAAATAACATTATGTAACCGTCAGGATTTTGTCTGATTAAATAGAGAAAATCAAACAAAGAGCGCTTGTTTGTCCATGTCATCTTCGTACAGTCCTGAGAGAGTCCTCTACTTCTTGAGCATTCGCTATGACGTCAGCGTGTTTCGTGTGACGTCATAAGGCCGGAGGCTCATCAATATATGATGGCGCAGGCCCGGATTATAGCTTTTCCCACGAGAGGAACCTCTGAATTCGAACAGTTCCTTGTA
>NC_051415.1:15583671-15583820 GCF_015228065.2 Penaeus monodon
GTAAATTCGATTTTTGCTTGTCTTTTGTTTGGAATATCTCACTTTTCAGTTGCTCTGTTCTTCGTGTTAATCTTTTCATCTTTTCTATTTTCATAATTTTCTCCTTTTCATCTTCCCCGAATTCGAACACCGTCTTACCTTCTTTTTTA
>NC_051415.1:15583884-15584208 GCF_015228065.2 Penaeus monodon
TAGAATCCGACCAGACTTCACCTTATCTCCTCTGTTATCTTCCTCATCTTTTCTTGTCATCCCCAATTATCAATCTATTCGTCCCTCTTCCTCCTTCGCCGCTGGGGGAGGTCTCAGCTGCTACGAGCAAGTCAAGAACCCCAGAAGACGCAAAGATATTTATGCATTTCTTTTTTAATGGATCTTATCATTTCTAGCTTTTCATATCGTCTTATATCTAACTCCCTTCTTCTTTCCATACGTCCACGTCTCCCGCTTCAGCTGCTGCGCCCTCGTCAGGACATCTGATAAGAAACATTTTTTCTACATCTACTTTTATCATTG
>NC_051415.1:15584234-15584610 GCF_015228065.2 Penaeus monodon
CTTATCCTCCTAATTGTCCGAATCAACCGCCTCCAGCTTCGTCTCCGCTGCTAGAACGCAACACAAACACTTCATCTTCTCCATTATCCGTTCATCTGATCTCCCTCCCTCCCCCGCCCCCCCCCACTTCTCCTCGATCACCGAATTATCTCTCTGTTCCTCCTCCACCCAAGGAGCGCGTCGTTAGAGGAGGTCCACGCTTTCGTCTCGTCCCTCAGCTGCTGCGCCTACGTCGAGACCTCCGCCAAGAAGGACCACAACGTCGATAAACTCTTCTACGAGCTGTTCGTCCTCGCCAACCTGCCCATGGAGATGTCGCCGGCGCTGCACAAGCGAGTGTGTCCCGGCCAGCCATCGTAAGTCCTGTGTCCTGAGG
>NC_051415.1:15584968-15585119 GCF_015228065.2 Penaeus monodon
TTTCCCTCCTAAGTAGTAGTCCTTGGGGTTTTAGGTCTTCTTCCTCTCTTGCTCTGCTGCCTCTCTTCCTTTTATTCTTTCCCTTTACACTTCTTTGCATTTTTATTAATGTTCTTGATTTTCTTCTTCTCTCATTCTTTTTTATTCCCCA
>NC_051415.1:15585383-15585569 GCF_015228065.2 Penaeus monodon
TCGCTACAGAAAGAAAACTCACACTAAGTCCTCCCAAACAGCGGCCCAAGAACCCACACCAGCATGCCTTCCGTCGAGGGAAATCTCGGGGAAAATATTTAATGACGGTACAAAGTGCTTTACCTATGTCGAAGGCGAGCGTAAGGCTCTATGTTTAAAATTGTGATGTTTTGTGTTTGTTCCTTG
>NC_051415.1:15585679-15585885 GCF_015228065.2 Penaeus monodon
TTGTCTTGTTGTAAATATAGAAAAGGCGAGGGAGTGTTTCCCCGCTTACGTCAGCGAGACAAAAACAAAATGTAAATTCGACGTCAATGTATGTAAATTTTTTCATAAGCAAAGAAGTGTATTTGTGTTTGTGGATTTGAATGTATGTATTTCAGGTTGTTTACATTTGCTTGTTTGTAGTTTTGAGTGTTTATGAGAATTGGAAG
>NC_051415.1:15586830-15587830 GCF_015228065.2 Penaeus monodon
TATGAAAATAATATTTCAAAGTATTTCTGCTGAAAGTCAACTGCGACGCGGCTAACCCCCCCCCCCTCTCCCCCGCAGGCAGGAGACGGGGCCGAGCTTCGGCAGCCGCCACCGGGGCCTGTCCATCCGGCGGCGGCTGAGCGAGGCCTACGGCATGGTGGCGCCCAACGTCCGCCGCCCGTCCATCCGCACCGACCTCCTCATCCTCAGAGCCAAGACGTCGCTGCACCTCACGGGGATCGACGCCTTCACGGACAAGAAGCCCCGGCGGGAGGTCTCCTGCGTCATCCAGTGAGCGAGGCGCCGGCTCCTTCGCCGCGTGTGTCCCGCCGGGGATGCTCGCGAGCGGGAATGGTCCTCTGAATGTTTACAAGAACGCAGGACTTAATTTCGCCATAATTGGAGATCCTGTTACGACGACCTCGCTAGTGTCTCGTGTCGCTGGCCGGTGCTCCCCCTCCCCCTCCCTGATCCCACGTCCTCGGCCCCGGAGGTCAGATGTGGCACATTCCCACGAGAAATTAAAACATGTCCCGCACATGCTGCTATCACCTGAGAGATGTATATTTCGCTGTCATTGTTTCACTACATTTTATCTACGATGATCCACATTCCCATTTATTATACTGTGTGTTACATACTTATAGAGTACATATATATTTATGTATGGCATACTTGTCTCGGAGAAATGCTCTCGTACTCCCGTGTATTAGAAATACCCATTACTTTATTTTTTCTCATCAGCTTAACAGCAGCCGACATTTTCTTTGAGAATGAAAGATTCTATAAATAGAGACAATGCATATTTTTTGTATTCAGGTACACAGATGCAGAGGTAGTTTATTGGCAGCTTTTCTTATAATTGTATCACCCGGCGGCGGTGTTGCATTTGTGGAGGTGTGCGTGGGAGGCTGTGCGCGGGGATGGAAGGTCTGTGCTTTAGGATTTTCCTTTTTTTCTCGTCGCTGAGTGCGTAGGAGTAAACGGAGAAGGATGTAGA
>NC_051415.1:15587956-15588104 GCF_015228065.2 Penaeus monodon
CAATATGTACACATAAGCATGAATTCTGTAGCACACTGCCTTCTCTCTCGTCCTCTCCCATGCTGTCTTCTACCTAAGCGCGCCAGAAATGCAATCTTTCTCTCAGAAGACTCAATTACTAAAAGGTTAACACTGTTCTCTTTAACAC
>NC_051415.1:15589181-15589298 GCF_015228065.2 Penaeus monodon
AGTTTTTCCGAATATTCAGTTAGCTGCCGAGCTTACATCATCTATATGTGATTTCCTCGCCTCTCATGCTGTGAATGAACAATGAATGTCACAAATCGAAGTTAAGGGGATGGCGGT
>NC_051415.1:15590059-15590340 GCF_015228065.2 Penaeus monodon
AATAGGAGGCAAAAATAGAAAGAAAAATGTATTGTATTATAAGATAGAGAATTATTATGGAAATATTATTAGGTCAGTTCTGCCTTTGGGTTAAGACTGGAATGATGAAAATAAAAAAATAGATATAAACCGAATAAAGGAGAAATAGAAGAGAGAGATGGAATAGGAAGAGTGTGAGAATGAATAAATGAATGAATGATGGGCAGAAAGGCTGAGAGAGTGATAGAGAGAAACTGAGAGACGGAGAGAGAGTTGAAAAAAGAAAAAGAAAAGAAAGAAAT
>NC_051415.1:15590492-15591700 GCF_015228065.2 Penaeus monodon
ATATGCGAGACAGAGGGAGCGAGGAAAAGAATCACAGAGGATTTGCCGAAAAATAATTGGCGTCTCTCAGTGCCACAGATTCCACAAATGATCTCGCTCCGGTATAAAAGAGGAAAACCCTCTCCTCGTTGGCAACTCTGCGGGGAGAAACGATGTTTTGAAATACAGAAACATTCGATGTTGAAGTTGAATCATGAGAGAAAAAATATACAAATAATGTATACAAACTGTGGCTAGATATTTTTGCTGTCATTCTTTTGTTGTTGTTGATTTTTTTTCCAAGAACAAAGTAAAGACAAATATCATATATGTTCGTCTCCCTTCATGCTGTGAGAGACGTGGACTATGTTCTCGTGTGTCATGTAGTCTATATTTGTAATAAAGATGAAGAGTAATGCATATTGTTATTGTCCTTGAGTGTAAATAACAGATAAGTAATTTCATGAAAATATTTTGTTTGTCCTTTCCAAAAAGAGAAACTACGATACAATTTATTTGTTGCGATGTTCGCTTTGATATCTCTTCTTTGATTTTTCTCCATCTATCTGTTCTTTGTTCGTTTATTTATCCATCACCCATTCATTCATTTACCAATTTATCTACGGACGGATATCGGGTCAATTTGATATTAAGTAAATATTCAGAAACTTTCAGTGGTGAGTTCGTATGTTGATTCTTAATTCAGAGAGGCCTGTGTAGTGGGGGGGAGGGATGGGGGATGAGTTCATGACACCTGGTTAATTGGTTTGGTCCATTAGGATCGTTATCGGCTGCCTGGTTAAATAGATGACGAATGGAACACCTATAGTTTTAAATAAGGTTGACCATAACCAGCGTGCGTTATACGTGTAACGGCCTCCGTGGCCATTGATCACCAGATAAGAAATCAATTCATGGAGATCGCGTGACTGTATCTTCTCCTTGCTTCAAACGCTTGTCGTAATACCCTGACTTCATACACTTAACCCTTAATCGCAAGGAGGTAAGTGGATGTGTAGAGAGAATACCCTAGAATTAAATGCGAAATTCGTTTCAGTCACAGCGAAAATCTTTTCATAATGGCTTATTTTGATGTTTTGCCTCTGCGTTCATCGTGGGTACAGGTAAGCCTTGTTTCGCCTGAAAATGAACATTTATTTATTGTTTGCTATTTATGTTAAAAATGTGTATATATTTTTAAAAAATCGTGTTCCATACGTTTGTCTCAA
>NC_051415.1:15591770-15592415 GCF_015228065.2 Penaeus monodon
CAAGAAGATGTCAGCTGTAAATAACTATAATCCATGTAGACATGAATAACAGCAGTGACGATTGTCAACAATAATCATCTGTGTAAGTAACAAGAAACCGTAGTATTCTCAGGATATATGAACAATAACGGTAATGATACTGGTAGAATGTCAACAATGGTAATCACAGTCCCAGAAAATATCAACAATAACAGCAATAATCCTATGAAATATCAAGGATAACGCTCATAACATCCGTAAACATCAACATTAACAGCACTGACCCTAGTGAATATCAACAATAGCAATAATAATCCCAACGAATGTGAACAGAAATCGTAATGATCGCAGTAGATGATAACAGAAACACAAATAATTTCCAGGAAATATGAAAAGCAGCAGCAAACATTCGTAGTAATCATCAAATGTACCACCAATTACCTGACAGCAATGATAATCTCAGTAACCATAATGACAGCCAATCAACTCGCCTCTCCTACCTTCCGCTGGCTTACATCTACAAGGAATTTGGCTTTTGAGGGTCCCATGTGAACGAAAGGAATATGCCACACGGAGGATAACAATTTCCCGGATGTTGGAGGACTATTTTTGAACCACAGAATCATCTCTCCGTTTGAGGGAAGATGAAGGGAGTGAATATCACGT
>NC_051415.1:15592441-15592876 GCF_015228065.2 Penaeus monodon
TGTCCGCGTATCAACCTGTGACGATTTGTTTTGGATGAAGGAAATACGAAACACTTGAATGACTTTTGAAATTTCCCATCAGAATGAAGATGTGGACAAAAATAGCCACAGCTTATAAATCTAGTTTATATCAAGCCTTATACTCGTGGTAGTCTTTGCAGAGATGCAGCAACTCATTACTTCTAAGGCGTTCGCTGTCAGGCTGTCAAGGGGAAAATCGGACGAAACATTTTTCGTTCAGTGATCTTTCTTTCAATTTGTAGTAATGTGAAGATCAATGAAAGGCATTAAATTTCAATTAAGGTACCGTCTGATCGTTAGCGATGTCATTATTAGTGTGGTAATGATAATCCTTTTAATAATTGCTCGTATTGCTAGTAGTAACAAGCAGTTGCCGAAGTAATAGCCGTAACAGAGTAAAGGGTGTAGCACAGC
>NC_051415.1:15593203-15593294 GCF_015228065.2 Penaeus monodon
CAGACAGAAAGCAAATACCGCTGTGGATATGTGCAGAAAATGTGTAATGTGTATCATATGATTTACCAAACAGAGACAAACGAGCAAATAC
>NC_051415.1:15593405-15593851 GCF_015228065.2 Penaeus monodon
GAAAAACACGTATACGTAGAGTCTCGATAAAATAACATGAGGTCCTTTTTTTTAAAAAATAACCGAAACATAGTTATTGAATATTATGCCTTGTTTGTATTAAGAAGAATGAAGAGTTTATTTTTAGTTAGACGTTTAAAAAAAAAAAGTTTTTAAAAAAAGTTTTAATTTTCTTTTGACTGTTCCAATACTTCATGAATCACATTTTCTTTCACAATACTTTATATTATTTGTTTACTTAACCTCTAAGAGTAACACTGGACATAGAAATTAAAATTTCATTAATTATTTATGGATCATAGATTTCTTTTTATCAAAAGTGCAATCTGGAAAGCTATGTTGTGTATTATTATTATTTAAAGAATAAGGATTATTGGCAAATTTTGAAGGCAGGATCTGAAGTTTGGACCTGATGTCGAACTTGGTAAATGTCCGACTTTGGCAAT
>NC_051415.1:15593931-15594004 GCF_015228065.2 Penaeus monodon
CAGGTTATCATTTTTTTTCCCTCTCGAATCATCAAACGCTTTCTGTCGTCTTCACCTTGATTGGCTTCCCCCT
>NC_051415.1:15594158-15594603 GCF_015228065.2 Penaeus monodon
GTTGTCATCAGAAAGGCACGTTGGCGGAGGTGGGGGGGGGGTAAGGGCAATAGGGAGGGGGGTAAGGAATAGGTAGACGCTCGAAGGTGCGAGGAAAGACGGGAGGCGGAAAGGCGAGAAAATATTTGGGGTGAATATGTGCTTGTTTAGTTTCTCTCTAGGCCATATAGGGTGCCGTTATTGTTATCACCAATATTGCTATGTGTATATATATATATATCTTCGAAAAGCAATTCACATACATGAATAATCAGACAGACGAGAATATATGGAAGAAAAGATAAGATACGGTGGTCTAATCAAACACACACACATACAGAAGCGTCATTTGGGGTGAGCTTAGGGGGCATCCCCCCCCCCCCCCCAAGACTCTGATTGCCTCCCTCAAGGTCTGGCTTGCCCTCCACCCCCCCAAGGACCACATACCCACGATTTTAATGAATGA
>NC_051415.1:15594700-15594786 GCF_015228065.2 Penaeus monodon
TTCTCGGATAGGCTCGCAGCGCCTCTGATGCTTTTTGTGCTCAGTTCGCTCGCCAACCTTGCCCTCCCCCCACGAAAAAGCTGAAA
>NC_051415.1:15594932-15595117 GCF_015228065.2 Penaeus monodon
ACATCGTACTGTTTTATTCCTCGGACAGCTTCACTGTTATCTTTTTTCACATCTATTTTTTCTGTTGTTGATTTTACTCATTCTTCTTCGTAATATATGATAAAGAAAAAAAGGAGCACAGAGTCAAGGGTCACAAATTGAAGACAGAGTTTACAAAGTGCGCGAGGGATGGGCTTTGAATGAGG
>NC_051415.1:15595795-15596287 GCF_015228065.2 Penaeus monodon
CTAAGGCGGTTTTCCCCGTCTCATTAAGATACCTCCTCTCATCCAAGGGAATATCTCGTTTCTAAATAGCTTCCTTTTCATCAGAATCCCGGATGTCTCCTCCAAAGTTGTCTCCTGCTCATTCTGAAGCCTCCCTCGCTTCAGAAGGAAACCTTTCCCGCATGAGAGTTAGTCTCTCCCTCACCAGCAAACCTCCCCCACAGTTCCCTGCTCCGCCCTGGGAATCCCTCTGTGGCCCCACGGACACCAGCCATGACCGTCCTTCCACACGCAGCCTTTTCCCCCGCCACGGAAATCCACCCCCCCTGAAATCATAAACACTAGAGCCAGAACAAAAGACCAGGATCTCATCTGTCTGCCGAGAGATCCTAACTGCGAAGACAATGGCGAAGGGCGGAGTTTATTTGGATAACATTAGCGCAGTCTTGATATATGCCTTTCACGGGCCCCTCCTCCTTGTGTGTGACGTCATTAGTAAAAGAACGTCGTTAG
>NC_051415.1:15596321-15596702 GCF_015228065.2 Penaeus monodon
CAGTGTTTGGCTAGAGCCCGCGGGGTTATTTCATAACTGTTCTTTTGTCTTCATATTGGAAATGTAAAATACTTTTGATAAACAAATATGGCCTCAAGGTTGGGGATGTATTATTTTCAAATGCGTCTAGGGTGCAAAATGCAAGTTTGGCTTTTGCTTTTAAAACCTGTTTCTATTACCGGGAGAGAGAATACATAATGATTCAGCTTTCTTATTTTCTGTTTAACAATTCTGCGTTGTTATTGATCTTAAAACTTTACAACTGTTTTGGAAATTAATAGAAAATGTATGTGTGTTTTAAGTTTAACTGTGTGGTGTATCTAAACGAGTTCAAATATTTTAGCAAATTTGAAACCTGAAAATAAAAACTGCTTCTAACGC
>NC_051415.1:15597770-15597917 GCF_015228065.2 Penaeus monodon
TAGAATTTAAGGTAACATCAACAACAGTCTTGATATTGATGAAAATAATATTTGTTTACCTTACCGTGGTCTAACAAGGTTAAGCCGGCGTGTCTTGTTTTCAGATTCCTGCAATAACGCATTATAGGCGATAGGTAGACTTACAGT
>NC_051415.1:15599350-15599500 GCF_015228065.2 Penaeus monodon
CACACCAACAACCCCTCGATTGCAGTCCCCTAGAAACGCGGTCTGGATCTTGGTCTAATGGCCATTTTCTAATTAAGCTTTCCGACTGGCTGTGTTTCCTGGTTTCTTCTGCGTATGTTTGTCCCCATATCATTTTAATTGGACTCCCTG
>NC_051415.1:15599723-15600018 GCF_015228065.2 Penaeus monodon
CCTCCCTCCCACAATCCAAATCTACGCCCCCTACTTTCCATCACTCTTAGACTCCTCTCATTCTTTTTATCTCTCGCAACCCTCCCGTCTCCCTCTCGTCCCCTGTTCTCTAGCTAATAAAGGAAGTGAGATGCTCTTGCTCCCATGCAAAATGATCTATAACCTCGTTACTCCCTCCCCCTCCCCCGCCCGCGCTTCACGGTTCGGTCCTAAGATGTCTTGGATCAGTGTCAAGACGTCGATGTAACATGTAAGCGAGGTTCTTCATCCTTTTTTTTTCTCAACGGTGAATTTA
>NC_051415.1:15601444-15602857 GCF_015228065.2 Penaeus monodon
TCAACGCATAAATCAACAAAGAATTGTTTTATCTAAGTCCTTCGCGATTTATCTAAAGCCTTAGAGATTTTCTGTTGTTTCTTTCGTGAATTTTCGGATTTAGAGTGCAGCCGAGTGATTACTCAGTCTCAAGGTCTGTTTATATACTTTGTCCTACTCCAGCGGCCGTTGCGAAAGGACACCATCGGTTGACTGTGCAGCTTCATACTTAGCGCGTCGTTGTTTGTGTGCACTTCGCTCTCCAGGAAATGAAGTCAGTCGCGGCTAGTTTCCTTTCGGCCTGCCAGATGTTGTAACCCTCTACCCTATCAAGGAAGACCATTACAGGCTTTCAATTGATCTAGATAGGGTTCTACGTTGCTGTAGAAAGTGTATAGATGAAACCGAATTATTTCACAATGCAAGAGAAGTAACCGACGCCTTTCGGGAGAATCAGAATTGTACGAAGATTTAGCGAAATGCGGAAATTACATTGTTTCGTGAGGTTGTGCGTGTTCATCCATACCTCTTCTACACCTTCACATCAAACTTCGTAGCTAATTGTCATCCAATTATTTTCCTTGTCAGATAACATTATGTTTGAAATGCTCGTTCTTCTGTCAACATTATTAAGTTCTCATCTATTCCATCCTCTTTTTATGTATTAAGTGCCACGATCTTCCTCTTTCTATGCCGTTTTGATCTAAGTACTAATTGCAGTCTCCTGAAGTGCTCGTTAATGATCTTGTTCTCCATTTCTAATCTGAGATTTTAATTGGAAGATGAAATGTTTTAACGAGAAAATCAGGTGTCTAATTCATGCCAAAAAAGTGCCAGATAATCCATGAACAAAAATAGATTTATTTTTTATGTTTCATCCCCTGAACTCATTCGCCACAATGAACTTAGAAACACTAAACTTAACGCAAACAGCAATAAGGATAGAATGTTATCTTGGGAAATTCCTCGCCTGAGGTTTGCTTTTCTTAAGCACACTCTCCATGAGATGTTAATTCTGTTGTTTTTCTTCTTTCAGTTCATCATACTTTTTTATATCATTTATTTTAAGTGATGTTAAGCGCAGTTTTGATCCTGTTCGTACATTCCAGACTCCACGGGGGAAGGAGACCTAATTTAATTGCCTCGTATTGTACTCAGCAAAGGAGATAAGATGTAATTAACTGTAACTTTGTGGTGAAACCATGTCAGTATTTGGTTTGTCTGAATAATAGTCTTTCAGTATTAATTTACCTCTTAAAAACTCCCTCCCACTCCGTTCATTTAGTAAGATTCCATTTTCAAGTAATCATACGTATTATCATCCCAAACTTCTGTCATGAGTTTACACATAACAATATAACATTCAGATAGGTTTGTCAAACATGAAGCGGTCTTGGGTATTGTTTCCAGTGGTCATATTTTCACGCTGTTCGC
>NC_051415.1:15603026-15603500 GCF_015228065.2 Penaeus monodon
TTGGCTGTCTTTCTGTTCCTATTTTTCTGTGCCTGTCTTTTTCTCGCTCTATTTTCTTTCTCCATCTTTGTTCAGCTTTTTTTTTTGTCTCTCACTGTCTCTTAAAGTAATATTCTAGCTAACGCATCTGTGTATATCCATCTAGTCTCTCTATCTCTTTTCCTTTCTCTCCCTTTAACCATCCATCTACACGCACTTCGTTCCCTCTTATCACTTATCTACACCTTTTCTCTCTTTCTCTCGTCTTTATTATCTATCTACACACATTCTTCCTTCCCTTCACTTTTTACCATTTATCTACAAACTTTTTCACTTTCGCTGCACGGTTTTTATGCCACGGTCTCTCTTTCTGTCACTCATTAATCTCTCTTCTCTTTTTTTAGACCTAAAATATTCTTCACTTCTGCTACAATCCGCAATCTTTCCCGTCTATTCTCAGCCATTTTGCTTTCTTACGTCCACTGCAAATCATAT
>NC_051415.1:15603569-15603731 GCF_015228065.2 Penaeus monodon
TAAAAAGGTAACAAGTAAAAAAAGTAAAAAGATGAAAACTCGAAGACGCCGTTCCGTTCCTCATTCCTATGGTCAGCTGTGCGCGCTCGGCATCTCAGGCTGCCGGTCCTGGCTTACTGTTCCTAGGGTCTCCTGTTGGGACGTGGCGGTTTACTTTGACCC
>NC_051415.1:15605164-15605381 GCF_015228065.2 Penaeus monodon
TTCAACCGACTATCTTCAAAATATCCGTGACTGCAAATTTGCACCGTAAAAATATGCACATAATAAGTACATCTTAATGTACTCCATCGCCAACTTTTTTTTTCTCGAAAACTTTTCCATATCTCAAAAGCTGATCCAAGATCGTCTTCATGAAACCTTCTTAGACTCTGATAATAACTTTTATTTTTTTTTTCCTGGATCGGAGAGCAGATTAGAC
>NC_051415.1:15605403-15605579 GCF_015228065.2 Penaeus monodon
CGAGCTTCAAATGGATTCAGCGATGAAGAAAAAAGGGGGAAACTAAATCAAATTTCCGTTTAATCTACGTTCTCGCCTTTGGAATTAATTCAAGAAGGGTTCATATGAAATACACTTCTATTTCTTTCGTAGAAGCGAAGGGAGAAAAGAGAGGATCGGGGGGAGGGATGAAAAGT
>NC_051415.1:15606367-15607239 GCF_015228065.2 Penaeus monodon
GTCTGCATGTATGTATGTATATAAAGGATACATATGTCATATCCGATGAGGTACCACGCCTGAAACACAGGAAAGAACATTTATTAATAGTTTTCGCTGTGGCCAAGAACGAAACTGCTGCCGTCACTACTTGTATACTGCTTATACTGATATGACAAATGATCATTAGGGTGTATTTAATAGAGAAACTGATTACCAAACAGAAATAAGGGAAACCTATTCATCCGGTATTCATATCCTCCTGCCTCACCCTCATCCAGTATTGTATATTTGATCTAACCAGAATTAAACCTTTCGGGTATGCCCCACCACTAAGTCCTGCATATCTATTTCTGGCAATTATGATCCGCTCACAGACCGACAGCAGGGAAAACCCTAACAGGACCTGAATTTCCACTCTGAAATAGATACCAGCGGTCTGTTGGTTCTCCCCTTATTGCTGCGCTATATGCAATGTGGAAGATCAATTATTAAAAATTAATGAATGGGTGAATGTAAGGAAATACTGCGACCGTTGAACATTATTCATGTTAAGAGAAACAAAAAGTAAAAGGTTACTTTATTATCATTATTATCCCTTGGTTTCTAGAATCTAGAAACTTCCTCCTAGTGTGGATCTGAGAGTCATTTTTTGTGTGTGTGTTTCACTGTTTGATAAGTAAAACAAGTGCTTTTGCATAGGCTTGGATATCATTGTGGTAAATGATAAACCATGTATATCTGTGTAAGGTAATTTGCTGTTTTTTATGGAACACTTCCTTTGAATTTGTACATAATGCTGTCTACAACACAGCTGCCTGATAGTGTCAGCATGTAATTCCATGATCTGACCGCAGTGACGTCACTGCCAGGAGAAATGCCTTCTGCTATCC
>NC_051415.1:15607697-15607961 GCF_015228065.2 Penaeus monodon
CGTAGAGAAAAGAGGACATCGTTATCTTAAGCAGATGAAGCGGCAAGTGATTATTGATCACAGGGCTTCAGGAGAGGGCTGGCGTGATGATGTGAGTGATAAATGTTGGGAAGTTCTGACCAATCAAAATAGGTGATGCAGGCTCTATTAAAAACAGTGATGACTTCTTTTCAGCGCAGATCTAACGTTACTTACCTCGCGGGAGAATTAAATAATTTTGATATGAATACAAGATTTTTTTTTTTATCTGTGTTAGCTACCGCT
>NC_051415.1:15608295-15609198 GCF_015228065.2 Penaeus monodon
CTTAATCAGACGATTTACCACTTGCAGTAGACCCCCACTCTGCGTAAACAATTTTCCAGGAATAGTGACTTTACGTGACATCGCTTCATAATCCCTATTTTTTTCTGGAACCCTAAAGCGGCTTTGCACCTTCGGTTGTGTGCTTATTTTTTTGTATAATGAACATTACCTTTTGTCTTCATTATTCAACTGATGCTTTGATATAGATAGATTTTTAAATATGGCACTATTAACCGTCCACCCATCCTCATTTTATTGTCATATATATTTCCTAAGGTACCTGGCAGTTTATGTTCTCTTGGCACCAAAGGCAGCCTGTCAAGTGTTAACAGACGCCGAAATGGTGAAAGTTCAAGTGTAAAGGAGTTATACTGTGAACGAAGTATGTAATTATCTCTGCGGTTACGGGAGAGGTTTCAATTACTGGTCTGATTTTTTTTCTTTCTTGAATTCGTGGTGTCCTATTGTAAAATCATGTAAACAAATCTTAGGCTAATCCCTTCAGGTGCTCTTTCGTCAATAGGATTTGATTCATGGAAAAAAAAAAAACGTAGTTAGATTGGTGGAATGAGATAAACCTTTACTTTCTGTAGACATTTTCCTTGAAAAACATACATACATTTCATCACTCACGCCACGGTACCATCACAAACACAAATTTTCAAAACCTCCACATCTCTTCTCTAAGATATATGATAGCAGATTTACCGTATAAAAGCACTAACTCTAATTAACTGTAATCTTAGAATAACTAACTGTACTACACATACGCCCCAGTGCTGGCTATTGAAAAGTCTTCATTCTCGCCGTACATATTTCCTGGCGTCGATGAATACATAAAAAATACGTCACTGAGGAACTTGGGCTTAGTCTATATTCGGCTTCTGAGTCAGTCTCACGTGG
>NC_051415.1:15609939-15610262 GCF_015228065.2 Penaeus monodon
GCATATGCTCCGCTTGCATGAGTGTGTATTTCCCGCGTTTGTGCGAGTCTGCCTCTGTATTTACAAAACGCTTTTCCCGTGTTGTGCCGGCTGTCAAACTCTCCCCCTTTGATATCCCTGCGGATCCATGCATGCAATATATACATGTGTCTCTTTCTCTCCGCTATTCTTTGCTGGCTTTTGCGGGGCTCTGTTTCCCTACTCATGTATCGCAGGTTATGTTATTCCTTTTTTTATTTAGTCGTTTCGTATTTTGGTTTTCTTTTATAGATGGTCCTCGGGTTTGTGGTCGAGTAATATGTGTGTAAGTATGTGTGTAAGTA
>NC_051415.1:15610325-15610516 GCF_015228065.2 Penaeus monodon
ATGAATTTCTATTCTTCATTTTCGTTCTCACTAATTACACTATGTTATTTGTCACGGCTCCTTATACTCTATCCCAAAGTATATCTGCTTGTTTAATCTTATTTATCTATTCATAAATGTGTCGTTTATTTATCTATAGGTTTGGCCTTCAGTTCTCTCTTTTTAGTTCTTTAATTATGTAAACGACACCG
>NC_051415.1:15610556-15611293 GCF_015228065.2 Penaeus monodon
ACCCATTCTCTTACTCTGTGTCAATACCTCTTGGTTTCTTGGGTACTCGGCCGGTCATATTGATATCTGTTACGAGCACTACGCGAAAAGTTATTGACGAAGAAAATTTGTGTGTGAGTTGGCTATGGCATGAGACCAGCTGATTAGATTCCGGTGGGTAGAACAGAGTTGATTTGCGGCAAAGCGTGGTTGCTTGGGTTGAATTATGGTTGATGTGGACTGATTACATGAAAGTTTGGCAGTGTTCTATGAGAAGTAAATATAGGTTGAGGTAAAGTGTGAGTAAATTTGTGAGTGTGTGTGAATGTAGATTTGTGAACTGGATGCCCAGGATTGGTTAGGAGAGAGGATAGGTAGATTATCGAAGATTTTGCGGTAGAGTAAGTAGATTTCATAAGGAGAGAGAGGAGAGTATATGAGAGATGACGCATGTCTGTGCTCGCTGAGTAATAGGCCTACTTATGAGTATTTCTGAATATTCATCAATATCAATTCACATTAATATTCACTCTAATGGATTTTGCGTAACCTCACTTTCAGTTCTTTTTTTATAGAAACGTTTGCATTAGTCTCAGGTACTGTAGGCTTATATAAACACACCTACTAATACGCATTAGCAAATTCTCTGGGTTTCGTAATGTTACTACTCTTATTTCGTTCTAACTCTCCAGAGGCGGATTCATACTGAGGCTAATATAGTTCCCGCCCCGGGCATTAAGGGAATCCCATTGATTGAA
>NC_051415.1:15611357-15611772 GCF_015228065.2 Penaeus monodon
GGGTCAAAGAATATTGACACACAGGAGGCAGCCATATCTCGGCACTGAAATCGGCAGGATTATTCATCCACTTTTCACATGCAGCAAAAACGAAACGATAAATACGTGTTCATCAAAAAGCTTCCTTAAGCTCAAATAGCCTCAGGCCGTGAGTACACGTAGTCCGCACCTGTAGCCGCTGCATGTGAGGAAGTTTGATATTCCGCTTGTCCTGTGGCTATCCGGTACCTTGACGTGAACCATAATGCTGCTCTGGAGTGCAGCTTTAGCTTGTGCCTGCGCTGGTAACCTTGTAGCTCTTTGATGTTGGTAGCTCTTGTTGTCCTTGATGGCGCGTTCGTGTTGGCAGCCCTGCGTTTTTTGGGAGGCCGTTTATCCATTACCTTCCACTAAGCGTCCCCTTCTATTTCATCAA
>NC_051415.1:15611871-15611994 GCF_015228065.2 Penaeus monodon
CTTCGTGTGATCTGTAACTCGCTCGTCGCATAAGCTGTTTACTGAAAATCTAAAAACAAAAAGATTCAATAAGCACAGATAGGGACATGTGTAGCTTTAAATAAAAATATTTGTTTGAGATTT
>NC_051415.1:15613196-15613750 GCF_015228065.2 Penaeus monodon
ATCTCCATTTCCCTTCAGCCTCCAGCACCTTTAGCAATATCTTTTCCGGTGTCTGATCACAGAAGCCAATTGAGGCAACAGAGCATCTTCCCCATGTTGAAACTCCTCGAGCAAAGTATATCGAAATGTTGGTTTGCAACATTGCGAACGAACATTTTCGTAATCAGCTTACCCAGGGGAATAACCTCATCAGAAAAATCTGGACAGTAATTCCATCCTTCTTGTAGCTTACCCCCCCCCCCTTTTTTTCTCCAATACGAAGAATCACAAGGGGAGGGAAAAGCCAGTATCGAAGGCGTGCGTGGAAAGACTATTTATTCGTGACTGGCAAAATGGGCGGCTGTGGAAGGGACTCAGGCTGGCTTGATTTCGCTATGGCTTGACTTGCTTCGCTTTTCCACGGGGATGGTTGGTATCATTCTGTTTATCTCCTTTTTTTCTCTCTTATTTTTCTTTCCTTTCTGATATTCCTTGGTTTTCTATATTCACATTTTCTATTGTTTCTGTTCCAGTTCATTTTTGATGTTCTATATGCTGTGGTGATTCTTTTTTTC
>NC_051415.1:15614005-15614504 GCF_015228065.2 Penaeus monodon
TTGCTGATTATGGTGCTAAGATCAGCTCACCATTGCCAGCTCTTCAGCACCTGATAGATATAACCAGTAACTGCTAATTGCGTTGTTAACATGGAATACCAACAAAGTAAACCCTTTCGTGTTTTCAAACCACCCACGCCTTTAATTAATTAATGATACATCAATCATACTTTAAAGATATGATTATGTTTATCTTTACAACATTCGAGAAGGTAAATATGGATTACAGGAAAATTTAGAATGTCTCCTTAATTTTGCACTTAACTTTTCTCTTTTCGGATGGCTATCAAGTCTAATAATTTTCAGATCAATCCGTTTCGTAACCGTTATATACTAACAGCTTTTGCCAATTCGATCTACGTGTCCTTTGTGTAGAGTGATCTGTAACAACTAATGCCGTGCAGTGAAGACAGATCCTCGGCTAAAAGCTAGGTCGATATGATTTTTTTGTCTATGACGTATGAGACAAGGAAAGATAATGTTAAACTTTAAATGGCCT
>NC_051415.1:15616796-15616991 GCF_015228065.2 Penaeus monodon
AATTCTCTTTGGCTCTTTCCGCTCTAATTCTCTCCAATTTTCTGGCCAGAGTTCAGCGTATGCGAGGTGTCCCAGAAGCAGCTGTCTCATTGTCCCTTTCGTATTAAAGGCGGAAATGTCGCTCTTCTCATCGCGGCTCCGACTGATCGGCGACGGAAATGCGGTAAAAGGGAGCGGGAAAGGCACGCGTTAGGG
>NC_051415.1:15618647-15618804 GCF_015228065.2 Penaeus monodon
CAAAGCCCCCGGCTGATCGATCGACTGAACAGCGTAAATCATAGGTGGCTTTATGAGGTCACCTGTCAATCTATTTTTCCTTTTCTCTTTTGTGAAGTATATTGCTAGGCTTCTTTTCAATATCTCCTGATCGATGAGCGAGCAAAGGAAATCCCGT
>NC_051415.1:15619314-15619398 GCF_015228065.2 Penaeus monodon
TGTGTGTGGGGGTTTTGGGGTGGGGTTTGGGGGTTTTTTTTCCCCCCTTTTTTCCCCCGGGCTCCTCTCTCCTCTTTTTCCCTT
>NC_051415.1:15619629-15619940 GCF_015228065.2 Penaeus monodon
AATGTTTGTAGAGACTCCTACTGGACTGGCGAAAGCAATGATAGGTTTATGTGGCTTTGACTCTTTATCGGTGTTACAAGAGCACACGGAGAATAGCACTCGGGTAAATATAACAAGACTGGGAACGGTGCCGCTGGTCTTGTGCTCCGACTGGAGGTGTTGACTGTACTGTGTGGCAAGAGACCTCCTTCTGTCAGGTTTTCCTTAGGTCTACATGGCATGGTTAGTGTCTTCATCTTCAGCGCCACCCACTGCAGCCGGATCGAGGACGATCCTGGTTAGGTGGCCGAGCGATATGGTGACCTGTTTTT
>NC_051415.1:15620268-15620506 GCF_015228065.2 Penaeus monodon
TATATATATATATTATAAGGAAGATTATCTCCTTTCCCGAGGACAGCACATCATTTAAGTTATTTTCATCCGACCTTCCTTGCGCGAGTCCAAATAGCTTCTTTTTCTTTGTCAGGAAAAGGAGATTTGGTGACGTCATAATATGAGAGTGAACACGAAAGATGATGCATGCCAATTGTGACGTCAGAAAAAGCCGATGTCGACGCTGGGCTTCTAGGAATGAGGTAGCTACACAAAA
>NC_051415.1:15621257-15621620 GCF_015228065.2 Penaeus monodon
TTATTTTTCATTATTTTTTTCTTTATCATTTTATTGAAAAGTTCATAAAACGACATGGTAATAAAGGTTAAAAAAACAAAAAAAAAATACACGTACAGAAAAACATTCACGCATTTAATTTTCCCTCAAATATAACGAAACATGGTGGCCAAAAATCAAAATAAAATTTACAATTTTCCCCATTTTCACTTTTTTTTGTGGAAAAGTTAACATGAACGAAATGTTCTACTCCGGAATTCTGAATTTTGCTTAATCCAATAAACTATTGCAACTGAAATGGAATCCTTAGTTATGCTTCTTCATCCAACCCATATAACTCAGCATCCTCTCTCTTGCTTATAATCTATCTGTATGTCTCTTTTT
>NC_051415.1:15622486-15622656 GCF_015228065.2 Penaeus monodon
GAAGCGAAAAGGGGTTTTCCTTTGCTCGCTCATCGATGAGATATTGAAAAGAAGCCTGAATAACTTCAAAAAAGAGAAAAGGAAAAAGATTAAGGGGACCTCTTTAAACCCCCTTGTTTTACGCTGTTCAGTCGTCGACAGCGGGGGCTTTGTTCCCTTTCAACTAAAAG
>NC_051415.1:15624691-15624850 GCF_015228065.2 Penaeus monodon
GCTTTTCCGTCGCCGATCAGCGGAGCCGCGAGGGAAAAGAGCGACATTTCCCCCTTTTTAATACGAAAGGGACAATGAGACAGTGCTTCTGGGACCCCTCGCATACGCTGAACTTGGCCAGAAAATTGGGGGAAAAGTAGGGGGAAAGAGCCAAAGAGA
>NC_051415.1:15626475-15626785 GCF_015228065.2 Penaeus monodon
ATTTTGATGGGAAGAAAATAATTTTATATATATTTTGATAATGAAATAGTAATAGAATTATAGGATGATAATATAATGAAAAAATAATTTAAAAATTTTTCTTTATCTGAAAGATCATGATAAATAATAATATAAAAAATAATGTAATGAAAAAAAAACATTAAAAATAAAATAAATAATAATGATATACTATGAATATGAATATAAAAAAGAAACAGAAAAAAAACAACAACAACAATAAAAAATGATAATTTTTATAAAGCATTTTTGATAACAATATCAATAATAGAAATAATGATAGCAATACTAA
>NC_051415.1:15626817-15626962 GCF_015228065.2 Penaeus monodon
AAATGATGATGATACTATACTATACTATACTACAAATAAATAATAATAAAAAATGATAATGTAAAACATCATCTTTTATATTATGTTATTACTATTTTATGCAACAGCAAAAATAACAACAGAAATTTTTATGATAATGATGATG
>NC_051415.1:15627016-15627743 GCF_015228065.2 Penaeus monodon
AAGAATATTATTTTTTAAACCCCACCTTTTCCCCCAACTATAACATTATCATTATTTTATCATTTTTGTTTATTTTTAAAATTTTTATCATTATTTTTATATTTTACAATTAATTTTTAGCAGTTACATCTTTATCGATATAACATTTTAGAATAGCAAGTTATAACAAAATTTGATAATGAAAAAATTACAAAAAAGTGATAAAATCTTAACGGGTTTAAAAAAAAAAGGCCCTTTTAAAAATTTTAAATTTATTTTTCCTTGCCTCATACGCAAGAAAAAAAAAATCATATCGACCTAGCTTTTACCGAGGATCGTCTTCACTGCACGGCATTTGTTGTTTCAGATCACTCTACACAAAGGACACGTAGATCGAATTGGGAAAAGGTTATATATAACGGTTAGGAAAAGGATTGATCTGAAAAAAATTTTTAGTTGATAGCCATCCGAAAGAGAAAAGTTAAGTGCAAAATTTAAAGGGGAATTTTAAATTTTCCCGTATCCAATTTACCTTCTCGAATGTTGTAAAGATAAACAAACATTCTTTAAATATGATTGAGTATCATTAATTAATTTAAAAGGGGTGGGTGGTTTTAAAAAACCCAAAATTTTTTCTTTTTTGGGATTCCATGTTAACAACGCAATTAGCAGTTTTCTGGTTAATTATCAGGGCTGAAGAGTGGCAATGGTGAGCGATCTTAGCACCATAACAGCAAAATAGCATCCC
>NC_051415.1:15628257-15628676 GCF_015228065.2 Penaeus monodon
GGGATAAACAGAATGTACCAACATCCCGGGAAAAGCGAAGCAAGTCAAGCCCTAGCGAATAACAGCCCTGAGTCCCTTCCACAGCCGCCATTTTTCCAGTCACGAATAAAAAGTTTTCCCCGCAGCTTCGTACTGGGTTTTCCCTCCCTTGTGATTTTTCGTATTGGAGAAAAAAAGGGGGGGGGGGTAACTACAAGAAGGGGGGATTACTGTCCAGATTTTTCTGATGAGGGATTCCCTGGGTAAATGATCGAAAAAATTCGTTTGCAAAGTTTCAAACCAACATTTTGATAACTTTGCTCGAGGGGTTTCAACATGGGGGGATGCTCTGTTGCCTCAATTGGCTTTGTGATCAGCACCGAAAAAATATTGCTAAAAGGGGGGGGTGAAGGGGAAAAGGAGTGCCCTCCCCCTCTGCG
>NC_051415.1:15628878-15628994 GCF_015228065.2 Penaeus monodon
CACTTATAGATCTATTATCCTTTTCTTCCCACCTATCTATCTACTATCATCAGTCTGTTTTTCTATCTATTTTTGTATAATATATTATGTATTTCAAAACTATAGGTAAAAAAGCA
>NC_051415.1:15629729-15630044 GCF_015228065.2 Penaeus monodon
TATTAAATTATTAAAATTATATATAATATAATATAAATTTTTTAAATATTTGTATTATTAAAAAAATTTTTTTTTTTAAAATTTTTAATATTTATTTTTTAAATTAAAAAAAAATATTTTATTTAAGTAAATTATTTATTATTAATTTTTTTTTAATTTATAAAAATATTAAATAAATAAAAAAAAAAAAAAAAATATATAAATAAATAAAATAATATAAAATTTAAAAAAAAAAATATAAAAAAAAGAGGGTATGGAGGTGGTGGTCGGGGTGACCACCCCCCAAAAACAACACCACACAAACCACCCCAACAC
>NC_051415.1:15630120-15630265 GCF_015228065.2 Penaeus monodon
ACACATTACGGGGGTTTCGTTTTTTAAAGTAAAATAAAAATTATTATATATTTTTTTAAATTTTTATTTTTAATTTATATATATAATTTTTTAAAAATTTTTTTTTTTATTCAAAATATTCTAACCCCCAAACCCTAATAACCCC
>NC_051415.1:15630322-15630406 GCF_015228065.2 Penaeus monodon
ACCTATAAAATTAATAATTAATTAAAAATATTTTAATAATACAGGAAGGAAGAGAAAAGGGAAACTTGTGGGTTTTGGGGGTGG
>NC_051415.1:15630426-15630553 GCF_015228065.2 Penaeus monodon
GCAATCTCATTAAATCTAATATTCTTTAAAAATTTGATAGTTAAAATTAATTAACATAAAAAAATTAACAAAAAACTATAATTTTGAAATAATAGTAAGAATAAAATAAATCAAAGGGAAAACCCCC
>NC_051415.1:15630645-15631145 GCF_015228065.2 Penaeus monodon
GAAAAGAGAAGGGGAAAAAAAGAAAGAGAGGAGAAAGGGAAAAGAAGAGACGCACAAAAAGACAAAAGAGAGGGACGAGGCCAAAAGGGATCCCATTTTTAGTAGACCCAGCAATATCTTTTGGTGTTTTTAAGAAGGCCCTGACAAAACATTAGTTTAAATTAGAAAAAACGAAATGGGTTTTTAAATTCAACAACACAACACACCCAAAAACCACAAAAAAAAACAAACCACCCCTTGTAACTTTCCCCCCCCCTTTTTTTCCCAAACGAAGAACACAAAAAGGGGAAAACCAATCGAAGGCTTAAAAAAAAATATTTTTTTCGTACTGGAAAAGGGCGCCCGTGGGAAGGGACCAGGCTGCTTGATTTTTCTATGGGATTGCCGCCCCACGGGGAGGTTGATCACGACTCCCCCAAATTTTTTTTTTCTGAACCTTGGTTTTTTATATTAATTTTTATTTTTTTTATTATTTTTAGTTTATATTTTGTATTTTTTTT
>NC_051415.1:15631391-15631679 GCF_015228065.2 Penaeus monodon
GGTGGGGTTTTTGTGGGAAAGGTGGGGACCCCCCAGTATACTCCCAAAGATCACAAATGAAAAAAATTAAATATATTTGAAGGGGTAAATAATATTTAAAAAGAATGTATATTTTATTTTTTAAATATAATTAATTTCGATTAAATATAACCCTAAATGTAAAGTTTTTAAAAAGGAATAAAAACAAAATTTTGTTTTAAAAAAATTTAATTAATTAATGATAATAATATATTTAAAATATTTATTTTTATTTTTAAAAACATTAGAAAGGTAAATATGATTAAGGGA
>NC_051415.1:15631724-15631977 GCF_015228065.2 Penaeus monodon
AATTTTAGATAATGTTGTAAATAAAATAAAAGTTTTTGAATTATTATGCCCTTTTAATATTTAAAATATTAAAAAAATTCCCAAAATATATAGATTTTTTTGTTTTAATTTTAAAAAAAAAATTAAATTTAAATGGTTTTTTTAATCCCTTTTAAATTTTATAAATTTATTAATTTATATTATAAATTTTTATTAATATTTATTAATAATATATTAATAATATTTAAATTAAAAATTTTTGTGATAATGATTT
>NC_051415.1:15632043-15632220 GCF_015228065.2 Penaeus monodon
CTATTTTTATTTTTATTTTTTAATATATTATTTTTTTATCATATATTATATAAAATTTTTTGTTGTTTTTTTGTGTTGGTTTAAAATAATAAAATAATAATAATATATATTATTATATTATATTTTTTATTATTTTATTATAATTTGTATAGAGTTTATATCATAATTTTTATTTTT
>NC_051415.1:15632270-15632497 GCF_015228065.2 Penaeus monodon
TTTTATAATATTTTAAATTATTAATTTATTTTTGTTGTTGTTGTTTTTTTGTGTTTCTTTATTCAATTTTTATTTCTGTTTTATCATTTTTAAATTACATTTTATATTAAAGTTTTTTTCTCTATTATTTTTTTTTTTTTTTCTATCATTTTCGATAAAGAAAATTTTTTTTTTATTTACTTTCATTTTTTTCTTTATATTTCTTTCAATAATATTTAATATTAATA
>NC_051415.1:15632530-15632665 GCF_015228065.2 Penaeus monodon
GGTAATCTATCCTTTTTTCACTATACCTATGTATTTGTAAAGTATTATTTAGTATTTGTTGTTTATTATTTTTTATTATTTTAAAGTTTTTTTTATTATTTTGTTGTATTTTTTTTTTATTTTTTAATATAAAAA
>NC_051415.1:15632707-15632798 GCF_015228065.2 Penaeus monodon
ATATTGTTGTAATGTTAATACTAACATGGGGATACAAAAAATTTGTTTATTCATCAAAACATTTAATTTAATAAAAAATATTTCAAAAAAA
>NC_051415.1:15632882-15632960 GCF_015228065.2 Penaeus monodon
ATTGTTAAAAATATAATTATAAATTTTTAATAATAATTTATAAAAAAGGGGTTTGGGGGGTTCCCCCCAGAAAGCACA
>NC_051415.1:15633944-15634112 GCF_015228065.2 Penaeus monodon
AAATTCTCTTTGGCTCTTTCCGCTCTACTTCTCTCCAATTTTCGGGCCAGAGTTCAGCTATGCGAGGTGTCCCAGAAGCAGCTGTCTCATTGTCCCTTTCGTATTAAAGGCGGAAATGTCGCTCTTTTCATCGCGGCTCCGACTGATCGGCGGCCGGGAAAAGCGGTA
>NC_051415.1:15636284-15636718 GCF_015228065.2 Penaeus monodon
CTTCTATTAAGCGAACAAAGCCCCCGGCTGATCGATCGACTGAACCGTAATCATAGGTGGTTATGAGGTCACCCGTCAATCTTTTTTCTTTAACAAAATAACAATGATAAAATAACATAACTGATATACCGAAACAATAATACAAAATGGCAATATAAAGGAATACAGATAGATTATAAGCAAGAGAGAGGATGCTGAGTTATATGGGTTGGATGAAGAAGCATAACTAAGGATTCCATTTCAGTTGCAATAGTTTATTGGATTAAGCAAAATTCAGAATTCCGGAGTAGAACATTTCGTTCATGTTAACTTTTCCACAAAAAAAAGTGAAATGGGGAAACTGATGTAATTCTATTTTGATTTGGAGCCCACCATGATTTCGTTATATTTGAGGTAAAATTAAGTGCGTGAATGTTTAGCTGTACGTGTATTTT
>NC_051415.1:15637481-15637698 GCF_015228065.2 Penaeus monodon
CTAGAAGCCCAGCGTCGACATCGGCTTTTTCTGACGTCACAATTGGCATGCATCATCTTTCGTGTTCACTCTCATATTATGACGTCACCAAATCTCCTTTTCCTGACAAAGAAAAAGAAGCTATTTGGACTCGCGCAAGGAAGGTCGGATGAAAATAACTTAAATGATGTGCTGTCCTCGGGAAAGGAGATAATCTTCCTTATAATATATATATATA
>NC_051415.1:15637951-15638283 GCF_015228065.2 Penaeus monodon
GATTACGTTAGTATATTAGATAAATTATGGTGTGAAGTCGAGGAGGATTTACGAAATCGGTCCTTTATCGTCGGCCATCTAACCATGTCTATCGATCCGGCTGCAGTGGTGCGCTGAAGATGAAGACATAACCATGCCTGTAACCTAAGGATAACTGATCAGAAGGTAGTATTTTGCACACAGTACAGTCAATCACCTCCATTCGAGCAAATATGGACTTTTTATTTCATTTTTATTATATTACCCGAGTTGCTATTCTCCGTGTTCTTAGTAATTATCATAAGAGTCAAAGCACATAACTATATTGCTTTCGCCAGTCCAGTAGGAGTCTC
>NC_051415.1:15639519-15639879 GCF_015228065.2 Penaeus monodon
CCTTCCCCATCATCCGATATTAAAATAAAACATTCTGCAATGGCTCAGGCTCGTTGAAAGAATAATGACAGATCGAATACCTGAATACCGTACCATAATGGACACAACCAAAACACTCATCGATTACCATCAGAAGGAAGATTCTATATTTGCCTCTCTTTTGGAAACGGACACCATACATTATATGCTGCGCAGATTGAATTAAATATATTTTTGTTTGGGTTCACATTATCCTATTTTCTTTCGTTCCTATTATATAAAAAAAATATCTTCAGGTCACGTAAGTGCCAGTATAAAGAAGGGCAGGTAGTTATTCACAGATTCCTAACTAGAGTAATGTCGGAAATGCTTTAAAGGAAA
>NC_051415.1:15642639-15642971 GCF_015228065.2 Penaeus monodon
TCCTCTTAAGAAAAAAAAAATAGAGCTTGCTTAATAAACATTACACAAACGACTGAAAGTTAACTTGATAACCTGTTTCTACATATCTCCTCTCCCTCCACAGCTTCCCAAAACGGTACCCTGCAAAAGGATCTTCATCAGGGGACTTATTCTCCACCCCTTTTCTCCTTCTGCATGGCCAGGGAATCGATTTAAATCAACAGGGCTTTTCTGGTTGTGTTCGGGCACTAATATACAACCGTTTTTATTTCAACATCGTGATTGCATTTTCAGTTTACGGCTTATTTCGATTTTTACTGTCCCTGTTCCTGCATACAATCCTTTTGGATCTG
>NC_051415.1:15646279-15646441 GCF_015228065.2 Penaeus monodon
CATATAACTTAAAAGACGAAACGAAAAGTAGAATGTCTATTAACTCTCGATTCACATAGAGGGTACTTCCGTGATTTTGTTTAGAATAAAATATCTGAGTTGTTTTGGTTGTTTTTAAAGGTAGTAAGACCAGAGACGTACTGTAATTTATAGTATATGCAA
>NC_051415.1:15647093-15647339 GCF_015228065.2 Penaeus monodon
CCATTCTCATTCTTAAGTGAACATAACAGGCTAAAGTCAAGCTTTAATTCTTCGCGGAAAAAAACAAGCCAAAAATATTGCCAGCAAAACCTTTCTTGATTGCAAAACAAGGAAAATGAAAAGACTACGTGCGTATAACAAATGTAAGAGGGAAGTCGAAAAGGAGAATGAGAATTAAATAGAAAAACGGGAAAGGTTTCAAAACTGGAGCAACTTGTTTATTTTACGTTTTTTTTTCATATCTTT
>NC_051415.1:15648202-15648504 GCF_015228065.2 Penaeus monodon
CAGACCTCTCCAGTGGCGCGTACACGACCCGGCACTCAAGCCACCCACTTTCACGTGATGATCAAAGCAGAAAGAAAGAGAGAAAAATGCTGATAATAACAGAAATGAATTTATGAATAATAACAGACAAATTAATAATTGGATAAGTATAGAATAAAGCGTTAATGAGAAAGGACCAGAACGTAAAAAATGTGCTGAATGAAGGTAGGCGAGAAAACGAGAATTAATGCATTTTGCAGTTTCCATTACGTGCGACAAAATATTGCAATCTGCATTCGCTCTTTTTGACATTGCGCGCGCGC
>NC_051415.1:15650245-15650311 GCF_015228065.2 Penaeus monodon
CGGAGCCTCTGGTAGATTTCCAAAAAAAAAAATCTTGTTTAAAATTTTCTCCCACTTCTTGATTGG
>NC_051415.1:15652705-15652813 GCF_015228065.2 Penaeus monodon
GCTGTACAGCTGTTTCACGATCGAAAATTACTCATATTTTACTCTATTTCAGATATAGTATTTGCTTCCTCCCAACTTTTGTTTTTATTAGGCCATGTTAGTGTAATC
>NC_051415.1:15652877-15652989 GCF_015228065.2 Penaeus monodon
GTATTTGGTATCGGGGTAGCTGGCGCGGTTGTATGATGAATGACCATTAATAAAATGGGTGGATTGGCTTTTCTGAGTTTAGTGTGTTCTTTCTTTACTTTTTCAATTTCTG
>NC_051415.1:15653074-15653150 GCF_015228065.2 Penaeus monodon
TAGGTAAGAGTTGTTTCCCATAACGCACCGGTAAGTGCGTATAATTTTTCCCCATTAAATATCCTTGTGCATCATT
>NC_051415.1:15653572-15654318 GCF_015228065.2 Penaeus monodon
AACATGAACGGTATCTCATATTCGTTATCAGTTTGGCGGTCTGACTGACTGCGAAATACTGGCAGCCCCGCACCAAGCGGCTTCGCGCGTCCGAATCCGCTCGAGACGAATAGAAATCAGGACCCCCCCCCCCCCATTAAGGATCGTGTCGACGCAACGATTGAATCCGCTTTACATACCAGAAAAAAAAGTAAAAAGAAACAACGCAATAACGAAACACAACAGACATATATCCAAAGAGAATAGAATATGAACGAAATGCAATTTTCTTGAGAAATATCTCAAAATATTTGTCTCTCATATCAACAGCCATATACAAACATTCAGTATGAACAGATATACAGTTATGTGACTTCTTGAGCAACAATACTTCATCTTTTTATAATCACTCAATCCAATGTTGGAGAGATCACAGTTTAGGCTACTCCATTACTTAAGCTGTCAACAAGACAACACTCTAAATGATTAGTATGATTATATAGATCTCTGCCTCTGAATCTCTTGTACTAATGGACGTAATCACTGTCAGTTATACGTGGTGCTAATGTAATAATGTTATGGGAGAAAACTTCCTATACAAATTATACAAACGCAATTTAAATGTTATTTCGTATGTGGAAGTGTACGTATGTTTAATTATTTATCTATCTGTCTATATTTATGTGCATCTGTCTGTCTATCTATTTTTATTTCCTCTGGATATTATTCTCATGATTATTTTCAATCAAAAAATGCACTTGACAGGT
>NC_051415.1:15654509-15654761 GCF_015228065.2 Penaeus monodon
TTCCATTAAGCCAATCATGACCAACCTCAGTGCATCTTTGTTACTCTATATCTATATAATACGATCAAGACAGAGATCAAGAAGATAGTAAACAAAAGAGACGAGAGAACAAGAGAACAAAAAAAAGAACTAGAACCACATTAATAATATTAAGAACATGCAGAAGGCATGTTGTTACCTCTGTAAAAAGGTTATTTTTTCGTCGACGTCTGGTTCTGTTTCTCAGCAGGATAATACAAAAAGTTACTGATG
>NC_051415.1:15655781-15656072 GCF_015228065.2 Penaeus monodon
TGCTGTAAGATGTAGACAGGCAGAAAATTAAGCATCATCATTGAAAACGTTTTACTTATATAACTTGCGATGCACATTTTGGTGAATAAACCAGTTACCAAGTTAAACATTTCTGAGAAAAGGGCTTTGGCCGCAATGACGTCAATCTAATCTTTCCTTTACGGTTCATTTTCTTCTGTGATATGTGTTTATTAAATAAGACTTATGAAGGTTAACAAACAAGATTAAAGGTATATCATTCATCCTAAAAAAGAAAAAAAAACGATCTATTCCGGCCTTACCTCCCCCTTA
>NC_051415.1:15656279-15656516 GCF_015228065.2 Penaeus monodon
GATAGAGAGTAAGCCTCGTAATTAAGGCAGGGTGGCTGCTCTTAGGCCGGGGTGGATGACCGAGCTCCATGCTTTCAGAAAGTCTGCAGTCCCCGCTGTAAGAGCCGTTTATCAGGCTTTCTTGCTGGAGATCAACACTGCAAGGCGAGCTGCACCGGAATCGCTTGCGCCAGGCGAGAGAAGTCGGGGCGAAGATACCCTGGCATATATAGTCCACACTGGCGATAACAGATAAAG
>NC_051415.1:15656886-15657141 GCF_015228065.2 Penaeus monodon
GTCCTTCACAGTGATAGTTAGCAGGGGCATCCTCTTTCCTGAGGCACAAATCCTGATCCTTGAAGCGAGTATCATGCGGAACCAAAAGCCAACTTTCAGGACGTAATTATTTTCATCGTCGAATGTCTCTTCAAGAATTTTCTGTCGCTCGAGTTGGCCAAGAGAGGTCGTTCAACTGCGGGACGGAGAGGGCCGGAGCGAGGGACAAACTGCAGGGAAATGGCGCAGAGTGTGAAGACTTTTTTGTTTCTTTTC
>NC_051415.1:15657834-15657909 GCF_015228065.2 Penaeus monodon
AATCATTCGATATGAAAAAAATAGTTTCATTCTCGATTTATCAAATGGCAAAGTAGGTTATAATTAGTATGTCTT
>NC_051415.1:15658394-15658539 GCF_015228065.2 Penaeus monodon
GTATCGTCTATCTGACACTGTCTTCATTATCGATTCCTGGTTAGAATTCGGCGAACTGCAGCGTTGCATGAATCTTCCTCTCTTAGTAGTCTGTGCGTCTAAAATGGGTATCTGTATGAGATGAATATATCCATCTGGTTATCGC
>NC_051415.1:15658604-15658723 GCF_015228065.2 Penaeus monodon
ATACCTATAGAGCGAAACGAAATGCCTTTTTCTTCACAAAATAGGACACCGTGATATTCCTAAAACTTTGTATTTAAGAAACAAAGGAGAAGTGAGAAAGCAGCAAATCAGTGAAAAGC
>NC_051415.1:15658787-15658994 GCF_015228065.2 Penaeus monodon
ATACAAAGATAAAAGAAGGCATAATATGAAAAGAAACTGTTGATACAAAAGAGATTGCCATAATCATAGAAGCTAGATAATTAAACAGAATGTACTGATAACAGAAAATGTAATGATAAAAGAAAACAAATTATATCATAACAAGCGCAAATACAAGAAAACGTAATAAAACAGACGGATAAAAAAAAGGCATACGGATAAAGTCGA
>NC_051415.1:15659182-15659266 GCF_015228065.2 Penaeus monodon
GGAATTAAAAGAAAATCAGAGAGACAGATATTCGCTCCGGAAACAGAGATCGGAAGAACCAAAAACCAATTAGAGGCGAACAAC
>NC_051415.1:15659341-15659458 GCF_015228065.2 Penaeus monodon
GGAAAGACTTGTTCTCGGACAACAACCCCAAACTGCGCTAAAACTAAAAGGAAAAACAGATTGCACTGCAACCCCCGAGCTCCCCCCCCCTTTTCCCTCGCACTAAATCTCGCAGTC
>NC_051415.1:15659596-15659695 GCF_015228065.2 Penaeus monodon
GGTTCCCCCATCCTCTCTTCCACGTTCTTCTCTCCATTTTCATTCCATTTCCCTATTTTCTCTTTTCTTAAATCTTCTTCCTTTTATCCTCCTCACCGT
>NC_051415.1:15660047-15660118 GCF_015228065.2 Penaeus monodon
AGGACTATCCCTTCCCATCGGCCGCACCATCCCACCTTCCCCTCTTTTTCCCGTTCCTTAACCTCTTCGCT
>NC_051415.1:15660181-15661243 GCF_015228065.2 Penaeus monodon
TCTTCGCTTCCCCTTCTACCCTTTTCCCTCCCCTTCCTCTGTTTTCTCCTTTCTCTTCCCTTCGTCTCTCCTTTCCTTCTTTATCCCCTTCTTTACCCTCCTCGCTTCCCTTTTCCGTCCCCCTCCTCCTCCACTTTCTCTTTTCCTTTCCCTTCGTTCCCCTCACTCTCATTCCCTTCCTCTCTTTCCCCCTTCCCCTTTCCGTCCCCCTCCTCCTCCACTTTCTCCTTTCCCTTCCCTTCGTTCCCCTCACTCCCATTCCCTTCCTCTCTTTCCCCCTTCCCCTTTCCGCCCCCTCCTCCTCCACTTTCTCCTTTCCCTTCCCTTCGTTCCCCTCACTCTCATTCCCTTCCTCTCTTTCCCCCTTCCCTTTTCCGTTCCCCTCCTCCTCCACTTTCTCCTTTCCCTTCCCTTCGTTCCCCTCACTCTCATTCCCTTCCTCTCTTTCCCCCTTCCCCTTTCCGTCCCCCTCCTCCTCCACTTTCTCTTTTCCCTTCCCTTCGTTCCCCTCACTCTCATTCCCTTCCTCTCTTTCCCCCTTCCCTTTCCGTCCCCCTCCTCCTCCACTTTCTCTTTTCCTTTCCCTTCGTTCCCCTCACTCTCATTCCCTTCCTCTCTTTCCCCCTTCCCTTTTCCGTTCCCCTCCTCCTCCACTTTCTCTTTTCCCTTCCCTTCGTTCCCCTCACTCCCATTCCCTTCCTCTCTTTCCCCCTTCCCTTTTCCGTTCCCCTCCTCCTCCACTTTCTCTTTTTCCTTCCCTTCGTTCCCCTCACTCTCATTCCCATCCTCTCTTTCCCCCTTCCCCTTTCCGCCCCCCTTCTCCTCCACTTTCTCTTTTCCCTTCCCTTCGTTCCCCTCACTCTCATTCCCTTCCTCTCTTTCCCCCTTCCCCTTTCCGCCCCCCTTCTCCTCCACTTTCTCTTTTCCCTTCCCTTCGTTCCCCTCACTCTCATTCCCTTCCTCTCTTTCCCCCTTCCCTCCGATTCTTTCTCTCTGTCCCCTGATCTTTTTTCCCCCCACTTCGTCGTAAACACTACACTAACGCTTTTAGCAAACGAAATG
>NC_051415.1:15661347-15661419 GCF_015228065.2 Penaeus monodon
TGTGTGTTTGTAATTTACGTTACTGAAGTTAGAATCTAGGTGAAGGTTCGTTTTCTCTCGAAACGTCATGGC
>NC_051415.1:15661478-15661740 GCF_015228065.2 Penaeus monodon
TGTGAAATCCTTATCATTCGTTGAAGTTTTCGGTTAAGTCAGCCTCTATTATCATTAGTACTTTTATCACCGTTATCATAATCCTATCTATCTCCCATTTACATCATTGCTTCCGTCATCTAATCGTTAGTCAAAAATATTCACTTAGAATGATATTGAGACGAACATCGATGACACACATATTATCCTGAGTGCTTGTCAAGCTTAATGGAAATTCAAGATGTTTTTCCTTCGATGCGAGAAAAAAATTAAAAGGCAAAAT
>NC_051415.1:15663131-15663523 GCF_015228065.2 Penaeus monodon
TGTTTAATCGTGAAGAAGGCGGAAGAAAAATCAGAAAAAAATGAAACAAGGAGAATATATTTTAAGCATGGAACGTGAAAAAATAAAAAATAAAAAAGGGAAAAATAATAGTAAGAAAGAGAAATCGAAAGAGAGTAAATAACTAGAGCAAGAAACAGAAGGAGGACGAGAGATAAGCAGGAAAAGGGGTGACGAATTCCGGATAGGCTCGTCGCCCGCTCCTCCCCGCCGCCATCCGCGCGCTGTTCCCTGGACGCGTTCCAGTTTAGTGTGCATTTCCGCTGACAGTTTTCCCCTCGTTTTCAGCTGACACGGAACGGCCCAGTCGCCTCGCCGCACGCCCGTCTTATTTGAATGCAATTTCGTAACTGCTGCGATGTCGTGGGGAACTT
>NC_051415.1:15663689-15663901 GCF_015228065.2 Penaeus monodon
TGGATGGGGGGGTGGGGGGGGGCTTTGAGAGATTAACGTGGATGCAATAATAGATTTCCTTTTTATCTGCAAACGAATTTATCATGACACTTTCCCCTGTGATGTTTTGAAACAAATATTTTAATTCTATCATATTGCAAATAATCAAATAACATAGCATCATAAAAAATAACACGAAAAATGTTAAGCGAAGCATCGAAACAGTTTTTTTA
>NC_051415.1:15664663-15664951 GCF_015228065.2 Penaeus monodon
TAATTTACTCAAATGATGAAAACTGACGCCATGGAAATTTGGAACATGAGTCTAAATCCACTACTTTGATGTCACTAACGAATGCCGTGCCATCAAAGACTTTTTTCCTCCCTCTACTTATTTTGTCTCTGCCTTTGGAAAAAAATATATATATGAGTTTCAGTCAAATTACTCTTTTCGTTGGTAATACAATAAGTAATTAGTGCAAAATATAGAGGAATTTTCGTACATGCGAGGTTTTTCGAGCGCTTTGGCAGTATTCATTCCCTGTTCCTGTCTTTCATCCCT
>NC_051415.1:15665520-15665761 GCF_015228065.2 Penaeus monodon
ATGCACGTTTGATATCAGTAAAGGCATAGCTGTTGTTAACTGTATTCATCAAATCCCCGATCTCAGTCGATCTGAATCCCCGTGAACTATCAGCTGAAGGCCTTGAGGTGTCCGAACAATAGACAAAATTGAATTTCCTTCGTTCAATTTAATCATAGTTTCATCAAGCAGGAGCGCCAAGTCCTTCGGGTGAATCAAGCACCTCTTTACATTCTTAGGAATCCGGGACCATCCTCATATC
>NC_051415.1:15665798-15665979 GCF_015228065.2 Penaeus monodon
GCATGTAGATAATGATGAATCTTACACGTCACATGCATGACTGTTATGTACCAATAACAAAGACCCGAGGGAAAACATTTTGTATACACGATTCCATTGCCAATTAAATCCACTTTCAGTTGTACCAAAACGTGGCTTCAGTGCTTTCAACTGAAGCAAGTAAATCCATGGCAACAATTAA
>NC_051415.1:15666118-15666456 GCF_015228065.2 Penaeus monodon
CATTACTTCCTGCCACTCGACATGTGACAGATTTTGCGCACAAAATGATATTGATTACACTCACAGGTGAAGCCTGCGCGCCTCTCCTCAAGCCACGAGAGATAGGAATAATAAATATATTATAGTATAGTCTGTTTCTCTATACACATTTTTTTTCTGTCTCCCTTTGTCTTCTTACAAAACACAGAGATCCATTACCGAGATTGTGGAAGGACGGCATAAATGTACCAGGATGTGAAAGTGTACATATTACCGGTGATGGAAAAAATGTGTGATACAGAGGTATATTCAAAAAATAATACAATGGGAGAATGAATTATATTGATAGATTATTGTTG
>NC_051415.1:15667190-15667344 GCF_015228065.2 Penaeus monodon
TATTCCATCCGGAGGGATGATTTGCAAGGAAAGTAAGCCTAATCAGATAAAAAACGTTCCGATAGTGAATAGAGCAACAGGTAAGCGCTGGTCATTAAACAGGAAAATGAACAGACAATGCAACAGACTGCGAGAGAAATAGGGAAGGGCGAAT
>NC_051415.1:15667373-15667659 GCF_015228065.2 Penaeus monodon
ATACTCGAGGAGTCAAAAATGCCAGCAAGAGTAGCCACTCTCACTGGAAACGCAACACGGAGTTTTATTTAAAGAGACGCCAAGCCCTTTCATTATCCCCGTGGGCGTGGTTTATAATTAAAGGTTTCCACGAAGGCAGGATAACGGTTCCTGTTAAGTTCCTCTCCTCTTGCGCGTTTTCAGACCGAGAATCATAGGCACGTAGTCTAACATGCACGATCGCACCCACGCACACGTGGAGTCGTTGGACCGCGTTTATGTGATTATAAACACGCACACTAGTACA
>NC_051415.1:15668913-15669189 GCF_015228065.2 Penaeus monodon
GCCATCTACTGTAAGCGAGTTACATCAGCATTTGAAAAGGATAGCAAAAAGGTAAATTTCTTGGTCCTGATGACTTCCCGCTAACAGCTCCCTCGGTGGGGGCGGGGTACCTGCCCTATGGAGGCGAGCCATCACTGTACCAAATCCTTAATCTAAGGCACCTAATTCTCTCGACAGCCTTTATTCCATGCAAGATACTCGGGATAATAATCGCTAAGGAATCATGGAAGGCATTTGCCCCCAAATTAGACCATTGCCAGCTACATTTTCTGATCC
>NC_051415.1:15669211-15669719 GCF_015228065.2 Penaeus monodon
GAACTATATAAAAAAAAATGAAATAATAACAGAAATTTAAAAAAATAAAAAAAATAAAGAATGATTATTATTTTCTTGTAATGATTCATGTTTAGGTCGAGGCATTCTGATTTACTGTACAAACTCGTCTTTTCATTGTCTCTATGTAGATGAAATGAAATAAGCAGATGGCAAATTACAGTTGTAAAGGTGAGGGTAATACATGTGGTTAATTATAGGTCTATGATCACTTTAAGTATGCTAAAATATGATTAATTATATCTTGATTAAGTATTATCATGAACACTTTACTGCCATCTCTTGAAAGGATTTATCTCATCTTCTCTTCTCGCTCCTCCTTTTTTCTTTCATTTCTTGTCACATCTTTTATTGTTTTCTCTCTCTCCCCCGTAGATATCCCTCTCTCCCTTCAATTCCTCTCTAACCCTTCTTCTCTCTCTCTTCCTTATAAACAACTTCCTCTCCCAATTACTTTCCATTCTCCCTTTCGTTCTCTTCGCTGGAGACA
>NC_051415.1:15669900-15670747 GCF_015228065.2 Penaeus monodon
GGCCAGCTTCCTGGATACAAGTTATAGTAGTTGCAGTTCATAAAAAGCAAAACACTTAGATAGATGAGATTAGCATCCGACCTGTTACTAGAATTAGTCACCAATTGGAACAAATCCCTTGATTCTCGCAAAGAAAGTGATCTCCTGAGGCTGGTAGAAGATTATCTACGAAGAACTCTTCAAGTTGCTCGTAAACTGGCATTCGTACGCAGTATCTCCCATCTTCTATCTAGTACAGGCTGTTGCATATTCTATAGTCCACAAGTTCATTCCTTGATGGAATACTCTCTCATTTGGTATGGTCGTCGTGCCTGCCACCCTACCTGGCCCCACTTGGCAGAGTACAAAATCAAGTCCATTGCATTGTGGAATTCAAGATGCAGAAAATGATCGCCCGGTCTACTTCCAGTCTCTCCCCGCAGGAACGCGGCGGCGTTGTGTGCGAGTTCTACAAGGTACTCCAGCAGTACAGACCTCACCTCGCATTAGACTTCTGTCCGCCGTTCCCTCTGCCGACAACACCAGGAGTAGTCAGAGCTGAAATCACGAACTGCATGTACCTTCGCGAGAACTCAAAGCTTTCTGCGCACATTTCTGCCGAAGTATTCCAGAATGTGGAATCAGCGACGGCAGTGCACTCGTGGAACATGCCTTATGACTGCGCTTCTTAATACTGTATTGTGATAAGCTACCTTATTATTAGTTAGTTTTTATTTCTACTTTTTTAACTCCATATGGGTCATGCTTAAAATAACATTAGCTACATCACTATATGTTTTGACAGATGCGCCACCCACGGTTCTTAGTACATCGACAAGCAATAATAGTTTACTAAACTTAATTAAGT
>NC_051415.1:15670838-15671111 GCF_015228065.2 Penaeus monodon
AACATCAACGGTTTCGTCAACGCAGGCGTTCAGATTACAGAGGCGATTTTTCCTTGTAACCGTGATACATACTTAGGCGTGGGGATTAATTTTCTTAATGGTACAGTGCTTGATCAAAGTTTACCATTCCCTGTTTCTGGAGGGAAGTTTGGACGTGGAACAAAGGGGAGCTGGGAGACAGAATATGAATTTGATGCCGCGTGCGGGAATTATTAAGTTCATCAAAGATTTTTTTTTTTTTTACTTTGTAGTCTGACATTTTGATTGATGTGT
>NC_051415.1:15671317-15672033 GCF_015228065.2 Penaeus monodon
ACGAAAGAAAGAGAAAGGAAAAGAGAGAGCATGAAGAAGAATAAACGAGGAGACTTGGAGCTAAAGAGGAAGAAGGATGAAGACATAATAAGCTCCAAACTTAAGAATTAACATCGTGGTTCTTACGCTATTGCGGACTCGATACCTTCCAGTTCATCCCTAAGGCAATTTTGATTTCTTAAAAAAATATATATACTTCTTACGTAAAAAAGAGAAAAAAGTTCCCCTCTTTTGCCTCTTCCGTCCCCTTACCTCCCTCAGGCAATTGCATAAGTGGAATTAATATCATAATGCACCTTTATAAATGTCATAAAATGTGTTGCTTATGATATTACGTTTGATATAGCTTGTGAAAGCACGAGCTAAATCAAGGTCCAAGTTACAGTAAGGTATGTTTTTTGTTCATCCAAAGGGCAGCAAGCTTAGAATACTTTGTCTCAGAATATTCAGTGGATATATAAACATCAACACTGCAGTTTTTAATTACCAATTTATTTAGGACTAAAAGAAAATAAACAAAAGCACAATATGTGATAATCCTTATTTACCTGTATCTACCCACACGACCCCACTTCGATGCCCCCGGAGATTGTGAGGCAAGACACCAGATCTAACTAACTCAAACTTTCGTAAATATTACGCCAACATGTTAGTTGATAATTGCACCACAGTGGAGAATTATAATGAGATGATACTGTTATTCAATCTTTTAGGGG
>NC_051415.1:15672601-15672881 GCF_015228065.2 Penaeus monodon
TAGAATGAAGAAATCTATATCGCGTAATATACTCCTCTCTCACGCTAGCGAGATTCGCTACATCTTCCTAGCGCTATATAAGACCATACTGCTACGGATCGAGTATTAATTCTAGAGTGATCTATATGCTCGTGACGAGCATGATCGATAGATGCGGTATCGAGAGACAGAGATTAGAAGGAGGATAGCGGAGGTGTAGAGAGCAGCACGAGAGACATGCAGATGAGTGATCAGCGTTGAGATATGTAGTAGAACTGAGAGAATGAGAGAAGAAATCTTA
>NC_051415.1:15673039-15673133 GCF_015228065.2 Penaeus monodon
CTCCCCCTTTCGTTCTTCTCTAAAAGCGGGTCTCTCTCCATCTCGTCTCGGTCTAGGGCGGCATCTCACCCTCGGTCAGATCCTCTTCTGCATC
>NC_051415.1:15673278-15673473 GCF_015228065.2 Penaeus monodon
AACCCATCCGCACTCCGACTTCGAAAACCATTCATCCACTACCGCTCCTCATCCTCCTCTCCTCCGTCTCCTCCTCAAGAGCGTTTCTCTCTCTCGGTCAACGCTCTCCCTCGGTCTTCTCTCATCCTCGTCCGCTCTGTCCTCTCCCTGCCTCCCCTTCCTCCTCATCCTCAAGTTCTCAAGGACAAAACCTGA
>NC_051415.1:15674308-15674400 GCF_015228065.2 Penaeus monodon
TGCTACTCCTCATCAGAAAGAGCTCCTCTCTGGGCTCGGGGTCTCGGGGGAACAACTCGGTCTCCTAACCTCTCTTTATATTTTATCTAACA
>NC_051415.1:15674556-15674866 GCF_015228065.2 Penaeus monodon
CTAATCCTCTGGCGCTCGTCTCTGGGGGGGGTCACTACGGATCTCCCCTCTGGATCGAACTCAGTCATACAGGTTATCCTTTCTCTCCCCGGCAGTGGTCATCGGGCTCATGATCAGGTCTCATTCCGGGGCCTCTCGTCGATTTTTTATCCTACCTATCCTTTCTATTAAAGGTGGCTGACTGGGACAGTGTCTGTCTGTGTGCCTGGTGGTTTTTCAGTGTCTGTCACTGAAGCGGCCCCCTAAGTTTACGCTTCAAGACTGTAGGTTCCCAGGAGATCGGAGAAGGGTGGAGGCAGGTTAACTAAGG
>NC_051415.1:15675000-15675312 GCF_015228065.2 Penaeus monodon
CGTCGTCATCTCGTTCGTACTCTTCATGGCTCGGTACACTCAAGTCAGAAAAATACCGCCGTCCAAAATCATGCCAAGTCAGACGACTCTCCGTCACTCTCTCTCAGGGAGGTCGTCTCAATCGTCTCCCGGAACTGAGCCCCTTCTCTACTCGTCCATTCCTCTCGATCGGGCGTCGTCGTGGCCGTATGCCTGCTAACGAATCTGGTCTTACGGTCGGGATTTCTATCTATCTATCTAAAATGCGTCTCTTCTCTCTCTTCTCTCACTATCATTTCTAGGCACATAGGGGGAGTGTTTGTTCATTTCCCC
>NC_051415.1:15675350-15675786 GCF_015228065.2 Penaeus monodon
ATGCTTATAGATACCCAGATCCACCACGCCTACCCTATCCGTTTTCTAGTTTCTCCGCTCCTTCTCATCTCTTTCTCAGGTCCCCTCGGCCCTCTCTCTGGTCCGAAGCTGGCTTCCGGCGTTACCCAAGCGCAGGTGCAATGTTCCCCAAATTGCTCTGTATAATGCATCAGAAAAGGTGAATGAACTAATTATAACATGTCAGTCGTTTGGATCTCAGCCTGTTGCGCCCACAAAGGATGACGTGAGTTGTAGGCTAAAGCGGTGGAATAGCTGGACTTGTGTGTGTATTTGTGCCGAATGCGGTTGCCACAGTAATCGTTACTGAGGTTTATGGTATTGTTATTGCTACTTTTGTTTATGTGTGTGTGTGTTTCTGCACGCGTGGATATGGAGATTGACGGAATAGATGATAGATGTATAGAATCGAAAATAG
>NC_051415.1:15675917-15676152 GCF_015228065.2 Penaeus monodon
TAATAGGGCACTCAGGTAAGTTAAAAACAAGAGAGAGATAAAGAGAACTGTGTCCTGTGTCCCCTCAACGAAAAAACAGACATTGATTTGTTGTGTGAACTTTGTGTTTCGAACAGAGGTGGTCCCATCGACGAGATTCATAGCTTCAAGCTACGTTTTTCGGTTTTTTTTTGAGTTTTTTTTAAATTTTGTTTTTTCCCACTTTTTTATTTTCGTTTTTGAATAACCTCTGGCG
>NC_051415.1:15676178-15676920 GCF_015228065.2 Penaeus monodon
GTAACATAATCTTTTATTTTCTGAAGCTTGCAGCAACTTAATTTTCTCAAATATGGATCACTGAATTTTTCTTGCATTCCCTATCTGCGTTTCACATCCCCCAAAATAGTTTTTAGATACAGTAACTATCATATCATAATATACTACGATATAACAGTTACTTGCTACCAGACAGTTATTTACTACCTAAACCATTCATTAACACCAATATTATCATTATACTCTTCATGCAGGGTAAAAAAAAAATGTTTTTCCTACTGACGGGGATAACTCAACCAAACTTCAAGATCAGGTCAGGTACGATAATGTGGATAAGAAGGAAAAATATCTTGAAAATCGGATTGGACTCGTCGGGGATGACTGCAATTGTGAAGACAAAAAAACCCAGTTGGCAGGAAGTAATTTGGTCACCCTGAGAGGGAAGAATAAGACTGAAATATGACTAGGAAAGAATCGAGACAACCGAAAGGAGGGAAATAATTGAAGCAGTTGAGATTCAAAAACTTTTTTTTTTTTTTTTATCTTCTATAACGGTCGAATTTCAGGTCATGTTCTCAACAGGTTGACACAGTGAGATGAAACCTTGACTGATAATTTCAAAATTGTTTGATATAGATACGAAAAATCTGGAATATTCGGTATCTTAGATGGAAGAATGTGTACATCAGCCGAAAGAATAAAATCAGAGCTGATGTAGAAACTTACATAATATGAAACTTACAATAAATAGGATGAGAGCATA
>NC_051415.1:15677084-15677162 GCF_015228065.2 Penaeus monodon
GTTAATGTTCACTTTCGAAAGAAGTATGTTGGTCAGTGCAATTCTATAGATTGTAATAAATATACAGTTCTTATATCT
>NC_051415.1:15677448-15677949 GCF_015228065.2 Penaeus monodon
CATTCGTGCCAATATCCTTGATATAACACTAATATTTGTGGTAAAATATGTATTTCTTACCTAAAAAATAGATGAAGATTTCCACAAAAAGAGTACGACTGTTGATAATAAAGATTTATAAACTGATAGGTGCCGTTCGAAATAAGAATGGCCATGCAGGTGTTCTCTATCAACACGGTTACTGTGATCACAAAAATAACAAGGGTGGTTGCTCAGTTGTAGATAAGGCGGAAACTCTCGTGTAAGATTAAAACAGTCGTTTCTCGTAATGCCGCCAGCGTGGAAGTGGGAACTTCGAAAGTGGGTGTGGGAGGTAAAAGGAAACGAAATAATGTCGGTTAGTGTCCGGCTGGTGTTTTGTTCGGGTAGGGTCCGGTTTTCCGACGGGGTCAACCCCCGCCCGAAGGATATAATGAGTTGTTATCAAATAGCTTGGGAAAGGCTAAGAGTTCCTTGGTTCTAGTTGTGACCGGCTTCGGTAAATTCGTTTTACTTATTGCA
>NC_051415.1:15678049-15678167 GCF_015228065.2 Penaeus monodon
TATATACTTGTTAGATTCAGCTATATTTTCATCAAAGTTAATCGGATTGTTCTATTTTCAGTTTTTTCATCGTAACAAATATGTGTGTAAATAATGTGGGAGTGTGGTGGTGTGTATG
>NC_051415.1:15679102-15681630 GCF_015228065.2 Penaeus monodon
GTCAACATTTTATACCCCAAAAAAAAGAAACATAAAATTTATTAAAAAACTCATTACACCCCCCACTCTTTTTTTATGTATTCATTTTGGTTGTTGGGTGTGGTCTAATGTAGGTTTTCCTCTCTCCTCCTTCTCACTCTCTCTCCCTCTCTTGCTCTCTTCGCTCTCTCTTCTCTCTCTTCCTCTCCCCTCCTCTCTCTCTCCTCTCCTCCTCGTTCATTCCAACTTCTCCTTCTAAAACCTCCTCTTCTTCCTCGTCCTCTCTCCCTCTCCTCTCTCTCTCGCTCGCTCCTCATCCCTCCTCTCCTCTCGCTCTCTCCTCTCTCTCCCTCTCTTCTCTCGCTCATCTCTCTCATCTCTCTCCTCCCTCTCTCTTCTCCACTCGTCCATCTCTCTCTCAGCAACTGGATCCTCTCTCTCGCTTCTAATCACCTCCTCTCGTTGTATCTCAGAGGAAAAAATCTCCGGAAAGGGGGAGGGCTCTCGGACTCGTGCTCATCCCGGTCCTCACCGTCCTGCTCTCTCATCCTCAGCGCGCTCTTCTCGTTCTCCCTAGTCAGTCTGGTGTCTCTCGTCGTTTGTCGGGCTCTCCGTTCCTTCTTCGTCAACAAATCAGCCTCTCCTCTCTCGAATCCTCGAATCTCTCTTCTCCTCTCTCTCTCTCTCATCTCTCCTCCGGTCTCCCTCAAGCTCTCTCTCTCTCGCCTTTCTCATCTCTCTCGCGGCGAAGAGAGGGTTCTAAAAAAGGGTCGTCTCCATCTCGCAGGCCATAACCGTCCTCTCAGATCCGGCGAGTTCTCTCTTTCTCTCACCTCTTCCTCTCTCTGTCCAAAAAATCTCCAGGTCTCTCTCTCAGGCGTCTTCTCCCTCTCACTCCTCTCCTCTCGTCCCTCTCATTCTCACTCTCTGCTCGTCTCTCTCTCATCTAAGATGTCTCGGAGAGGATTCTCATCGGGCCGGTCAGCTCTCTCGTCTTCGACATCTCGGGGTCTTCGGTCTCGGCTCAAAGAGAGTGATTCCTCATCATCTCTCGTCTTCGTGAGGAAGATTCTCGCTCTCTCTTCACTTCTCGGGTTCTCGGCTCTCTTCTTCAAAAGTTCAACTTCTCTCATCTCCTCTCTTCGCAGGTCGTTCGAGTCTCTCGGAATATCTCGTGGGGGTCCTCAGATCCGTCTTGGCTTCTTCTCGTCCGACGGTCCGGCTCATCCTCTATCTCTTCTGCGTCTCGTCCAGATCCATTCATCTTCACTCTCTCTCCTTCTAGGGCCACGGGATCTCCTCTTCGACAGTCTCTGCTTCTCTCCTCGGTCTTTCATCTTGGCCTCCGTCATCCTGTCTTCTCATCTTCTTCTCTTCTCATCTCTCTCCTCTCAAATCTCTCTCTCTCCCTCTCCCGTGCGATCTGCTCGCGCCATCGTGGTCTCCTCTCAGTCTTTCAATCTCTCCATCCTCTCCTCCTCTCTCTCGGTATTCTCATCTCTCCTCGGCCTTCGTCTCGGCCTCGTCCTCGCTCGCCTTTCTCCCAGTTCCTGTCTCCCCTCTCTCGTCCGCTGCTATCTCGCTGGCTTCATCTCTGCTCCTCTCAATCTCCTCTCTGCTTCTTCCTTCCTTCCAATCGGCGTCCTCTCGCCTCTCTCTCTCGTCTCGATGCTCTCTCGTCTCTCCTCTCTCTCTCTCGGTCACCCTCCTCTCTCCTTCCCTCTCTCTCTCTCTCTATAAGAGTTTAAAAGAATGTTGCAAGCGTGAAGCGTCTTCGTCTCGTCCTAGAGAAGAGGAGCTGAAGTGGAAGGCTCATGCCACTGCTTCTGTTTTCGCCAGGTCAACAAATTGCATTTCTTTATGCATCTTTCTTCGCATCAGTAGTGCAATTTTTAGATAGATCCCTGAAACAACCCGCTGGTATGCTGTCTGTTTGTTAGGATGTTTTTCCTTCGGTTGGCTACTGAGGAAGCATCAACAGTACGGAAGGGTTTTTTAGAATAAATCATCTCGCCTCCCGAAAAAAGGCAAGGCTCTCGTTTCACTATCGTCCCCGACGGGGTGAATGCGAGCGTGCGTCCATTCGGCGGTGCCCTTTCCGCAGTGCACAAAAGGCCCTCTCTCTTATATATGTCTGCCTATCTGTTCTTTATCTGCCGTCCTTATTAAATATTCGAGGGGGAATATTTACAAGGGTCTGTCTGATGTAAGCGGCTGGAGAAACGTGCGGACGTGGTAAACGTAATTCGGTGGTATCAGAATTACGTTACGACAACTGGGTCAAAGGAAGATCTTGATAAGTGTGTGGCAAAATCTGTATAATCAAAGAGGTGGTGTGACGCTAGAAAAAAATGCTGGATGACACTAAGGACAAATTCTGGTTTCAGTCTCCCATGAGTATAATATTTATTTGTTGTCATTTGGTATCATGGTACGCAGAATGCTTTCCAGAAATGTCCTTGACCCTGTTAATGTGTCCTAGAAAAGAGGCCCGCACCCTGCCGGTGGGCCGGCCCGCGATGATTGAAACAGGGTGGAAGTAACAGGAA
>NC_051415.1:15681708-15682173 GCF_015228065.2 Penaeus monodon
GAGGGGGAGGAAACAAAAAAAACGAGTTGTCTGGGAAATGTTCAATGTGGAGTTCTCTTTAATAACAAACATACACCTCTCTCTACAGCTTACAGATCTCTCATATGCTACACACTGTATATTTCATCTGTGAATGTTTTTGTCTATACTATGATGTCTGCATTATTTGTGGCTGTCATACTGATTAAGAAGCTGGCATTCGTTCTTAAACTACTAGCATCAGCACAGGGAAAAAGTCCATACATTTCTGACCAGTCCTATTTTGGATGAGATGGGTGAACCCTTAATGTTAAAAGGATAGAGGAATTAATTGTAAGTACTGATATGTTTGTTGTTGTTTTTTAACTCAATTGTACTTAGTATGTAAACAAGACAAGAACAAACATGTATCCAGAAATAACTTGCTAATGATTCACGTGTACATAAGATGGAGTATATGCAAGAGATTTTAATACATACATACAT
>NC_051415.1:15682332-15682664 GCF_015228065.2 Penaeus monodon
CTTAAATTAGTATATCTATAGTTCCTAGTGTGTAGTCAATCGTAATCCATTTTCCTTCTCGAGTAGTGAACAAGCTTACTCTATTACTGAACAATTAGTCTAAAAGAGCCAACATTACTCTCCACCAAAGGATTTTCCGAATGTGAGCAAGTTTAAGGTCTCAAGGATGCATGCAGTGACTGACACGAATGCAAGAGATAAGACTTCATGAGGGCAGGGAAAGCACTATCTAGGCAATATGCAGTAAAGATTATAAGTCTCATAAAAGGGGAAGGTGAGATTGGTCCGGGGGGGGGCGCTTGGAGGCAGGCGGGAGGAGGAAGTGTTCTGCA
>NC_051415.1:15682710-15683546 GCF_015228065.2 Penaeus monodon
TCAGCAAACAGAGACAGCTCAGATCAGCTCGTTAACATGTATCTGAATAAAGGAGGGGGGTGTCGAAAACAATAAAAAAAAAAGAATGTTAACTCCAACCAAGATTTTCTCATGGCACGTTAAAGCTATGGAGGTCAAATAATCCTGTCATAAGAATGTCCCTTATTTCTTGATGGAAAACGTTTCAATGGGGGGGGGAAAGTTTCTCTCCTTTTCTTCTCAACTCTTAAACTATTCTTCTAGTCTACTGGGTACTGGGGGGGAAAAGTTTTTCTACTGGTACCTGGCAAGTATATATCCAACGAGGAAAAAAACAACGAGGAGGGGATTTCCTGGAAGTCAATGAAAACGTAAAAAAAACAGAAACAAAGAATGAAAAAAACCCGGCGGTGCTTTCTAGGTTGCGGTCGTTCTCGTCGTAAAAAACGTGGGTCAGAGGGGAGAGACAAGTAGGACAGAGTCGTCAACAAGATGCGGTTCCGACCGACGGGGGGGGGAAGGAGGGCACCGTAAACTGTCGAACAGAGTGATGGGGGGAGAGCGCTGTAGAGTGGGAGGAGAGGGGAGGGAACACACACACGACCGAGCGAAACCAACAGCGCGGGGCCCTGGTAGGGAGAAACCAAAAGGACAAGGGGACCAGGGGAGGCGAGCAGGAACAAAACCCGTGAGCAACACAAGCGTTCTCTCTCGGGGGCGGTGCAAAAATCTCCTTCTGGAGGTGCCGTCGAATCACAAGACCTCTAGACGGTGCGGGGGACTCAATCCTCTCAAGGTGCTCTCTCTCGATCGGGGCCTCACGTCACTCGCGATCTCGGGGAGAGGAGGAGAGAGTC
>NC_051415.1:15684738-15685113 GCF_015228065.2 Penaeus monodon
TATTCCTGAAGTTTGTTGTTGCAGCAGTAGTAACATCAACAACCTGAGCCACAACAAGCGGACCAACCGAGCTGATTTTCCCGCCCGGCCCGGTTTCCCTTTCTTCGTCCATTCCTAACAACTAATTGGGTCTCCGAAAAGGGTTTGCTAAGTGCCAATTTACGAAGCGACCTGCCGTTATATTGCAAGACTCATCCATGCAAATAACAGATGCACCTTTGCCTTTTTTATTTCTTTCGGCAACAAGTGAACGTAACGGAAACTGGAACAATGAAGGGCACACAATATAATTGCTCCCGGTGGGGAATAAATGCAGCCAGGTTTGGTGGAAGCGAGCCAATATACCTTTGGATAACGAGCTAGCGGGGTGATGCC
>NC_051415.1:15685160-15685434 GCF_015228065.2 Penaeus monodon
TGAAGCAACGCTAAAAGGAAACCAAATATTGGCCTAGAAGATACAAGGAGAAATGGTGGCGGATAGTGTTTTCTAGAACTACTTTTACCGATACGGAGAAAGTAAACACATCATTTCTTATTATTTCTATAGTCGTATGAGCTATCAAGCTTATCTGATAATAGTAACCAGCAATAATAGTGAAAGGATAGTGAGAAGGAGAATAAGAGAGTGAACAAGAGAACCCTCAGATAAAAAAAAAGGAAGGGAAGGGGAAGAATGAGCGAACGGAGGA
>NC_051415.1:15685516-15685925 GCF_015228065.2 Penaeus monodon
CAAGTTAAAGAGGAGCACCACGGCAGTCCGAGAAGTGTCATGAAGGCAGCCGAACACAGAGGCCGACTCAGCAAGCCGAAGCATATGAATTAAACCGATCACCAGCCTCATTCATCGTGGTTGCCGACGTGGCGCGCACTTGAGAGTGGGTCACGTTGGGCCGAACGCCCCCGACTGACACCAGGCGCAAGAAATGGGTGGGGGGAGATGGGGTTATATGTTTTGTGCGGGGAAAATCCTCCACGCTGGAGTAGCGCTGTAGGGAGAAATGCTGCCGGCTGATTTCTATTTCCTCTCACACTCATTCTCAATACAAGTTATTCCTCGCATCCTCGCTCGACCCAATTCTCTGAGTGCTGCCAATCTTTTGAAAACTCTGGTGATCATTCATCTCCAATCTTTCGCTCCC
>NC_051415.1:15686873-15686944 GCF_015228065.2 Penaeus monodon
CTCGTCTCTCGTCTCGCTCTCGACGTCCCTTCTCTTCATCCATCTCCACATTCATCCTTCTCGAAATCTCT
>NC_051415.1:15687199-15687271 GCF_015228065.2 Penaeus monodon
TATTATTATGTACATATATGACCATATGATATGACATGCATACATAAATATAGAGGTTATATAGTATAGAGA
>NC_051415.1:15689464-15689531 GCF_015228065.2 Penaeus monodon
GCCCAAAATGTCGCAAACACACGAACCGAGATAGCACAAAGGAAGAAAGCCAGCCTTTTCGCTTTGC
>NC_051415.1:15689763-15690129 GCF_015228065.2 Penaeus monodon
CTTTGTTTTTTTACGTGAATAAGACTGGTATGGCTAGAAAGTAATGCAAACAAGGTCTGTTAATTTGCTGGTTTTTTTTCTCTAACGTTTCCCTCCTTCAATATTTCCATCATTCAGTATCATTTTCCTCATTCCTCCTTTCTCTTGTTTTTCTTTCTCCAGTTATTCCAATCTTCAATATCTTCTTCCTTCCTTCCTTCTTTCTCCAATTTTTCTTCCACCTGTTATTCTTCCATCCTCCAGTATGTTCTCCCTCCTTCCTCCTTCCATCTTTATCCAATTTAATTACCTCCCAATTTTCCCCTCTTCCATATATCCGCCCTCCTACTGCCTTTATTCAATTTTCCTTCTTCCATCTGTCCTCCA
>NC_051415.1:15690151-15690347 GCF_015228065.2 Penaeus monodon
CCTCTCACTTCCTTTTGCCGCCAATTTTCCACGAAAATCTCGCTTTCAGATGACTTTCCCCTTATTGGATTCTCGCGCCGAACTTGGATTTTCTCTTGAAATCCCAAACGGGGCGAAATTCGAAGCCGGGGAACTGCGAGTACTCCGTCCCTTGAAAATTAAATAGGGGCGATTTCGAGGGCGAGGGAAAAATGGG
>NC_051415.1:15690743-15690959 GCF_015228065.2 Penaeus monodon
TAGTGCACACCAACAATAAAGTAACGGAAACCGCCGCTTATTTTACCTATAACGAGAAAGGGAAAACATCACGAACCAAGGCAATGTGACTTCACGACGTCCCACTGATCGGCTTTGCTTCGCTTGCTCAAAAAGAGGGGGATCGCCTGCGCTTCCTTGGCGGGGAAATCTCGCGGCGGAAAGGCTACTCACCTGAGCGCAGGGGCCAACCGTGGG
>NC_051415.1:15691511-15692560 GCF_015228065.2 Penaeus monodon
CCTTTCCTACGAATCCCTTTCCGACTTGATTAAACACAGTGACATTTAAAGGGACATAAATATTTTTACGAGGTTTCGCAGAAAAGAGAAACGGCGTGTCACGTGACCAGAATTAGACAAACGATCCCCCCCGCGCGGAAGTCCACTAAAACTAAAGAGGAGCGGAATCCGGAGTATTTTGAACGAAGCAAACCGGGTCAGAGAATCTCCTTTCGGAAGCGTCATTTTCAGAGTGGGGGAAAACGGTCTCATTGCTGGCAGGTAATTTAACATTCCTTTTGCTTTTTTTTTATATGATTCGTTTCGTTTTTTTTAAATCCTCAAACTATTATATAATTCATTACGTTTTTTATTCGATTATGAATTCTATATTTCCCCTCGCTCTTCTTTTCAGAGAAAAAAAAATGTTTACAGGTAGTTAGAAAATCCTTTTTCTACGACTAATTAATTCCCTCTTTAAATTTTCAGTGTATCAGTCCACGTGATGTTGTCAACGCGAAAACGAAGTGTACCGAATGATCAAGGTTTTTTCCCTGATTTCCACTCCTGGTAAATTTCTTATTTCTTACAAAAGACAGAACATATCCACAATGATTCATTATCGTTCTTTCTTACTATAGATGAATTCTGATTTCCTCTAAAAAAACAACATTTATACGCTTTTAAGGAAACATCAAGGATATGTTGACTAAATTATTTTTGCATAACGTAATAATAAAATGGAGTGAGTAACAAAGTAAATATTCCATAAAGCTTTCCATTTGACGCACTCAGTTCCCATTTCTGTTTCAGCTTTTGAAAGGTAATTGACTCTGAATGCAATGTAAACACAATAAACTATGTACCTGGATTTTCCTGTGCTCACACACGTTCGTATTCATAAGTCCATTTATATGTACACGCACATATGGACAAATGCACCCATATAAACTTATTCACAAGTGCATATAAACACACCGCATGAACACTTTTAAGCACACACAAACGCATGCACAAAAAACGTTCAAACACTACAGACACACATGGAGATAAATATTTTACATAGGTTT
>NC_051415.1:15692606-15692865 GCF_015228065.2 Penaeus monodon
CAACCACCGCTATGAAATCTCACTGGTATTTCTTTTCCTTTACTTCATTTCTTTATTCCCGTTCATTTTTTCTCCGTTTCACTTCTATTGCTTACTCTCCGTTTATCAGCTATTTTTTCTTCTCACCAATTTATCTTTTATTGCCCATGTCTTCTCATCGTCCATCAATTTTTTTCTTCTTCTTTCTTCTTTGTCCATCAGCTGATTAATCTTTTAAATAACAGGAGGACTGCTGACTTCTGTTCTCCAATTCTTGCCA
>NC_051415.1:15692963-15693110 GCF_015228065.2 Penaeus monodon
AATATATTTCCTCGTTATAAGGTCTACGAAAGTGCATATAGCATATAGCAAGGGCCATTTACACTAAAGCAATTTGGCATCACTTCCCTTATTCAAGATCAGTACTTCTGCTCACACAAAACCTGCTGTGGTAAGTGATCTTTTCTG
>NC_051415.1:15694734-15694840 GCF_015228065.2 Penaeus monodon
CACGACAACAACCTCAATTTTAATACCAAAAGACAATACAAAATACCACACCGAAGAAGGCCGGCGCAAAAACGACAACAACGCTTTACTTATTCTGACAGATTTC
>NC_051415.1:15694868-15695080 GCF_015228065.2 Penaeus monodon
CGATGATGTTCGTGCGCGCGCCGCGCCGCCAATAAGTAGACACCCAACTAGAACTGGACTTTCCTAACGCTTCTAACGGGCTCTCGGCTGAAAGGAAAGCCTAGATGTCATAGTTCATTAGTTGTGAAAAGAATAGAATAATTTCCATTATACTCGTATTTTAAGTCCATATTTTTCTGTTCTGGCATTTTCATGTTATTTTGTCCAATACG
>NC_051415.1:15695309-15695531 GCF_015228065.2 Penaeus monodon
TTTTTTTTTGCTTACCTATTGTACTTTCATATCAATACAGAAATCAATATAAAATTATGATATATTTACACAAAAGAGGTGTTGTGGCTGTTATGCAAGCATAGTCAGATATCAATACTTCATCTTTATAATAATGATAAATAGATTTGAAATTATCAAAAGTTAAATGAACCAAAAAACAAAAGAAAATAGAGAGACAAATTTAGGGAAACTAATGCCTCT
>NC_051415.1:15695554-15696022 GCF_015228065.2 Penaeus monodon
ATGTACCTTGTATGAAAATAATACAGGAATTGGCTTGATTACAGTTATCAGCAGTACGAATAATTTTGAGATATCGCTTTCACTGAGTGCCGTATATCACATTACTCACGTCATATTGCATATTGCACTAGTTAGAACGCATTCCTTTGTCTAGAATCCACATCTGAGAGTGAAGATTACTCTCGTTGGATTTTATATATGCTTATGTGTATACCGTTTCCCTCTCTTCAGTGAAAAAGCAATTACAATATAATCTCACTTCCCCCCCACCCTTTTTTCTGTGAAAGGGAAAAGCGTTATTATATCCTTTATCGGTTATTTGGCTGATTCCTCGGGGTGTTGCTTTGCCAGCAGGGATATTGCGAAACGTTATAAATAGATTATGGTGAAATTCATGAATGGGTTGGCTATGGCTCAGGTGAAGGTTATTTTAGTGGTGAACAGGATCTACATGTGAATCTAGGACCC
>NC_051415.1:15696062-15697257 GCF_015228065.2 Penaeus monodon
CATAGCCAGTGTAGTCATTTTCTTTTTAAAGATGAGATACCATTATGTATTTTGAAACTGAACCTTAAGGTGGTGACAGAGGTCTCCACTCTGTGTGAATTCCATAGCTCTTTCTGGGATTCATAGTATATTGTTGGTACACATCACCACGTCTTTGTATTTGCTTTGTTTTATGCCTAAATATTTGTCCTTACTTTTGCGTCTTCCTAAGCATATACTCTTTTTTTTCTATCGGTCTGTATTTGTCTCCTCTTTAACTGACTGCTTGCCTCTACGTCTTTTTAAACCCGCCTGTTCATATCCTCCCCTCTCTGCCAATCTGCATTTGAATAATTGTTCGCTTCTCTGTCTTGAACAGGGCTTTTAAGTCTAATCCGATCTATCAACATATCCGACAAACTTTAGTCATGAATTTCCATTAATCTGATAATTACATTCAATCTCATCAGTATGCCATTTTGTGAGTTCTGGGAGCTGGGCTTTCGAATCGTAAACACAAATAAATTTTGATCTAATGCACATCCTATTCACGATCTGATCCATATTGTATGTTATTTTTTATTAAAAATTGGGATGTATATGTACTGAAATTTACCGTTTTTTAAGTCATGATTTTCAAGACATTTCAGTTTATCTGAATAAATGTAATTCTAATTACCATTTACATATATTAGTTACGGTCATAGCTGCCTGCAAGGACAACTGTACATTTAACATACAATCAACTCTTCTTAACTGACACGAGTAACCGATTGCTGCAATCAGATGCCTCTCGTGAAAGCGTCCAGAGCAAGCTATTTCTCTCTCTACACAAAAGTTGTCAATCACATTAACTGCATATGTTTTTCTGTTTTCTTTTTTTTGCAAGAGAAAACTCTATGTGACTAGGATCCTGTTTTTCATTTGTATTTGACAGATCTCTTTTTTTAATGAAATATTGAAACATTGGCTACTTAGCAAACGCACATACACAATATAGAGGCCTATACTTATTTACGTTGGGGCCTAGGTGAAAATATATATTTTAGCATTTCATTCAGAATCTGTGGCTTGTCAACCTGACATCTACGAGCATTTCTTCAGGCAGGTTAAGTTAAATCGGCTCAGTCATAAGCAGTGCTAGTTTCAATGGTGCAGGCTTTTTTATCGAACGCCAGTGGCAAATCCCGAATATCAACTCCCCATGCCTAGCTGT
>NC_051415.1:15697784-15698061 GCF_015228065.2 Penaeus monodon
ATTGTCTTTTTTCCCTTTCCCGGGGGGTTCCTATGATCACGGGAACAACAAAGTTTCGTTTCTCAACTTTTTTGGGGGAAATTCTTACCCCCACCTTTGACATTAAGTACTTGGCATGCGTGTAACTCGGCAACGTTATCGACTGCTCTAATAATATTTGATACCCTATTGTTAAATATATGGATGAAAAGTAATGCGCCGAAATTAAAATAACCCCTGTGGAAATTACATACAAACAAAACATTAAAATACAGGGCCCACCCCACACACTAAAACA
>NC_051415.1:15698705-15699200 GCF_015228065.2 Penaeus monodon
TTTGTTTGTAAGTGTGAAACCCGTAAAATGTTTTAATGATAAAAATACATATTTTAAAATTTTATGTGTAAAATTTTAAGTGTTTTATATATATATATATATTTATAATGGTTTTTTATTTTGTGAAATTATATATAAATAATATAAAAATTTTATTAAAATTATTTTATATATATATAAAATTTAATATAATTAATATATTTTGGGCATATACATATGCATAAACATCCCAAAATATACATATGAATACACATATATTTTTCATATACCATATATAATCCTGTATAAAACTTTATTAAAATCCATTGGGGTTTTATATATATATACATGCAATACATACATAGGGTTGTGTGTATATTTTTTATAAATATATATATAATTAAAATATATATATATATGATAATATATAAAATATTTTTAATATTTATATTTTTAAAATAATTATATATATTTTATATAAATATATATTAAAAAAATATATGACTGGGGGGCGAC
>NC_051415.1:15699338-15699449 GCF_015228065.2 Penaeus monodon
CCCCCCCGGGGAAAAGGGAGGGCGGCCCCCCGGGGGGGCCCCCTTTTGGTCCCAAAACACCCCAGGGGAAAGGTTTTTTTTTTTTTTTTGGGGGGGGGAAAAAAAAAAAAA
>NC_051415.1:15699581-15699725 GCF_015228065.2 Penaeus monodon
GGGGGGGGGTGGGGGGTTTGGGGGGGTTTTTTTGGGTGTTTTAAATTTGATCTATTTTTTTGGGTTTTGGGTTTGGGATAAAAAATTATATAATATAATATATAATATATTAAAAATGTATAATATATATATAACTATTATTAA
>NC_051415.1:15699771-15700674 GCF_015228065.2 Penaeus monodon
GTGTGTGTTTTTTTTAATTTAATTAAAATTTGTTAATATATAATCATATAAAAAATATGTGTTTTTAAATTTTAAATTATTATATATATTTATATATATTTATATATTTTAAATTATTGTGTTTTATAATAATAAAAATTTATATAAAATTATATTATATATATATATAATTAATATAATTAAATATTGCAAAACATTAAAACATACCTTTTCCCAAATTATTTTCTTATAAATTTAAAAATTTAAACTATAAATTTAGGGGAAAAAACGCATATACTTAATAGGGGTGTGTAAGAAAAATTTCTTTTAAAATTTAAAATAATAAATTTTAAATAATTTTAATAATTTTAAAATTATTATTAAATAATTATAAAAATATATAAATTTTAGACATGGATTTTTCCCATTATTTTTTCCCCCTATTTAAGAAACCTTTATGTAATACCCAACCACCAAAAAAAGAAAAAATTAATGAATTCTAAAATCCCCCACAACTAGGTAAATAGAAGGGGGTTTTGAAATAATTTAATAAAAGGGGAAGGATTATTTATAAAAATTATAAAAAATTATAAATAAAATATATATTTATTTTTTTTGAAAACCTTTATGATATTATAAAAAAAAAAGAAAAAAATATAAAATATAAAATAAAAACCCAAAGTATATAAAAAACAATAATATATTTTAAAATATAATATATATATATAGTATAATAATTTAATATATAATATATATATATAGGTTTTTTAATATATATATTTTTGGGGTTTTTTTGTTTTTAATTATATTTTTAAAAATTTATAATAGATAAGATAGATTTTTTTAAAATTTTTTAAAAAAAAAAAAATATTTTATATATATATAATTTTTAATATATAATTATTAAAATTATAATAAAATAAA
>NC_051415.1:15702089-15702519 GCF_015228065.2 Penaeus monodon
TTTTTTTTTTGTGTTTTGGGGGTGTGTTTTTGTGTTTTTTGATATAGTGATAGTTTTTTTTTTCTATTTCATATTACAATAACATATTCGCACTGTTGTGAGGATGTCGTTTTTCTGTGTGTACAGAAAAAAAAAGCGTAAAGGGAAAATTGACCCGAAAGTGCTCGTTTCCACCTTCGCTCAAATGAGAGCAGAGAAAATGCGATTTCAAGGAGTTTTCGTACACTGGAAGAACAGTTAGGATAATCTAGTGGACCTGTAAACACAGAAACCTCTTTCGTCATTGCAAATATCTCTCAGTGATTGCTCCAGCGCTCGTCCTCTTGCGCTTTCACTTGTGCGTATCATGTAGTGCATTTATATTGACAAACTGTGCGTGTGCGTGAGGCCGATGGACAAAAGAAGAAACAGGATTTAAGAAAGGTGTGCA
>NC_051415.1:15702912-15703333 GCF_015228065.2 Penaeus monodon
TATTAACTTCCCCGAAATCTAACAAGGTTGTGACTCTTTTGTTAGATTTCTAGAGTTGTTATAGAACTTTCTGAAAACACTTTTCTGAGATCGACACATCCATCGAAAAAACGTCCTTATGGTTTTGATAGTTTAAAGATCTTTATAATCCTTTATATTGGACATAGGTTTCCTACTTATAGATTTTGATGATATTGGCATTTTGCAATAGGATAGTAACCCGACCTAGTTGTCTTTTGTTAACCTTTTATAGCTCATCTAAAAGTGATGTCATTTTTGTAAGTCAGCTTTATTGGGTTTAAAAGGGGAATGAATTTTTTAGAAATCCCTTTATATCATGGGGGGTTTGCTTATTTTTTCTATTTTGTTGGGGTTATCCTTTATATTAATGCGCATTTTCTTTGTTTACTGACATTAGAGA
>NC_051415.1:15703624-15704087 GCF_015228065.2 Penaeus monodon
TTCCGCTTGTAGAGCAGAAATACAGTCTCTATATCACGTAACAGTTGCGCTTTCATCCACCTGTGATCCTCTTTATAATCTCACTTTATCAAAATCATTTTTTATAATTATATCCGCAGCAAACTACCTTGACAATAATGCTATTTGTTTCTCTTCATTTTTTGCCTCTTTTTAATCTCAGGGAATTTTTAATTATTATGAGTGTGATTGCTCTGTAAAAGTATGAATGTATTTTGTATCGCTTCTTTTATTTCTACAATTCAATCCCTACTCTCACCTTTCCTTCCGTTTCTTAAGTTATCCACGCTGAAATGTTACCCATATACATAATGAATTAAAAATCATTAACACCATACACCACATTATGATAATGTGCCATAATCACATTAACCACCTAGTTCACATCTGCTATTCCCTTCTGTCAAACCCTCTCGGGCTCCTTACCACAACGCCGTCCTCTTAA
>NC_051415.1:15704155-15704537 GCF_015228065.2 Penaeus monodon
TGCTTACGCACCCGTGACACTTGGCGACAACACCCAGTTATTCTGAATCCCTGTTAAATTAAACGAAAAATTTTACCTGCCATTTTCCCGCGCAGAGGTTTTACCACTGGATGCCATTCAATACCCCTTTGTCACAATGCGTGATGTTGTTCCAGCAGCAAAGACAAACAAATTCATATGGAAAAGCACATGATTAAAGCAGCCTCAAGAGCGTTTGTTTTGTGTTTGCCTTTGCGTTTCCTCTTCTTATCCTTCATTCTGTTTCGTATTATATAGTATCACTAGATCCATATATTTTATGTGGAACCAGAATATATAACTACAAATTAATAGGTTGGTCACAAAATCTTCATAACTATCGGTTAGGGTATTTTCATGCAAT
>NC_051415.1:15704879-15705138 GCF_015228065.2 Penaeus monodon
TGTTGGGGGTGTGGTGTATGGGGTGTTATTTTAAAAATAATATCATATATATATATATTAAATATATATTTTTTTTTTTTTTTTATGTCATATATAAAAATATTTATATATATAATATATAATTTAATTTTATATGCAAACAAATAAAAAACCAAGAAAAAAACACACATTTAAATAAGAAAATATTTTATTAATATTTTAATATAATATATTATATATATATATTATAAAAAAAATTATAAGGGCGTGTTGTAAAAAG
>NC_051415.1:15705326-15705437 GCF_015228065.2 Penaeus monodon
TTGGCAACAAAGGGAACATCACACCCCCATATATTTTTAATATATAAAGGAATAATTATTATTTTTTAATTATCGTAATAAAAAAATCAAAATAAAATTTTGGTAAAAGTT
>NC_051415.1:15706040-15706138 GCF_015228065.2 Penaeus monodon
TTTATCTTTTAATCTGCTTTCCCTCTTCTTGGCCTTTCTTTTTTTATATTCTTTTTATTCTGTTTCACGTGGATCTCTCTTTTTCATTCTATTCATTT
>NC_051415.1:15706177-15707150 GCF_015228065.2 Penaeus monodon
GTAATGCTTATAGTATGTATATATATTTTGTTGATTTCCTGCAAGAGAACATTTGATGTTGCTCTCTGAAAGCAAAGTAAAATATTTGGTTCATTTAAGAGCTTGAGATGCGTTGACGTTTTATAATGTATAAATATGAAATCGTTTATAAGGTTAATACTTCGATTTTCTGCATAACCGCAATGGGTTTTAATCCCAACTGCAATTGTTTTCCCTGGTCTGTGGGTGTGAAAAATCTAAATTTAACGTTTGATGTTGCATGAGAATAGAGAATTTAGATTTTGCTTTTACATTTTACTGTTACCATCATTTATACCGCTATTAACTTTGCTACATGTTCTTGTTCCTTTTTCCAGGTAATCGCCCTTGCAGGTCCATGTTATATTAAGCGTTACCCCGTTGTCAGAAGGAATTATTTATTATCATATTGATTTAATCACCAACTCCAAATGTAAAGTGAGTCAGCGAGGTATAAGAACAGACTGTAATGTAACCGTGCGATATGTGATGTAGTTCGTGACGAAGAGAGCAGTTAATAATAATAATAACAAAATCCAGGAAGAGGAAATGCTCATGGCCAAATACAAACAGATTGATAAACAATTATACTAACGATCCTTTCTTTCCTCATTCTCCTTGAATCACGTGTTTAACCTCCTCGTGCAGGTTTTTTCTCTCTTCGCTCACTCCCTACATCTGCTGCTCTGTAACTCCGATATTTCTACAGAAGAAAGGGAGAGTCGGGTGAATTAACACTGAAGGAGGAGATGGAATTTTCATTATCCACTCGAGGTAAAGCTTCTGCCCCGCTCACCCCCCCCCCCCCCGTACACACCCGCCCTCACACTTGTCGACACTCGAAATGCCGGGATTCGATGGAAGAGTTCCAGCTTCTCTCGTCTCTGTTAACGTGATTATTTTCAAGAGAGCACGCATTTTCCTTGTCGTTTGTGCTTGTGTTCAGAAGCGTCCG
>NC_051415.1:15707481-15707586 GCF_015228065.2 Penaeus monodon
AATCCTAGTTGGCAACTGTTGACTGTCGCCCGCTTGCCCTCACATGTAAAATCACTATGTGTTCTCTGTTTCTATATAATTTCCGTCCTTTTTCACCGTTCGGTT
>NC_051415.1:15707645-15708144 GCF_015228065.2 Penaeus monodon
GTGTACAAATAACTATAAGATTGTCGTTGAGAGGTGAGCGAAAAATACTGTAAGGATATTTTTTTTTTCTTTGTTTTGGTGAGAGGATGTACAATGCTCTGAGCAGTGTTGCATCTTGTTCTGGTAAATCCAGAAGAAACAAGACCTTCACTCACGTTTTTAACAAAAATAGAAAATAAAAAGAATAAACACTAATGGTCGAACATGAACGTAATTTCAAAGCTTCAGGCCATCATATGGCAGATGGTAATTAAAACACTCCTGCAAAAATGCATGGAACAAGCGTGCCAAAGTTTGAGTTGTTTCAAGTGCGACAGATCTTTTCTTTCAACAAGTCACTTTTTAAAAGTTTTACGGTCGTGCGGAAAGCTGTGGAAATACAAACTTTATGTTTTTGTAGATGGTATTACATGACCAAACATTGAACTGTCGAGGAAACGCTAAAAAAATACCCAGGAAACTTCGAGGAGTACATTAAAGGGGCGGAGCTAATTGGCAC
>NC_051415.1:15708677-15709740 GCF_015228065.2 Penaeus monodon
GCTAAAATAAGGTTTATGATTGGTCTTGGAGCTCAATAGCATTAGTTAGATGTATTAATCACTTCTTTATACAGACTGTCTTCTGTCTTCATTAGTCATTGAGTCTTCCATGGACATGGGATTGCATTTTTAAAGATTCTAATAACGGTGGATCTTTGCCGACAGATCTTGGGTAAACTGGTCTCATTAACCTGCCTCCTCAGGGTCTCAGAGACTGATCTGCCCACGTCTTAAAAGGATTCTGACCTGTCCAACGCGGGACGACTGCCGAGAACCCTATCAGATCTTATGAATCTTCTGGATCATGGAGAGGAGTCTCGTCAATGTACCACTACGGAGACGTGGGCGTATCATCAGCCACTGTTGGACTCTATCTATTTCTCTTAAAGGACCTGTTTAGCATTGCCGAGAAACTGCTGAATGAAATTAGAGAGGACTCTGATTGTTTATTGTCTTGCCTCACGCGAAAGCTGGGCGTCCTTCCTCGAGAGCAGAGACGCTCCAGGTATTTATCTTACATTTTTCAGGACCTAGTAATGCTGCAAAGGAATGCTGTGTTAAGTATCACTAGAGGCGCATTAGGCTAGCCTTGATACTTTGCTACCTGATCCTGGGCTGGGTTTTCTTCGGTGCTGAATTCCCTCAACATGATATAAGAAGAATGCGAGAGAAACTCACCCTCGCGGGAAAAACCTCTTCGGCTCCTTCAGAGCCTATCCAATTTTGTAAATTCAAGAGCGAGGGATTTCACAGCGCTTGAGGTTAATAGTGCTTTTGTGGAAAGCCCGCATTCTTTCATCTAATAAAGACCCAACATAGCATGTAGACAAAGATAGGACACATATTAAATAATTCAGCTAAACATGGGGTCGCTGTGATAAAATGGTTCAATGCAGCGAAGGGAGAGAACAAACCGCTTCTTCTAAAAGTTCTTTTTTTTCTTCTTTTTTGTAACACAAAATATACCCAAGCAGCAGAGAGGAGATTCAATGAAATTATGTGTGCGCTATCTGTAATACATTTTGACCACACTGTGCATCTCAATGAAAATGAGAACATGTTG
>NC_051415.1:15712267-15712603 GCF_015228065.2 Penaeus monodon
TGGTTCTCTACTGACTTTTTCATGTGAAATAAAATTTTAAAATATCTCCTTTTCTCAACACTTTGTATGTGTCATTTTTTTTAACAGACAGTGAAAAAAAAGGACACTTATGGGGTTCTACCAACACTGCAGCGAGAAATATGATGCAGCAAGTTAGCTTGGCACAGTTGCCTGCTTGGCAACACTAGAACAAAGCATCGTTTGCCTGTATGTAAAACGCATTTATATATTGTGATTAAAAAAACAGCGTTCGTGCAGTAGATAAGTGCAACGGAAGGCACAAAATGTAATATCTTCAAGAAGAACAACTACCTGATTTGTTCAGGAAAACATTAC
>NC_051415.1:15715334-15715456 GCF_015228065.2 Penaeus monodon
AAAGGTTCTCACAATTATTATGACCTCAGGGAAAAGAGGATAGACTTAATGCAGTATATGCATATATGTCCATATCTATCCTTATATTATCTAACACTACACATCAACCTATCCATTATTAC
>NC_051415.1:15715517-15716139 GCF_015228065.2 Penaeus monodon
TTTTTCCAGGTTAAGTGTATGCAGCTCAGTCAACTGAATGTAAAAGATTTACTCTTATACTCTATCTTGCAATCGGACTTGTTCGTGATTGGCTCTTCGGGCTTCAATGCTGACAATGCCCCATGATATTTCCCGCAAACATTTATGTGATAAAGTTATTGCTACTTCTAAAAGGGAAGACCGCAATGACTTAATGTAAACATGCAAGGTGTCCACATGAAAAATAAATAGACGATTTAAACCGTTCGTTATCGTTGCGTCATCATAAGGGGTTCCGGTTAAATCCGTGCAGCAATGGAGGTTCGAATGCCACACGAAGGAATCCAAGATATATATAAACAGTACGATACGACACATGAAAAGATGATATTCAACAGATAGGAATACGGTGGGTCATTATATATGAGCATCAAAGGTATACGTAAAATCACAAGAAATAAAGCAATAGCAATAAAATTATAAAAACGAAAATAGGAATTATGGTGAGGTATTTAACGAGGATACATTCTTGAACTATGAAAGTAACTTGTGGTGCACAAGACAGGATATTAATCTGGTTTAGCAGTCAATGGGATTTTGGATATGAAATGGTTATTTTGATACTAACCTTTGTATGAATCCA
>NC_051415.1:15716196-15717155 GCF_015228065.2 Penaeus monodon
CTTCTTTTTTTTGAGGGTGGGGGTTATAATCAATTTCCAGTTTCATGTCTGCTCAAGTACTGAGTCTAATATCAATGATCATTTGATATGGATAACAAGTCACGTACAGATATTAAACTGCAATACTTTCAGTTTCTTAATCGTATGCCTACTGCAGCAATGTTTCTACCATTTAAAGTAAATCTGACAAGAAAGATGAAATTGAATAGTCCAAAACTAGTATTCATTTAGCTGTAAAGACACTAATACAGCAAGCCTAAAACTAAGTACATTACTGAGATAGCCTCAGACAGTACAGTAAACAATTTTACTCAATGTTAACCTTTCTTTTTTAATCAGAGTTAAAGTTTAGAGAGGCCTTGGAGAGAAAGAGGACAGAGAATGAAAGAGCGAGGCGTATCCAGCTCGTTTTATTGCTACTCGGAGAGATCTCATTAGAAGTAGGAGGAGCTTCAACAGCACACTCTTCGTCTCGGGTTACATTCGCTTTCCAAATCGGGCTCTTGGCGGACTCGAGTTGGAGTGTCCACTGGCGGCTCTTTCATATTCTTTGTACGTTCGTTTTGGCACCTAGACATTGAGGAGTGTGATGATGGGTTCCTTGACGGTGACGTGCGGTGTAACCAACACTACCCCACTAACAGACACAAATAAGGACGTGGTGTAAGCATCCACGAATACCGTAGGATTTTCAGATATTACGTCGGGTTTGGTAGCGATGGAAAAAGCTGCCTTATTCTAGGGATAATGGGCAATTGTGTGTACTGTAGCTTGATGATAAAGATAAAATATTTGAATCAAGTGTGAACTGCAGTAGGTTTATTTGTATCTGTTAATTTTGATTATACTCCAATGCTTCTCTTCTCACTTTGTCATAATAGTAACATGTCTTCTAAAGGTCGACATGCTCAGCGGGACAAAATAAGATGACGTCAAGAGCGGACAAACTACTCGGTATT
>NC_051415.1:15717558-15717646 GCF_015228065.2 Penaeus monodon
AATGGGGGGGGGACTACTTAGTAAACAAGTAGTTTCCTCGTTTTCTCGCCTGTGACGTCACCTTTGCAGGTCTGTGTGGACAATCCTT
>NC_051415.1:15718064-15718553 GCF_015228065.2 Penaeus monodon
GGACAAACCTTAACTCTCAATCCCCTTCCTTTTCCTACTTAACATACATCATTTCCAGTAAATCAAAGTTTTTCTTCCGATTCCGCCTCCAACACGACATATAACACTGTTTACCAACATTTCAGTCTCTTATTGTCACAATACGAGACCAGGTCACAAGACAAGAACCACCTTAGCCTTACTCCACTTTACCCAATTCACTCTCTCCTGCTTTGTTCTTGTTGCTGCCTCTGTTTCCAGTGGAAACTTATTCTTTCATCATCATATGTTCCCACTACGTCTCAAGCGAATATTCCGTGCTTTTAAAATAACTGAAGATGACATTCTGCATCTCGACGATCTTTCCGGTTCCTCTCCTCAGAGCAAACTTCACCCTCTCTAAAGCCATGTTGCACGCTTAACATTTTCTCCTCTATGTGAATCAGCATTCTGTTCCATATTTATATTTATTTATTGACATGATTCTGACGTGTCAACATCTAATGGTAT
>NC_051415.1:15718876-15719838 GCF_015228065.2 Penaeus monodon
ACATAGCTAATGTACGATAAATATGGAGCACTTTGTTTTCTCTTAGGCCGGGCCATAAGTGAGCTAAACCATATATCATTTTATGAGCAGTCTCCCTTCGACATTTTTATCAAGGAACCATCTTCACCTGCTGTTTTATCGTTAGTGTTATACCATGATTCTCACTTCAAGTAATAGCCAATAATGTCAGACTTTCAGGTTTTCCTCTTTCAGGAAAAGAGAATAGGCATGCGCCGAGACTGTGTAAGGAACGCTGGTAAAACATTGTATTGAAACACAGGAAGGAACGTGTCAAATTATATGACGAGGGAGGAGGGGGCATGGTTTTTCGGTAAGTAAATTATTCCCTTCACGATAAGAAATCTGCTCACTTTGCCGCCAAATTAGAAGCCTGTAACCTGCTCTCCACCAATGAAAGTAATAAAGTACACACGAGCACATGGGCAACAGGTGTGTCTACGCAATTGTGGGTACGCTAAAAGGTTGTCGAATAACAGGAAGCAAGTGTTGACATTCAATTAAGAGAACACTAAAGAGCTGCCAAACACGGCCAGTTGCAATAGCGGTTACGCGATACATAGGGCGGTATTTACGAAAGATCATGCCATTGAATTTCTTTTAACAAATTTAAAAAATGCCATAAAATCAGTCTAGGACTCCAACATTTTTTCTATGACTCGGACAAAAAACTGTCCTCAGTGATGTTATGCATGACACACTGTCGCCATATTCCTAAGTTGACACTTAACTTCAACTTATATTAACTTTTTAGAGGTTCCTTTCATAATAATTCAGTGTAATAATAAGTAGTTACTATTTCAGTAAATCTCACTTATATAATGAATAACATTAGACATCTAACATGTTTACGTGGCACCTCTACATTTATGATCGCATCAGTTGAGGAGGCAAGTGCTGCCATTTGTATTCATCAACAGTTAACAAAGCGAAGCCCCAAGGAG
>NC_051415.1:15720224-15725480 GCF_015228065.2 Penaeus monodon
AAGTGGCAGGAAAGTATTCCGTATAATTTCTGATGTGAAGTTACGATCATCTTCAATAACTGTAAAATCGCAGACTGCTGTAGGCGTCTCAAAGATAACTTTGAGGCCGTCCTAGAACGGCCTTTAACATCAGCCGAGTCATACGCGAAAATCGAGTGTTAAGGAGTCAAGCAAAATATGTCAACAATATATTTAAGTCTATAACCATTCGTGAATACTGCACCAGGACTCAAATATGGGACTTCGCTTTCCCACCGACGGGATACCTCCTGAAATCGAGAATTTCCCTTTCCTACTTCCTCCCTTTCTGGTAAGGATCGTTTCTATTGCTTGTCGTCATTGCAATCTATTATTAAGATCGACCACTATTGATACGGTATTCTCCGTTTCCGAAGCATGTGTGATAGTCAGTCAGTTATAGTTACATATTGCAATGCGATATTATGGTCACATTATTTAAATAGCAAATACATACATACATACTAGCTTAGATTGCTGATAAGTATTTGCATGCTTATAGCTGACAGCGTTGACTTGCCTGGTGGACTTGCCTGGTGGAAAAAAAACAATGCAGTTGTGCACAAACCGACCCTGCTACTACCATTTGTATTTACCTACAGCAAACAAGGATGAAACGTCCCAATTAATATTTGATAATATGTGAAAAAGAGACAGCACATACCGAACAAAAAGTAAGGGAAAGGAAAATCAAGAAAACCTTAATGAAATGGGTTATTCTTTTAATGAAATGACGTGACAAGTTCGTTTTTCAACTATTTACAAGTTTGTGGGTATGGTGATGATCTTGTCAGGTGATACAATAAATTATATGGACTACAGTACACTACACCTCACGAGTGTACAATTTTGGGGATGAGCTACAGTCTTTCAATTCATTTTCCATGGAGGTTCTGCTTCATCATTAGCTAGCCTTACTGATGATTAAGTTGAAATAAGCATAACGAGAGCGGGCGAGACATATGATAACCAACCTCGTAAGGTGCAACTGTAATCCGAAATTCATTTTTATTTATTCATTGATGTTTTTTTATGTTTTTATTTTTTATTCTTTTTTTTTTTTACTTTATTCTCTACATTCGTTTGCTGCAAAAATGAACTGGGAAGTGCCGTGGACAAATGAAACAAAATACACACAAGGCTTAAACTTGGAAATATAAATTGAGATTTTAAAACAAAGGAAGATCTTTTTTGCCAAATCACTATTGAAATACTTTAGTAATGCACTTGCATATAAAGATGGCTTTTATATCAAACTAGCTTCCGTGCTCATTTCTGCACACACTAACCACTTTCAAAGGTGCTCATACACAATGCAATGTACATGATATCCTACTGCTCTAATAAAATAGATATCAATAAATTTTGGTTCACACAAAAATCCATGACAAACTATAACATAACACTTAGTGAGTAGAAAAAAATATCAATCAAACATAATGACGTATTCATGTAGGACACATGTTTGCTGCACATAACAGGACATCCGGACCCCACCAATCTTATTCAAACACATGGCCACTACACTCTTGAACACCCAGAAGATATATTTTTGTCTCCAATAATTATCCTAAAGAAAAAACAAATCAAATACAACAGTGGCTGTAAAAACAGCGATGATTTGTCCCCATCCAGCATTATTAACTTTCTGGGAACTTTACAGCGTTTGTTAATCTTCCAATTTCTGTCTTTAACTTGGGACGATGCGGATGAGGAAAAACCATAAATATTCTTAGCCTATGTAGGTTTTTCTTTAACACAAGGAAATGTACAATTTCTGAGAATGATCTGAGGGTTCATCGTGGGAACTGCAGGTACATATACATCGTAAAAGGAAGAGGTTATTATTCAGTCCATGAAGTCTCCAGTCACTTGGTATAGTGTCTGAAATACAATAACAGACAGTTTCATATGGTTAAGCCAGAGGATTGGAAGGCCTGATTGTCTAATTCAATTTACCTGATAAATTGCATCAAACAATATAGAAACTAAGTCACGAATGCTGCAATTTTAAAAATTCTTTGAACAAAAACAGACTTCCACTGCCTTAATAATGGGAAAAATAAACCAAAAGTTTTTGAAATGTGGAAGGTAAAAATATCTACTTCCAGCAATGAGATCAGATAATGGGAGTAATGTTACAAAACGCGCAACATTGGCCTTGGCAACATGTCCACAAAACTTCTTCCTTATTAATATGAAACGGAAGATAGGTCTTGCAGATTTTACTTCCAAAGCATAAAACTATTCACTCTATTAAATACTCTATTTACTATGCTTAATTTCACACATCTAAACACAAACTAAATAAGCTAGTTTAGGTCAGATCAAACACTTTCACTTTCACTGTCCATCCATTTCCCATCTTTCTTACTCCTTATATTAGTTACGTTTACTTGAAGTTGAAATGGACATGCCACAAAATAAAACTATGCATGTAACATCAATTCCAGGTGTTAAAACTTGGAGGAGAAAAGAAATTGCATTGAGGTAGCAAGCACTTTGGCCATTATGCCAATGCATCATAATACATGCTATGTTCACTGATCTAAATTCTCGCCAGACTCCCGTTCCAATGATATTCTATGCCTTTGTCATTATGCAGCAGCTGGACGAAAAATAGACACCTACAAAGGCAGATTAACCTCAGCAGTGGTGCAAAACAGTAAGGAAGAAGAAAAAAAGGGACAAATACTTCAATATTTTCACATTTACAATAGTTCTATATTTTTGCCTACCTCAAATATTAAACCTAACTCTAATATGAATTTGTACGGTTTTGATTGGTAGGTGTAAATCTCTATCTTGACACATTTTCAATGTGACTTTGAGAAGAAATTTGCACTGGTGTATGATTATTGGCCAATGATGAAGCTTGTGTGGGTGGAATCTGTGGCAGTGACAGTGGTGAGGGGCTTTTTGAAGGCAATGGTTGGGATGAATGACCTGGAATTTGTGAATGAGGATGCACTGTTGCAGAAGGGTAAGACTGCAATGAAGCTGGTGGCCCCTGATTGGCTGGATGGGCTGAGGAGTACACAGGTGTGAGGAACTGACTGTTTACTGTTGAGACTGATGTATGTGATGGGTCTGGTGGCATATGTATAGATGTTGGCTGTATGTGACTTTGCATTGATCCTGAAGATTGTATCTGTGAGTGATCATGTGGGTGCATGGTCATGGGGCCATGACTTTGTACATGGACTGGCTCCTGGGTGCGAAAATGAGTATGGGATTCAGCTTGCAAAGGAAGTGATGTTTGTGGATTTGACTGCATCTCTGTATGATCTGATGAAGATGTATGTGCTTCTACAGATGAATATGACTGGTCAACAGATGAACATGGCTGTGTATGTATATCCACTGCTGTAGGAGATGGAACTTGTGTCTGCAAAGGTATGGCTACATGATTCTGCAAGGGTGTGTGAGCTTCATGACTCTCCTGAGAGAACCCAGAGACTTCAACTGTATGTTGGAGAGTGTCTTCTCGCACTTGCTTTGGTGAGTGGGTTTCTACCTCATTATGACTGAAGGTCAGAGCTTCTTGACAAGTAGATGCCATCCTATTTTCTGGAAGAGTTACATCTACCTGCTCAAGATGTGGCATAATGGCATCATCATCATATTCCATTTCGAATGGTTGATCTGGTCTCCTCTCTTGGGCTTTTTCTGGCACTGACTTGCCATCTTCACACTTGGATTCCTCTTTTATTAGCAAAGGTTCCTTTGATGTTTCAGAACTGGATGTATTTCTTGCTGGAGATCCCCATGTCCGTTCCAACTTTTGTGGATGGGTCTGCTCTTTCACAAGAACAGGCATCTGATCTGTCTCAGACTCCGACTCTGCAGGACTGCAATCATTTGAACATTTTTGCCCTGAAATAGGTTCATTAGTATTAATATCTGGCTTTGTACTTTCTTTCGAAAGTGATGATATCTCATTTGCTGAAGATGATGTATCTGGAGTAATCAGAGATCCTTTTACAGGGACTTGTCCAGACTCTGCTGGTAATGTGGGAGGTTTACTCGAGTCTTTGTCCTCTTCCATAACTGATCCAAGTAACCCTGATAGATCTGGTGTACAAACAATCTCACCTGGACTATTCTGAAGCCTGACAATTCTTAAGGGATTAATCCCCTTTCTGGCCATCTCATCTGCAGAGGCTTTACTGAGATTTTGTGGCAAGCTTCTGAATTTATCAGCTGCAACTTGAGGATTACTCTGGGATATTATCTTTGGGATATCACTAATCACTACAGATCGACTGGGAATAATTTTTTTGTCAAAATTTGGAGTTCTCTGGCGCGGCATCTTTGGTTTAAATGCTCTATTTCCTTCACGAGTTGGACTGCGATACTGAACTACCACTGAAGAAGATACTGGCAGAAGTATCCCAGAAACTTCTGCAGTTTCCTTCCTTTTAGTCAAGTCAGTGGAGGTTACTTTTGGTGCTACAGCAACTGGTTTGGGGGCTATACTCTTGAGCTCCTTTGTATGAGCACTAATCTTTGGAACTTTGCCTAATTTTGTCACTTCAGTTCCAGCAGGCAATGTGACAGTCGTTCCAGCCAATCGCAACTTCTCATGAAGGGTTTCCATAGAAACCAGAGTTTTCCCAACTGGTGTTTTGCCCCTCGCACCTTGGTCGATCTTGGGAACTTGCATGTGACCTGCTTTTCCCAACTTGATCAAATTTGTCTTGGATGTTCTGGGACCTCTGCTCTTTGGTGTCTTGGAGGCGCTTCCCTGTCTCCTGGAGTTGCTAGCCTTGGGGGTCTTGGCAACCTTGGATGTTGAGGGGCCAAAGGACATGGGTGTGGGGGACAGGTAATTCTCTTCCGGCTTCGAACTGATAATGCCCTCAATGTCTGAGAGAACCTGCCCCAGCTCATGCTGGAGATCCTCTTTCCTGTCCTTGTCTGATTCAGCTGCACCATCCTCCCTAATTTTCAACCCAGAGCTGGAGAGGGCCATGGCTGAAGGGATGCCGACTCTCTCACCATCCAGCTTCTTCTTCTTCTTAGAATAAACCCCTGAAGTCCCAGGCATGCTTCGTTTGACAGGTGAGGTCCGCTCAGGTGATGCTGTTGCACTGTCTGTTGGGTGGGTAGAAAAGAACACAAAACACAAATAAAAAAGGCAAGAAATATTACACTTTGAACACTAATTCTATGCGTTTAAATTACTATTCAAAATTAATAAGAATATTCTCTTTTTTTCAAAATTCTAATTCTGAT
>NC_051415.1:15725621-15726137 GCF_015228065.2 Penaeus monodon
GGATCTAACTCTTGACTCCTTTGTAGTCCCTTATACTGAGACTTTTGTTGCTTTTTGTCACTTTCAGCTACAGCTGGACGATTCTACATCGCAGAATCCTGAAGCAGTCTGACTTCGCCAGTGATGTTTGCATCTCGGTGGGTGATGACTTACAGATTTACTTTGACTTCTAGTTTTTTGTTAAGATTCTTTTTCATTTTTCTGTAATAACTCTACCAATATAATAATGTCTAAATACTTTTATACTTTGTCTGTGTGTTTCTTTTGAGTTGATGGGTGTACAGTGTGGACTTCCATTTATTGTTCAGCAATGTGAGGTGGTTGTTTCTGGTTGTGTGTGTTTGCTGTGTGTTGTGGTGTGATTGGTGTTTTCCTGATAATTTGTTGTTTTGTTTTGATTGTTGTTATTGTTGATTTTTTAAGATATTTAAGTATTTTTGGTTTGTGTTCACTGAGTATTTTTGTTCTGTTTTCTGTTTTTGTTCTCATTGGTGGTGAGTGGTTCGATATTGGTTT
>NC_051415.1:15727015-15727157 GCF_015228065.2 Penaeus monodon
TTTACCTGATATACTATGAAACTAGTTTATTGCTATGAAATAGCTGAGTAGTTGATTGCAACTCATGACAGCAATGAACAATAGTCAAAGACTTGAAGATCTTACACTAAGGTGTTAAGAATGAAACTTGAAAAACATGCAG
>NC_051415.1:15727184-15727334 GCF_015228065.2 Penaeus monodon
AGCTTTGAGCTATCCAGTGATAACTAAACAAAATGGAAAGCTTCCATTAAAGATGAAGGACTCTTGTCCAGTCTACATTTGGGCAGATGAGCATGGCAGGGAGGGGGGAGGCAATTTTAATATATACTATCCTTTCTTTTTCAATTTTTT
>NC_051415.1:15727379-15728540 GCF_015228065.2 Penaeus monodon
AGCTGATCAGGAGCAAGTTGTTTCTTTTTTTATTTCAATATTGTTTAGGAATGCATATTTTTGTTTGTCATATGCCTATAAAGTATACAAGCAGGTTTACATACTAAAATAAAAGGAAATAAAATATGCAAATCTGTTGTGGGTTTACATGTATCAGTATACTTTAACATTTAAGCTAAGGCATTCCTATAAATATTAAAATTATGAAAATAAAAGAAAAATAGGAAGTGCATAAAATTAAATTTTGTCATTTAAAGCAATGCACTGTCAATGAGAACACAAACTTCCCATGTTGATCGCCTCCCTGTCCCCATACTCTCTAAATCACCTCACACTGCTTGGTGAAGGTGATCACGACACTTGATGGTTCACTCACTTGTCCAGCCTGAAATATTGCTAAATTGTAGAAGGCAATCTTGTTTCAGGGGGTTCTATACACAAAAAAATGTGTCACCCTGAAATGTTATAAGAGCATTTCATATAAAATTAGTATAAAACAAGCAAGCTCCCTTCATCTAAATTTTGGACAAAAAATGGTTCTTTTTGACAAAACTGAAGAGATTTAACAAAATTATTAAGGAACTCAAGAGGGATGGAATCACTGAAAACTATTAAAGCAAATAGTGTATGCATGACATAGTAGTACAAGCAAACCGTACAAAATAAAAGCGAGAGTGGAGGAAAAAGAATAGGGGCAAAGGAATGAAATGCAATAACAGCAATTAACAAGAGCTGCACAACAGAGTGGTCTTAAAAAGACAATCAACTTACAGGATTCCCCAGCTTTGGCATAAATATCATCAAGAACCTGCGACAGCTCCTCATCCACGACCTCCTCTCCAGTGAAGATCAGCTCCTCCTCATTCTTGTTCTGGTGGATAGGATGTCGTTTGGGTTTCTTTTTCTTCGGTGACTGATTGAGCAACTGTTCAATCAGGGGTGAAGGTGTGACGTTCCTGCAGGAATGAAAAGGGGTCATTAAAAAAACAAACCTCCATTACAAATTACATATTATGCTTCACTTTTTACTATTATTATGCCAATTTACCTGCTAGATGAACAATCAATTTGTAGATGGATGGTAAGAACTGAAGAAGCATGGAGAAGAAATTGAGTGATAAAAAATAAAATGTTTGAGCATACTTTCTTTTCCTTTTATTA
>NC_051415.1:15730813-15731000 GCF_015228065.2 Penaeus monodon
GTTGATGGGAAAAATGTGGAAAAGGAAATTTAAAGAAGAGAATGAAAAAGAAGGGCGAAGAAAGTGAAAAAGAGGAGAGGGAAGTGAAAGAGAAAAAAAGTAAAATGGGAAATGATATAACCCCGATGAAAGTAGGAAAAAAGTAAAGATTTTTAAAGGAAAGTCAACAAAATATAATCAAAATCCC
>NC_051415.1:15731073-15731315 GCF_015228065.2 Penaeus monodon
TTAAAACCCCCAATTTACTAAATTACAAAATGAGAATTGTAAGAAATCAATAAAGGGGGGAAACTGAAAAATAGTTTAAAAAAAATATTAAATTAATGGTTAAATGCATTGTTTTAACAAGAAAAACCCCGATAAAAAAAATTTTTAACACAACTTTATAATATTCCGCATCACTAAAAGATTACACCAACCATAAAAATATAAAATTACCCTCAACACATCAAAACCTTAAATAAAAACCC
>NC_051415.1:15731355-15731578 GCF_015228065.2 Penaeus monodon
CCTAAACTTGTCTCCAAATCAAAAAACATATGGCCCATAATTAACTACAAACAAAAAAAATCTAATCTTTAATTTTGAAAAAAAAAGTCAAATAAACTTTAAATTTTAAAAAAATTTTAAATGAAACAAAGAAAAAATTAATTTTTTTTTAAAAAGATACATCCATATCCATATAAAAAAAAAGTAATATTCCAAACCAAATCCCCAAATTAATTCCCCCTTC
>NC_051415.1:15731891-15733586 GCF_015228065.2 Penaeus monodon
TTCATATATTGTAATATGCAAAGGTACCTATTTATAAGGAGAGACTACACTGCTACTAGAACTTTTATTAATGTGGAAATATATCCAATGCAAATCTTAAATGGAACTTAAAGCCTCACTTGGTTTATCGGGGAATTATATTACCTTCTTGGCTAATTAACAGGTTAATCTCTTTTGTACTTCACAAAACTTGCATAATTATGTAAATCTTCTGCATCCACTAGACAAGATTACATAAACAAGTTTTGGTTACTGGGCTCATAGTCTTCATCCCATGGAGAAGCAAGCACACTATTCATACTGGAGTAGACATATATATATATACTCCACTTTGTATTTCAAAAACAAGATGGAGGAAATAAATATAAGTATATATGAATATGGAATAGAGTCATACACCTACATTATGAAATATTTGCCATATATCCCTTCTGGTTGGATACCCTCTTCTAGATAGCAATACTGGACAAAAAATGATACCATAAACTGGTCTACTTTTAAATAAAAGCAACAAAAAGCACTGAAAAGAAAACAATAATAATGAAATCTTGGTTAAGCCTCTGATTCTGAACAGTAAAAAACTTGTTTCAATAAATTTAGTAACCTCTGTAACCAGTCTATGATAAAATTGTGTTAAGTCATGAACACAAGAGAACAAGAAATGTATACGTATTTTTTGTTTACAATGCAGAAATTAGCAAGGTATTCATTCATCAATGCAGGAAACTGATAAGAAAAAAATGTATATATGCAGGCAACTCTATGGCCTTATTAGGTATTTCCAGACCTCTAAAGACAGAGAATACCCAACCCATAAAACCTATGATAACTTAGGAGGCATCAGTTACAGCATATATAAAAAAAAAGTCAGGCACTGCCAATACTAAAGGCCCATAATCTTTAGTAATAATTTAGTTTTAAAAATCTTAATATCACAGAATTAGAAATGTCAACAATAAAGATGACAATAACAAAAGTTACTAACTAGTCAAACATAAGAAAAAAATATCAAATAAGCCAAGAAACAATGATGGATATCATTTCATGTTTCTTGAAAATATTGCAAAAAACAAACCAATCTTAAGCTTCACATGATAATAAATGGTATTTGAACAGTTCAATCTATTTCTTTTCTTGTTCTAACAAGTTCAATATCAATGAAAAATAATAAAAACCATAGTTACTTACCATTAAACATTAAACATTCCTTAACTTAGAAGTTGAACCACTACAATGGGCACTGAACATTATTCATATGCACATTAAACTAAGAAGCAAAGATAAACATTTTACATAACAAAAAAAGCTATATATTTTTCACCGAGTTCAAATTCCAACTCTAGTAGTAAAAGTAAAATAAATGGGTAAACAATATACATTATGATATAAATAAAACTGAAATATATTCAATGACTTTTGGATGGTCCCTTTTTTTAAACAACTACCTCTTAGTTGGTGAGAGGACATACCATACAAATCAAACAGTCAAAATACAAAAGTTTTAACTGCACCTTCAGAAGCTAGATCCACTTAAAAGTAATAAAAACAACCACAACCATATCCCGAAGAGGTACTGAGAGCAGTCATGGAGGGAGCTTGCATCTGGAGAGCTTAGGCACTGAGGTCAATCAGGGACAAGATGCAAGGGATGAAGAGTATCATGGGGAGGAGAGAAAGAAGGATATCAGGGTGGCT
>NC_051415.1:15733631-15733808 GCF_015228065.2 Penaeus monodon
AAGAAGCATGAGTGAGGAAACCAGGGAAGTACCAACAACAGACTGGGTGCATGTGAAATAAAGGCAATTTATTAACTCATAACAACTGACAAGTTTAAACTGAAATAATGGCCTTTGTTTTCACATTCTCTCACGTTTGAAAGGCTAAGAACAGAATGCAGCAAGTCATTCAGTTAG
>NC_051415.1:15733859-15737181 GCF_015228065.2 Penaeus monodon
TGAGGGTGACAGAGAAAAGATGACCGTGAAAAAGAGATATTTTCAATTCCAAGATTTCTTTCTACTTTCAGCTGTATATAGCTACACAGTTTGATATGTTCTAGAGTTACAAAGTAACCTGACTAGTAAATTAACCTAGAGCAGTCTTTCCTGTATTTTAACCTATAAAAGTATTTTATGTGTTAAAAGTTACACATTAGGGTTAACTCTTCTGATGTGAATCTAAATTTACTGCCAATCAATAGCCATACAGTGTGGGAATACTCCTGGTGGCAGCAGTGGAGGAACTGCTGTTCGATCAAGATGGAAGTACCAATCAGAGCCCATCACTGTGTACATGTACTGAGATACAGCTGGCATCATCATAGGCCAGTTTGTAAACTGTGGATAAAATGCATTATTCTTACTATAATCAAATGGAGGATTGGTGTTCCTAATGCACAGATCACTATTCTCTAGAACATTTTCGGAAGGTTCCAAAAAGCTTTTATGTTTGAAAGCATTAGCATTACCTTTCCTCTGAAAAGTACTTATCTGTGGTGGCTCATCTTCACATTTTTGCCTCTTTGGGCTCCACTGACAACTGTCTTGAATACATGAGTCACTGCCAACAACACTATCAGAAACAACAGATGAGCCATTAGTTTGTTCCCCAAGAGATAGATCACACTCATCTTCCACCTCACTATCTGAATACACATACAGTCTATCATTTTCTGCAACAGTGACTGTGGTTGAAGTGCACAATGAAGCTAAGTCCATATCAACAGATTCTGTGTCTGTTTCATTATCATTTGACTTCAGGTGCTTCCAAAACATTCCACAAAGTGAACAAAGTTGCCCATCACATTCATGATCGTAATGGTCATCCCAAGCACCTGTGACTCTTGGGGGAGTCATGAGGGTGGTGTATATGGGTTGACCTTGTGCTGAGGGAGGAACAGCCTCATCATCATAAGGCACTTGTATGCATGCCACTGCACCTTCAACACCATAATCCCATTCATTCACTTCATGCAAAAGATCTGTGTAGATCTCCTGCAGGGAAGGAGCTACAGGCACCTTTTCAACCTCTTCTGTTTTTTTGCTATAAGTGTCAGTGCTCTCTTCAGTATCAAGAAATATATCATGCACAATATCACATTCAGACTTTTCATTTTGGAAAGTTTCTAATTCATCTGATTCTACCTCTCTTTTTTCGAAATAAGCGGCTTCATCATATCGCTCAATTATGTCACCTTCAATATCCTCCATAGCAGTTGCTGGTGAATCTAAGTGATTACCTCCAGGACAGTTAAAGTCCAGAGACTGATGACATTCATATAGATCAAAAAATGACTGATCATTTGTTGTGAGAGGAAGTTCTATTGTCTTGCTATATGGAGGGGTCATCTCCACATCTTGATCTGGCTCATGACTGTCATCTTCATATAAATTAGTGTCTGTAATGGATACACAAGCACCTAATTCAGGATCACAAGAAGCCATAATTGTTGAACTTGTGAGTGATGGTTTGATACAAGACTCTGCTAGGGCAAACATCTCAGGATCAATGTTCTCAAAATGTGAGAACAACTTTAAATGTGATGTTTCTTTCTCATTATTCAAAGAACTCTGTATAACAGCAAAATTACTTCCACCAAAAGACGGGTCTTCCTTGTATAGGAGGAAATTCAAAGAGGAACTAGAATTATTTGCAGACTCTAATTCTCTAGAAGATATAAAAACAGTGTGTGGTGAGGATGGGGATGTAGGGCCTGAGAGGGAACCAGGGCTAAGGGTGCCATAATCACTAGATGGGGATGGTTGTGGTTGATCACTTTGTTCAATAAGCTCGAGAGGTTTGGGAATAGGCTCACCTGGATGTAACTTTTTCAGGTGCTTTGTCAGGTTAATACATGATGAGTAATACTTATCACAGATATAACAGTAATGCTTTGTAGGTACTTTATTCCTTGCATGATCTTTCATATGATTCCTGAACACATCTATGTCTATTGCTTTGTTACACATAGAACAATGATAACCAATACGAGGCTCAGAGTTAAAATCAGATGCTGGTACAGGGAAGAATGTGGGGTACTGGTGATCTCCCTTGTCAGGCTTGGGATCATCCTCCTGGTGTACAGTGAAGGGAAGGTAAGCTGGGACAGGGGGAACAATTGGGGTAGGGGAGACTGGCCTCAAGGAGATTGCAGGAGGAAGGCACAGGTGGAGGGTGGCTACCTCATCCAAACCCCAAGCCACAGCCTCCAGTTCCTTAAGCCATCGTGTCTCCCGACAGTTATGGGAGGGATCACCTGATGGGCAGGAGATGGACACAAGCTCTGTGCCTTTCTTCCCTCCATGGCTGCCTCGACTGCGACTCCCACACCTGCAACCATGCCTGCAGGGGACCACTGTTAGCTACTACATGCACAAACTACAGACCAATCCCAAATGGGCAGGGTGAATAGGACATTTAAGCAAGCATTTTATAAATAGTTGCTTCCCTATCATCCATTTTATAAATATTTTCTCTTGCTTCGTTGATCAAATAAATGAAAAAAAGAGGAAAGTACCGTAAGTCAATAGATATTTACTACCCCATTAACCCACATTACCTTTCAAAGTAGTATCTTCTAATGACATACTGAGTAGAAATATTGATTTAATAACACAAATTTTAGTAAACAAAAGAACTTCATTATAAAATGGATGATCTATAAGCAGCTCTCAAGCATTATCTGGCAACACAAAATTTCTTACTTTGCACATAATCTCTACATCAAGCCATGACCACTTCATGCACTTAAGTTCCTTAAACAATAAAGCAAACAAAGTTAAGAAAGTACCATTTAGGTGTTTTCTCCAAAATTTTGATGCAAAAATGTGTAAAAATATAACAAAAGGTTTTCTCTGAACCCCAGAAATTTTATATCATCCTAAGGAAGACAGATACCCATAATATGCATGTGTAATAACATGTCAGAAGCATAAATACATGCAAATGGAATTGTATTAGAGGTGCATACTTATCAAAGAAAGCATTCAATAGGCAGAAAAAAGTTATGGAAAAAAGCAAGCATACAAAAAGAGCTGCTATTTCACTACTCAAACTCAGTCTGGTCCCTTAGCCACCTCCAGCCATTCAGCCTTTTATATTATTTATGTTACTATTATGCTCCCCCAGGCTAAGAGAAACTAGCCTACCTTAGAAATATAATTAGTAACAAGCATAATTTTTTTCACTTTTTCTCCCTATTTCTATTGTGCTGAAGCCCTAATCAGTCAGCAAGGACATGAATCCCTAATGCTTATCAGTAAAAATACAGGAAAATGA
>NC_051415.1:15737289-15738595 GCF_015228065.2 Penaeus monodon
AAATACCACAAATATATAGTCTAAAAAAGGCCACAATCCAATAACCTAAAAATACTGAACACTTGTGGCCTCAAGGCCACAGAGAGCTATCCCTTCATTCCTATACTTCATAGTGGGTTCTCCAGACAAATCTCCTCTCTATACCCCCTCTATGCCATCAGAGGCTACTACAGCCACCTTTCTGATTCCCTGCCCCCATCCCATACAATCCTCTCCTTACCCTTCATACTGTGGCCTTGTATTATTGAGCTTCTGGGACATCTTCATTTTTCTTTACTATATACACATGAATACATGACATACTACTATATAGATTATGAAACCTATTCCCTCCTCACCCCACCTTTTTTCATACACATAAGGTAGCTTTTTCTAACTGATGTTCCACTGTTCAGTAACTACATGAGAGGACATGTCTTTTCTGGTGTGTAAAATTGTAATAAAGGCAAGCTTTGCCCTTTGCCCTAGTCATTTGCAGCTAAGAGGCAAAGAAATACCAAAGAATTGCAGTCTTTGAGGATTAACATTTTCCAGTATGAAACACAGTTCTCTTTCAATTCATCACTTCAGTATAAATAAAGGATTTGTAACAAATCAATACAAACAATTAACACACATTTAAATCATTCTTACTGCTCTTTTAACATTTAAGAAAACTGTCAGTTCTAAAATCATAATCTATAGATTTCAGTATCCAAAAAGGAACCAAAAATGAGCAAAGAACAGATCAGCTACAGCTCCTCAGTTACCTAGTTTGTTGGTTAAGGCCTGGCAAAGCGAAAGCCCCCGAAATGAGATAGTTCCAGAGTTAGATACGACTAGTGAAATGCAGCTCAAGATAATATAATTGACCTTTCAAGACATCAACAAAAAAATAGAAATGGAACAGAAAAAGTAAACAAGACTAACTTCTTGTTGCACAGAACATCATTAATGGAAGGTTGTGCAGCGGCAGTGGAGCGGGTTGGGTCCTCTGGGTGAGGCCCAATGTCCTTGCCTGCCAACCAAAGTTCATAACGCTCAGGCTGGAAACGCTTCACAAATGTGTCCATGGAAATCTTGACCATGTCCCCTCTGCAAAAATCAAAATTTCATGAATTCATTACTACTAAAATCATATTAAAGAAAAGTTACTTAAAGACTTTTGTACTTTAAACTAAACAAAAACAAGAAAACACCATAACACATCATAAGAATAAGAGCTAAGATAACCCCATTTACACATTCTTACTATAAACTCAAAGTGTGATTACCCAGAAACAATTTTAACACACTGGCCCAAAGAGTATAGCTACTATCATCAGTA
>NC_051415.1:15738617-15739308 GCF_015228065.2 Penaeus monodon
GCGAATTAGAAACCTCTTGGCCTCATCACTCCTCAAATACTAAAGCCTGGAACAAAATACTCTTACCTGCACTGACACTGAGTGGCACGTTTACCATATTCCACCCAACGAGGCATTGCAAAATTGGTGGACTCGGCACAATTGAAGCCATGGTTAAATCCTGCATGATAACCATATGGGAAGGTGATCATGATTTCTCCCTCATCCTGTGTGATCTGGAAGATATAAAGAATTTGTTAGATAGAAATGCTTCTTAGGAAACTTTTACCAATTTCACAACCAGGGACACCTTTTCAAGACATTAATGTTAAATCATATGAGGGAAAGCTGTAAAATATACAATAAGCCATATTTTGTTCATCAATATTCACTATTCTCCCAGGTGAACATGGCTTCTGACATGGCCCTTTTTTAATCTCACTGAAAGGAACAGAGCTGCCATGAAATCAGACATGTGTTTCAACTTCATTTTAATATGCCTCTGTTTAACATCACCTTCAAGATATTAGTGGTAAAGTCTCATTTTTCTCCATTAATGAGCATCGTCAAAACTTTGTGAAAAATTTAAATATAGTGCATGCTCTTTCATAATAATAAAGTTAACTCAGAAGTAAAATGAAATTTATTACACAGACAACACAAAATAAGCAGCATAACCCTCATTTTTCAATAAGACTTTCACAATTACAGG
>NC_051415.1:15739334-15739428 GCF_015228065.2 Penaeus monodon
GCACATCACATTAATTCCTTGGAAATTATCTGCTATACAACTCTGATTAAAACAAAACAAAACAGAAATCTTCCCAAATCTTACAGATATCAAT
>NC_051415.1:15739877-15740633 GCF_015228065.2 Penaeus monodon
GATAACTACTAACAGGATTCCTACAGTTCCCACCAGACATGGAGGTAGCAAAAGAGGGAGAGTAAACAAATAGGAGAATGAGAGCTAAATATGCTAACAATGATGTTGCCACACAGACAAAGTCTACTGCTCACATATGAAAGACATATGAAGGAAGAGAACATAACTGCTCTCCATATATTTAACATCTATAAATTAATTTTTATTTGATAGCTTTCTTAGGGTGTTTTGAAACAATTTTTGTTGTTGTTCTTTTCCAGCATTAGTTTCTCTCTCATGACACCACCTTCAATTTCATATTTTCATATATCGTAACAGACAATATATATTGACCAAGCTGGCAGATGATTAACTTTACAAACATTCAGATCAGCTATTAAACTATTAAACAGATAATTCCAGTCCAAGTGAGTGGTGTCAAATAGTTTCAGAGAATTTTACCTTATTAAATGGTATTGAATATTGCTTCAGTATCTGTGGAGACATCAAGGACATTTTGTGCCGAAGATAGGCTGGGCAAGCCTTGAATGAGTTAGGGAAGAAACCATTGGCCAGCCTTTCCAATCTTCTTCCATGCTCCGGAGGTATAGCATACCAAGTCTTGGGGGCTCCAAAATGCAAGTAGTTTATGCTGAAATATAAAGAAATTTATATATCAGAAATATATTAAGCAACAAAACAAAATGTAATCTGAAGAGTATTACATGTTACCCATCTGCAGAATTGCTTGCCTCAATGGCAATGAAATAAGCAATC
>NC_051415.1:15742037-15742114 GCF_015228065.2 Penaeus monodon
GAAACTAAAATTACAGGGACACATGTACATCATGCCATCCATAAACATTGTGTTAATTAATTACTATATGGACTTTG
>NC_051415.1:15742147-15742456 GCF_015228065.2 Penaeus monodon
TGCTCCTCAATTACAATAAAAAAAAAATTCTATTACACAACTGGAAAAATATCTAGTAATACCTATTTCATCTGCATCAAACTGATAAACAATCATACCTGTACAAGTCCATGTCTTCAGTATGCCAAGCAAAAGTGGTTTTCCACATTCCAAAATATAGGTATGCAGTGTTGACTCCTTCTATGCTAATGCCATAATCTTCATTGACATAATCCAATATTGTTCCCAGGTTGTTGATGTTCCACTCCTAGAATAATTCAAAACCAAAATAAATTTCAATCCCTTGTTCTTTCCAAGCCCCTACTTCAT
>NC_051415.1:15742972-15743545 GCF_015228065.2 Penaeus monodon
ATGAAGCACATGGATCCAATGGTTAAGAACAAGGGGGTCAGTATCTGCACATTAATTCACCTGCTCATGTACAGAAATGTTGCCAATTATCAAATATGACCATTACAGAATTATGTAACACTTTGATTCTAAGATATCTCTGCTCTTCAATCTTGTGTTTTGATACACATACATAACACATACATGTACAACAACAGAGATGATACCAATTGTAAAAAAAAGAACATTTGTTTCCCATCTTCTACATAAAAACTTGAAGCTAAAATGTTTACATTTTACACCCTTACCTTTACATCTGGGTCAGTTATGCTACCAGACACGTCAGCTCCATAAATTGGAGACACGTAGGTAATGTTCTTCCAATACTTTCGCTCCAGGTCCTCGTATGATGAATGCTTTGGTGTTCGGTACCTGAAAAAGTAAAATAAATGAACTGAAGTCTCATGATCCTATATATCCTATAAGACCTTGTACACTCACTATGGTAGGGAAATGAGATTCAGTTTTCCTTCTTTCCATACAACAGTTTCATAATCTCGGGAATTTTTAAAAACCTGCTTCGAAAAATGCATT
>NC_051415.1:15744369-15745693 GCF_015228065.2 Penaeus monodon
AGGCATATGCATTAGTAATATGCTGCTTTAGTTTACTGTACAATTTTATCATATACTTGTAACCCTAACTACCACATAACTGAGATCTTTTACTGCATTTTCCACTAACTGTGCTTCATTTTACCGCATAACTGAGATCTTTTACTGCATTTTCCACTAACTGTGCTTCAAGTGCTTTTAATTTTACACACTTCTATGTATTGTCTTCTCACAGGTCATTTATGACCATCCAGAGGACAACACATGGCCTGTGGGCCATGATTTTTACACACAATCTCCAATGCATATAGATTTAAATGAATGTTTTAAAGGGATACATGACAAAGTGCACACAGAGGGCAAACGACCTTGCACTTGTGCATTCTCACATACTCCATACCTGTCATTATTGGCCATCTTGTAAAATTCCTGCACAGTCATGGCTTTTTTCTGGATATTTATCTGCTGGTAGAGACCTTGCTTCCCTGTTACAACCTGGCAGATGGGGGCTGGGATAGTCATATCAAGTTTTTCCAGGTCATAGCCCTCTTTACGGGGACACCATTCTTTCGGGGGTATGATCTGAAAGGAATAATAAGAATTAGAAAAGTGAGGCATCTTGCTATATATGCTCAACCCTATTATCACACATTTTACTATCAAAAATCACTGCTATCATGCATACGTCAAGTTCACACAATTCTGTTAACACTCACTAGCACTCACAATAGCAAACTGAATTCAGTGCATCACTTTTGCTTGGGTGAATTATTGGTCACTGTCAGTGAGCTCTCATCAATGAATGAGCAGGTTCTTGGCAAGATTTATGCATGTGAACGAGTCTTACTGACAAAAGATTACTTTTTGGGAATGTGAACAAAACTTTTTTTCTTGGAATATCTTAACCTACAAAGGATATAATGTGAGGTGCAAGCCTGCAAGCCCTCTAGTGGGCTGAGTAAAATATTCAATGTAAAAAGTACCTCTGAACGTCTTTTATGTTCTTGATAAATTTAGCACTTGTTTTACATTTTCAGTAAATTCAACATATATTTTCTTTCATATTCTCCATTTGCTACTTGTAATATTACTGATGATGTTTCTTGTTGGAAAAGCATTACAGAATGTGGTAGTAGACTGTCCACCAAATAACCAGTCAAAAGTATTTCTATAACCCAAAGTTAACTGGTGCTTCACACACCTATACTGCACTATACATGAGGCTGTAGCATATTCAGTTTTAGAGGAAACTATTACAAATTACAACCTGACTTTCAGCCCACCTACTTAGCACACCCTATTTAGCATCACTAATTTAACATAATAAGAGAAGGGTTTGTGTAAA
>NC_051415.1:15750361-15750852 GCF_015228065.2 Penaeus monodon
AACATAATGCTTATAATTTATATTTTAAATATATATAATATACATGAGATATAAGTTAAAAGATATAATATAAGATATTTTAAAAAATTTAAAACTAATAATATATTAATATATTATAATATATATAAAATAATAAATAAATTTATATATTATAAAATATAATATGACTATATATATAAAGATATACTATAGTAATTATAATATATGTAAATTAAATTTTTTAATAAAATAAAAATTTTAATATAATAAATAAAATAAAAATAATAATATAAAAAAAATTAATATAATTTAAAAATATTTTATATAAATATATATAAATATATTAAAATTATAAAATTAATATTAAAATGTATTCTTAATAAATGAAAAAATAGGACCTAATGACTATATTGATATTAATTTCTGAATAAAACAAAAAAATTATTTTTTTGTTATTAATGAATTAATTTAATATTAATTTGACTAATAATTAAGAATTTAAATCATAAATT
>NC_051415.1:15752867-15752963 GCF_015228065.2 Penaeus monodon
ACATTTTCATTTTATGCTTGTAAACATATTCAAAAGATAGTACTGGCCGAAATTGATATGTTGTTGGCTTCAGATAAACATTATCGTTATTTATGA
>NC_051415.1:15753105-15753766 GCF_015228065.2 Penaeus monodon
GTTGATATTAATCCTTGTGTGTGCATCTGCTACATACACTTGCATCTTTGGAATTTGTTGATTTCAATTATTCTATGTTCCCAGTATGGGTAAATCTTTGATGTGTAGTGTTTGGTGCTAGCAAGAAGGAAAATGTGTACAAAATTTTGTGTACCATCACTATGCCTGGTCTACTGTACTTGTGCAGTGCACAAGTACAGTAGATCAGTTGGACCCTCTTTCATGCACTGCATGAAAGAGGGTCCAAATATAATTATTTTAATGAAGAGGAGATAGTAAGCATATGGATTTTTGTGTATGCTGTTCCATTTATAACTAACATATTCATGTTAGTTTATAGTGCTTTTTTGCTAAGGAGGTTTTTGAAAAGCATCAGTTTATTATACAACATTCAAGACCTCTCCCTTCTGACAGTGTTTTATATCTTTGCAGAAATAATCCACAATGGGGGATCATCCCAAGATTATGGTGTTCCGCCCAACTTGGGAAGAATTCAAGGACTTTACCAAGTACATTGAATACATAGAATCACAAGGGGCTAACAAAGCTGGGTTGGCAAAGGTAGGTTTGAATGCTTTGTTTAGGATTCGAGAGGAGGGAGAATAATGAGAAGTGATGACTTCAGTATGTCGGTTTTCTATCGTACCCCTCGCTCTACACG
>NC_051415.1:15755010-15755673 GCF_015228065.2 Penaeus monodon
CGTGTAGAGCGAGGGGTACGATAGAAAACCGACATACTGAAGTCATCACTTCTCATTATTCTCCCTCCTCTCGAATCCTAAACAAAGCATTCAAACCTACCTTTGCCAACCCAGCTTTGTTAGCCCCTTGTGATTCTATGTATTCAATGTACTTGGTAAAGTCCTTGAATTCTTCCCAAGTTGGGCGGAACACCATAATCTTGGGATGATCCCCCATTGTGGATTATTTCTGCAAAGATATAAAACACTGTCAGAAGGGAGAGGTCTTGAATGTTGTATAATAAACTGATGCTTTTCAAAAACCTCCTTAGCAAAAAAGCACTATAAACTAACATGAATATGTTAGTTATAAATGGAACAGCATACACAAAAATCCATATGCTTACTATCTCCTCTTCATTAAAATAATTATATTTGGACCCTCTTTCATGCAGTGCATGAAAGAGGGTCCAACTGGTCTACTGTACTTGTGCACTGCACAAGTACAGTAGACCAGGCATAGTGATGGTACACAAAATTTTGTACACATTTTCCTTCTTGCTAGCACCAAACACTACACATCAAAGATTTACCCATACTGGGAACATAGAATAATTGAAAATCAACAAATTCCAAAGATGCAAGTGTATGTAGCAGATGCACACACAAGGATTAATATCAAAC
>NC_051415.1:15755815-15755937 GCF_015228065.2 Penaeus monodon
TCATAAATAACGATAATGTTTATCTGAAGCCAACAACATATCAATTTCGGCCAGTACTATCTTTTGAATATGTTTACAAGCATAAAATGAAAATGTAACATGCAAATTAAACTACAGACAAA
>NC_051415.1:15757399-15757510 GCF_015228065.2 Penaeus monodon
CTTCCTTAAAACTCACTCCTCCACTCTTATTTTAGGCCCTACATCTGCCTCCCTTCCTCTTCCTTCTTCACTTCTTCCTTACCCTTCCTCTTGGTCCCACTTATCTCAAGC
>NC_051415.1:15757680-15757914 GCF_015228065.2 Penaeus monodon
CTTACCTCCCCCTAAGACTATCGTCTGATATACATGTCATGAACCAGTTACTCTCCAATACAGTTACTTGACTTAAACCAATAAGAGAAAAACAAAAAAAAAAAAAAAATATATATAATAATATAATAACAATAACATAACAATAACAATACAATAACAATAACACAAAAAAAAAACAAGTAAAATAACAATACAATAACAATAAAATACATAATCAACACAACAAAAATAAAA
>NC_051415.1:15757968-15758116 GCF_015228065.2 Penaeus monodon
GGTTTTTAATAAATATGTAATAAGCCTTTCTGCATGCATGCTGGGTGGGGGGTTGGGGTGTACATGGTCATATGCATGTGTATGCTAATGAAAATGTCACCTCATTTTGCATCAAAATAAAGCAACCAACTTCTAATTCACATGGAAT
>NC_051415.1:15758840-15761366 GCF_015228065.2 Penaeus monodon
CTATAATCATAACTAAAAATGTTAATAAAAAATACTAAGATTAACAGTAGTAACAACAAAAGCTATGATGACATGATAATTCTGTAGCAGCTTCTCCGTAGAACTACCAATTGTAATATGACAGTGATGCTCAATTTCCCAGAATGAGCAGTAAGAGGAATAAGGAAAATGCAAATAATAAAATTGATGATAATAATGATGGTAACAAAGACAGTAACAATTATTACTATCATAATTACAAGAAAAATTAATTCAAGTCACAATGCGTTATGCTCGAGTTACAATGCATTATGATCATGTCAAAATATGATATGCTCATTTCAAGGTGTTTGACCAAGTTGTGTTCAAAGTGTGGCTGAGCAGTGTTCAAAGTGTGGCTGAGCAGTGTTCAAAGTGTGGCTGAGCAGTGTGTTCAAAGTGTGGCTAAGCAGTTTCAAAGAGTGTGGCTAGCAGTGTTCAAAGTGTGGCTATGTTGTGTTCAAAGTGTGGCTATGTTGTGTTCAAAGTGTGGCTATGTTGTGTTCAAAGTGTGGCTATGTTGTGTTCAAGTGTGGCTGGGCAGTGTTCAAGTGTAGCTAAGCAGTGTTCAAGTGTAGCTAAGCAGTGTTCAAGTGTGGCTAAGCAGTGTTCAAGTGTGGCTAAGCAGTGTTCAAGTGTGGCTAAGCAGTGTTCAAGTGTGGCTAAGCAGTGTTCAAGTGTGGCTAAGCAGTGTTCAGTTGTTCAAGTGTGGCTAAGCAGTGTTCAGTGTTCAAGTGTGGCTAAGCAGTGTTCAGTGTTCAAGTGTGGCTAAGCAGTGTTCAGTGTTCAAGTGTGGCTAAGCAGTGTTCAGGTTCAAGTGTGGCTAAGCAGTGTTCAGGTTCAAGTGTGGCTAAGCAGTGTTCAGGTGTGTTCAAGTGTGGCTAAGCAGTGTTCAGTGTTCAAGTGTGGCTAAGCAGTGTTCAGTGTTCAAGTGTGGCTAAGCAGTGTTCAGTGTTCAAGTGTGGCTAAGCAGTGTTCAGTGTTCAAGTGTGGCTAAGCAGTGTTCAGTGTTCAAGTGTGGCTAAGCAGTGTTCAGTGTTCAAGTGTGGCTAAGCAGTGTTCAGTGTTCAAGTGTGGCTAAGCAGTGTTCAGTGTTCAAGTGTGGCTAAGCAGTGTTCAAGTGTGGCTAAGCAGTGTTCAGTGTTCAAGTGTGGCTCAGATCAGCATAAGTTAGCTTCAGTTCCAGTATATTGTAAGTTATTTTAGAAGATACATTTTCCTACATTCTTTTAATATTAATCCACTCTGGTAAAATCTAGTTAAGCTTTGATTTATTTAAGTCAGTATACATAACGTTTACAGTCTTTTGATTCACATGTGCTAGGTTTGTTTGTACAAGATGAAGTTTTTTTCTTGTGACAATGGCAAAGTTAATTATATTTACATAATTGACTATGATATAGTATAAGAGCTACTACCATCAAAATGATATTTCACATTGCAGATCAATTTCATAGTTCATCACTACTTCTTATATTAATTTACATACACTATATCTATATTAACAAAACCATGTAATGTGTGCAATAAATGTTATTGCAAACATTACTCCTGAGCATGATAGCGTTATGCAAAATATTTCTGCTAGAATGCGAGAAATGTATTGAGAGACAGAGTAAAAAACATAAAAAGACACAAGACAAACTGTCAAAATGATATGAAAATGAGTGAATACTTTTCATCTTTACCATTAATATATGCATGTCATTTCTAAATATCGAAATACTAGGGTGAAACGAAGATAAAAGAAATAAATCGCCATACCGAAAACGGATTTAAAGGTCCCCGAGACACACCTCACGTGCGTTTGTTTACAGGTAGGCCTACCTCCCTCCGCATTGGTAAGTTCCCTCATACACCATATACTTACGGCTACCAACCACTCCTCTCGTGACTCACTAGTGAATACACCGAAGCAAGCAAGTCTCTCAGAAAAAAATGCGAAGGAACTACTAATGTATTAACTCGCATCATCTCTGATATGCCTTTCTTCCTTAAAACAAAATGGCGTGCTTTTAAAAGTTCTTCACTGTATTTGAACAAATATTGGCACTACTCCCTCTCCATGACTGGCTCTACCGCTGGAAGATTGTTGTCGAGGTTGTCAGGATATTCAATCGGGAGAAAAAGTCATCGTAAAATCGCTTTAATCCAACCCAGCTTTTCTTTCAATGTCAGTGGACGACGAATACATTAATCTTTAGCCACTTCCACTTGCGCAAATAACAAAATCATTATTTCGCCACACTCACACACTTCAAAATACACACACTCACCGATGTTAGACTCGCAGATGAATTCAGTTCATTGTAAACACAGGAAAAGAAATTCACGAATAACAACACTTCTCCGGCCAAGACGAGTTGGTTTAATTGTTCCAATATTGTGTCATCACGCTTAATTTATGATACATGAATAGTTTCCCCATGATCTTTGGTTTAGCAATAAAAATATATTTCTAGCGTTTACGGAATATTGGTAGATACTACCAAGTAACGAACATTACAT
>NC_051415.1:15762846-15762929 GCF_015228065.2 Penaeus monodon
ACGCGTGCCACGCTTAAGATGAGCCCCACCCGCATAAAAAAAAAAAATAATAAATCATGTCAGAATGCATAATGTTACTACCC
>NC_051415.1:15762999-15763103 GCF_015228065.2 Penaeus monodon
CCACATACTTACGCATCGCCTACACCACCGGACACCGCACTATATTATATTCGTCCCATGTTCTGTTGTATGTTTGCCACATAGAATTGCGATAATGACATATA
>NC_051415.1:15767130-15767425 GCF_015228065.2 Penaeus monodon
AAACACACACCACACAGACATAATACCTTTTAATGATCATGAAATACTGATAATTCACACCCCATAGTCTGATTAAAAAAATACCCTTGTGCTACTCCATTCCCATAGCTTTCGTCCGTATCTGACTATATTCCCTAGATACTTAACATCTAAACGAGGATATTGATATCATCGTATGAGTGATCGGAACCTCTTATCCGAAACTATATACGTCTGAAGACTGATGCGTACTTATTTCCTCCTCGTAAAGGCGGGTGCGGTTATAGATTCCTATTATGGGGTTATAAGAGTGAAT
>NC_051415.1:15767522-15767703 GCF_015228065.2 Penaeus monodon
TATATATAATTGTGTATGTTCGTGTGCATTAATACATGAATATCTTTTCGTTTGTGTATATGTAACAGTACATATGAGTGTGTGTTTATACAGCAGGCAATTTATATATGATCCTTTGCAGGGATAAACACAGCAAGGAAAGGTAATATCAAGAGAGGATTTGGACGGCACTGTAACTGAC
>NC_051415.1:15770876-15771239 GCF_015228065.2 Penaeus monodon
CACGATAACGGTACAATCGACCTGACATCAGACTATGACCCGTATGAATAGAAGTACGAGACAAGAGTTGAGAGAGATGTGAACACGAGACCTGAGATCGAGATCTGGAGAGTAGAACGGAGCCGAAGCGATGTCTCCTGCAGCCATCTATACTAGACGTACGACGCACGACTGTCATTGACCGAGATCCGATGATCTCCGATGACGCAGAGACCCCTCGAGTGAGAGAGCAGAAAAGTGAGAGAGATGTCCGCACGTTATGATGCAGCCCCGAGACCCACGCCCTTGAGTGGATGAGGAGAGAGAGACGATGCACGAGAGAGCTTCAGACGAGAGACGCCCCCTGATCCTCACCGATCCCTC
>NC_051415.1:15771357-15771664 GCF_015228065.2 Penaeus monodon
TCAGGAAATGTCACCGCACGAGAACTCATAGATGATGAAGACTGTTATTGCATGACGACAGGTATGTGTATATGGAAAGTGGAGTAGAATCATGATGTGTATGGGTATGTGAGATTCTGATTCGAGACCTTTTGATCGAGATGTATCGCAATCTTGATTCCTCTCCTTCTCCGACCTGAGAGAGCATTGCGATTTTCGAGAGCGTCTCCCCCCCCGATTCCTCTTGCCATCTTTTCGTATTTTTGAGAGAGGAACCGCCCTAGGAGACGCCATCCTTCTCGATAGACCTGAGACGATTTTCCATCTT
>NC_051415.1:15772100-15772195 GCF_015228065.2 Penaeus monodon
CGACATCCAAAAGCCGGAGCGCAACTTCCTTCGACACAGTGCAAATCAGAAGGGAAGACGCCACAGTCCGCTCTCTCTACATCGCGCGATCATGT
>NC_051415.1:15772225-15772558 GCF_015228065.2 Penaeus monodon
TCCCCTGGTACGAAGCTGTTGTTTTGCCAGGGCCCTTGAACTACCTAGACAACCCCATAGTTTATACATGGGAGTGATGGGGCGTGAAAACGCTCGTGTATTTCCCCCACCAGCATGCTGGGGACGGAGCCAGAACAACCTGTATACTTGTTACCGGCCACAATCAGTCAGCTTTCCTATAAAACATTCTGTTTGGTGTTTATGAGTATAGCTATGCTATAAGGAATTCAGTCAAAGTTTCATTTGTTACAAGCCTACATTAGTACACAAGCATTCTTTTTGGCCTCCTTTCATCCATCATCAAGCCGACTCATTCTATCCACGATTAAAATG
>NC_051415.1:15774754-15774998 GCF_015228065.2 Penaeus monodon
CTCCTTATGGGATGGAAAGCTGACAACCTCCTCTCTTTCGCTGCGTCAGAGATCAATAATTATCCGTTTTTATTTAAAACTTCTTTTTTCTCCTTCTCATTGTACCTTTCATCATCTATTTCCTTCTCATTTTTCTGTGTTACCTTTTTCTATTCCTTAGTTTACTCTAGGGAAACTAAGGCCACTCGCTCATATATACGCAAAGGCGTGGTATATCTTGCATCTATATTTACTCTTTCTTTCT
>NC_051415.1:15777086-15777369 GCF_015228065.2 Penaeus monodon
CTGTTCTGGAAGATACACACTGCTCCATGAAAGACTAACCTTGAAGATAATAATGGTATTAATAACACGGCCAAGGGTATGGTTGATCAGATGTGGGCGGAGTCAGAGAGCAAGAGGGCGGGGCGATCGAAGCAACGCCTATAAAAGACGCGGCTCAAAATCACGAAACCAGAAGGGTCGAACGAAAAGCAGAGGTCGAATTCTTTAATCACTCAGAATTATCGTAGGAAGCTTTGCCATTCAAAGTCGCCAGTAGAGTTATTATTTTGGAGTTATCCTTACC
>NC_051415.1:15777403-15778307 GCF_015228065.2 Penaeus monodon
GCGTTTTCTCAGAGCACGTGGAAGAGGTCAAGCATCAGTACCTGGAGACGTTTGACCCCAGACATTACCATCGGACTTTTTATTCCTACTTGGACGAAGAGGTCAAGTTTTTCCTTCGACGCTACCACGAGATCTTCACTAACGGTAGGGAGTGCGGAAGGAAAATGATGTAGTTAAAACATAATAATAATAATGTCACCCTCCGTTTATTGTGGGGAAAAAAAGAAAAACGTACGGGTTAGAAGTTAATTATTCCGTAAAGCATAATGTAGAATAATTTCGTACCAGGATGACATGGAATGATTTACGATAACCAGATATTTGCCAGATTTTTTTATTATTATTATCTTCATCCGTACCTTCTTTGAAAGAAAATATGACTTGGTATCAAACTTCTGAATTATCGCCTCTAACGTGTCTGCCTCTTTCCCATCGTCATCCGTCTCTTAATCACCGATTATCATACAATAATATCCTTCTCAACCAATCTGTCTTTTAACTCACCTACAGACCCATTGCTCTCCGCCCGATGCCGAAGCCGTCGTCGAGTGCTTGAATTCGGATGCGGTCCTGTCCCCGTGTATGCTGCCTCTGCCGCCTTCTTCTCCGAATCCATCACCATGGCTGAGATCATACCCGCCAACAGGTAAGACGCTCACAGGTATGAACCAGGAACAGATGAAAGACTCATTGCTTTAATTGACCGGTGAATTAGCTTGCTTTATCTGATAACACGATAGAAAAGGCAGGTACAAGTAACAGCAAAGAGTTCCCTGGACGAAGTGCTTACGAAGAGTAAATTTGAGAAGTCAAATGGCTGGTTTCTAATTGGAATAGTGCTGTTTCTTGTTCCGCCGTTTGCGACGCAAATCTCTCCTTTAGTACAGGAAACTGCTCTGTCAGA
>NC_051415.1:15778740-15779246 GCF_015228065.2 Penaeus monodon
CCCTAAAATGTGACGATGAATGAGCATCATGTTCATCGTTTTCCAATAATGGCCTCGTTTATGTGACTCCAAATAGACAGACAAATGCCAGGGATGCATGACTATACTGCCGAAGGTGCTGCCATATTTCATGCAGTTTTAGCGAGTAATCGATTTCTTGCTGTTTTAAAGCTAATTACATACCTTGCAATTGCAAAGCCAGCGTTTGGTCACTTAACAACTCCACCTTTAATGCAGCATTACCACGGGATAATATCATCTAACATAGACATTAATATCCCTCAGTCATATTACCCTTGCGATTTCGCCATTATCAAAAGCGTCAGATTACCTAATCCATCAGTTGGTATTTATTATTTAATTGTGTTTCCCGTTTCTCCCAGATCGGAAATTGAGTCTTGGATGGACTGCAGACCCGAAGCACTGGACTGGTCGCCGTTCTTTAGTTACCTCGCAAGTCTGGGAGATGGCAGGTCAGTCGGGGCCCACGGTTCTGTTGCTCGTCA
>NC_051415.1:15779910-15780064 GCF_015228065.2 Penaeus monodon
TAGTTATAAATGTTATCATTAGAATTTTAAAAGATAATATCGAGTTGTTATCTTTCCTATTTGGTAATTGTTGCATAAATGTACTTCATTTTAATACTATTTGATCTATCTTACAAGTTAGTTCTTATGCAGTGCTCCTAATGACACTCCTTCA
>NC_051415.1:15780130-15780196 GCF_015228065.2 Penaeus monodon
CTTTCTTCTCATTATCTTTCTTACTTGTTTCTCCTCCCTCCATCTTCCGTCTCACCTTCTCTTCCG
>NC_051415.1:15781063-15781995 GCF_015228065.2 Penaeus monodon
AGAAAAGAAGAGGAAATAACCGAGCGCTTGCGAGAGGTCTTCCAAGTGGTCATTCCCTGCGACGGAACCCTGGAGGAGCCTCTCGCCCCGATCCGCCAGAGGTAAGGCAAAATGTTGATACATTATTCGACTTCCTGGGAGTTTTATCACTGTTCTAGACGTTGATGTTCTTGTTTGATGTATTTATATGTAGTTTGTTTCATGGGATTAGTTATATTAATAGTGGATTATATAATTGTGAAGGTGAATCAATGTACCACCATCTTGGCATATAAAATTTGTTTGAGTTTACCATAAAAATAATTTTCTATATCGTCTACATCTGTACCAAAGAAAACTTGAAGCTTTAAGACACGATTTTTAAAATCGTTTATTTTCACTTTACTAATGCATATGATATAATTTAAAGTGGGATGAAATTTTCTTGAGATTAAAATACCCGTAGGTTAGCGTGATTCAATCAGTTATTTGGTGTCGTTCTTATCAGTAAATTTAGCAATAGCAGTTCGCAAATTATAAATCCAACAAATGTTTCCCACAAATTTGAATAATAAGGAAACATTTACAGGAAAACAGCAAGCGTCATTTTTTGTCGTGAAGTGATCATTCTTGAATAAAACGAATAAGCATGTTGTAATTTTAAGATATAAGGGTGGGCGGTAAGCAAAAAAGGACTACCCCTTGTATAGAGTATATTGTATTGTGTACAAGCCCTTTCTATACTGTTATTGATTCATGGTTCGTCTGGTATAAGTTTCGATAATTAAAATCACATCACGCATTTACGTATATTATCTCATTGTCATAATATTAAGTAGGCTTCCTTAATAGTGAATGGGTTATATTGAATGATGATGTAATAGCCTCTTATTCATTAAGATTTTAAGGGAACCTTCAAAATGAAAAGATAATAACGTTATCTTGACTTCAGT
>NC_051415.1:15782072-15782307 GCF_015228065.2 Penaeus monodon
TCCTCAGAACAACGGCCAATTAAAAACCATATTACTGTGTAATCACAAGTTCAGAATTTGACAATAATGCTTGCTTATTCGGTCAAAGCTTGTTTTCAGCTTCAATATAAATTTCATTGGGTTGGAACTGGAATTAATGTCGGGATTTTCAGTGTCATTTATACCTGTCAATATTATTTCCAACCTAAACCAGTAAACAAGTGGATATGTTTAATTGGCTAGTTTGGAATTAAGA
>NC_051415.1:15782335-15783082 GCF_015228065.2 Penaeus monodon
GCAAAACTGGTTGCAATCATAAAAAAAAAACTTTCACATTTATTCAAATGCTTTATCATCTGTTTTATTATGTAATATTCAAATTGGATCATTTTCACTGTGACTTCTCCCAGAATGCTGTGCAAGATTCCGTAAGAATATAAATCACTGAAATCTCAACAGCATGGTGCTATGACTTGTCTACACTAAAGCTTTTATGTCAATCATTAACCGTTAATCATGGGCAGGGCCGTTAAGGATAAGTGGACAACTAACACGAAGGGAAACGCTCGTTCTGTTAACTTTACGATTATTTTTAAAAGGATTATTTCATGGCATTGATGCATTCACCTTTCATAGTGACCAAATAGCAACAGTGATCATCCGGGAGCATGATACCTCCCACTGATAATGTCAGCTGAAGTTATGGAAAGAAAGAATAAAGTTTCCCGAAAATCCAGATGTAGTTTCCCCGCAGGCTTCGCGTTGAATAGTATTAATAACACTGCAGTTTTCTGGACATTTCTCATTAAGCCAGTTATGAGTACAGCGATAATGCCTGCAGTGACTTTGTATTGTAATACCGCAATCAGCTTACAGTAATGATAATATGACTTTTGTTCTACGATTTTTTTAGGTATGACGTGATCATGACGACCCTTTGCCTAGAGTTCGCGACCACGACCAAGGACGACTACCGAACTATGCTCGGTCGTGTCGTCAACCTGCTGAGGCCCGGCGGTGTCCTGCTGATGGCGGTATGTTGAC
>NC_051415.1:15783224-15783345 GCF_015228065.2 Penaeus monodon
TTTGAACCTGCTTAATATCAATTCTGTGTGCTTCCGAATATGTTTTAGGTAATAAGATAGGCAGAAAGAACATACATACGAACACGCTGTGCTAAATATTACCTATGAACTACACACACGC
>NC_051415.1:15783383-15783749 GCF_015228065.2 Penaeus monodon
TATTACTCCCAGGCACTTCTCCGTTCTTGACATTTCGAAACGCTTTCAGGTGATTTTTCAAACTTCCTTCAATTCTGAAAAAGACTCTTCCCACCTCAGGGCGCCCTTGGCAACACTTCCTACTCCGTGGGGTCGACGCGCTACCCTTCCGTCAGTCTCCAGAAGGAGGACCTTGAGGAGGCAGTCGCTGCGGTGGGCTTGCGCGTGGCCTCCATGGCGACCCTCGAGCGACTGACATCCTCGAAGGAGAAGCCGGCGGACCATCGAGGCGTGTTCTTCGTCGCGGCTGAGAAACAGGGAGAACCGGGGGTGTAGCGGGAGACACTGCTGATATGTTATAAAGGCAGGATAAATGAACGAAAAGGT
>NC_051415.1:15784333-15784451 GCF_015228065.2 Penaeus monodon
TTTATGCATAATTCCATAATCCCTGGCGAGCAGACTAGATTTCCTCCATATTTAACAATATGTAAAACCTGTACTTGACTGATGCAATGCACTGCACTCTTGTGTGTGCGTGTGTGAT
>NC_051415.1:15784848-15785304 GCF_015228065.2 Penaeus monodon
TCATTATGACACTAGAAGTAAACAGTATCCGATTGCATAGCATTTTAAGTTGACATCTGTATTTTTTAAAGATGCATCACCACCTTTCACAATGGATTGGAAGCAGCGCTTCCGTCATTGTGTGCTTGAATGATTCATTGCCGTAGGGAGAAAAGCCAAGCAAGTAAAGATATAATTTTTATTGATCTCGGTACAGTGTTAATAAAATTAGTTAAAGTCAGCCAAGCAAGTGATTATTTATAACTCACTTAAACTTGATCTTTTTAATCATAAAAGATGATGGTATCCTTAGTATTATTAATGTTATTAATGAACATCCCCAAACAGCAATACAAAAACTTATATTTTGTTATATTTTGACTTTATTTTGTTATTTCCTTATGCATAGCTTTTTTCTCTCTGAAGTTTGTCAGCATTATATGTTTAAGCCCCATGACCTGTCAAACTTTATCGTTA
>NC_051415.1:15785646-15787030 GCF_015228065.2 Penaeus monodon
CTCAGTAAGCATCCACATGAGCTCTCAAGTAAGGCAAGGTACTGTGAATTTTTGAAATACGCACTCGCTCCATCTGTTTCAACTCGTTTTCTCTCTAGGTGTTTATAGCCGTTGTTCTCCCGTTGATCACCTGTTTTCTAAAAGGTAATAAAAAACATATTTTCTAGTCGTTCCCCACTCTACAATAAACTGGTCTCAATCAGACAGCATCGTTTTCTGTAATCATTTTTTTTTTTTAAGGCAAAGGAGAAAGAATAAGGCATGTTAAGAGAAAGTTGTATTTGTACATAATAAATACATGTCAGGAACCTGCCCGACGCATACATTCCTCCCTTCATTCCAGTGTTATCTTATGTACAGGTTCTGGATCCATGAGGTGGGTTTACGTGCTCCGTGTGAGGGAGGGGAAAACGAACCTTATGGATTCCTCTTTTAAGACCGAGATATATATATTTAGAGTGCCGGGTTTGCTCTAGCTTAACGACTAATGATAAACGTAAATGATATTTCTAAACGAAACTCTTTCAACGTAGTGAAAGATTAATTTTGCATGCTTCTGTATCTCGATCTTTGTGTTATTCATTTACACTCATTCTCATGCAGTCAAAGGGTTCGCTCAAAGCCTAACAAGTAAAGCAAAAAAAATAACAAATACTAGTAAATCCACTCGTAACAACGAACGTGATGGATAACTGGCAACGTGTAGAAGAATATGAAAGTTTTCCTTATTTAAAAATATATATAATTTTGCTCACATTCCTGGTTGTATTTTTATTTTCTTTGTGTTAAAAAATATATATGAAAATTCCAATACGTTGCCAACAACACTAAACTAATTGTATGTTGCTCCTAACATAACATGCTATAACATTTATCCACATGTAAATTAACAACTATAAAGAAATACGCAAGTAACAAAAAAAGAAAAAAAACTTAAATCTTTAAACTATAATGTGTATCAAGAAATCTGAATGAGTATGATTTTTTACGCAGAATTAATGAATCATTATACAGCCCTAGTAACTTTAAGCCCAGAAAGTACAATTTATTTCTTGTAGTATTTACTCTCTTTGATCAATCTTATGTAGCCCTGAACTGAATTAAGATTATGGAAAAAATAACAGAACAAGATAAACTCATCCAGTGGGTGCGAAAAGAGAGCAGAACGTAAAGAAGTTTTTTCATGACCTCTTTAAAATGTCAGACATCTTATCCTAGGAACCGACGCATGCCTTTTTACACAGAGGCTTTCCCTGCTATTTACAGCAAACACGGAAGCCAAAGCCATGCACTACTTAGGCGAATACTGGACTTACGTGATGAGAGGGGAGCCAACGGCGGCGGATGAGGAAGCACGCGGTGGAAGAATGCTTGGGATGCAGCA
>NC_051415.1:15787130-15789937 GCF_015228065.2 Penaeus monodon
TGCTTGAGTGTAGATCGATGTCTGTGTCTCAAAATGTGTGTGTCTTTAATGTACATCCAGTGAAGTCATGTTATGAAATGCAATATAGTGTATATTGATGTGTTGGTGGAAGCTGGCGCTCAGTCAACTGATATGTTTTCTGTGTGCAGGTTTTCACAAGTTTGTGTGTGTGTCAGAAATAAAATTGCATTGATGTACTGGTGTATATGCACTAATACATATATGCTTTAGGCGCCGCACTTCACTAAATGTACAGCGTGTATATCCACTGAGCTTTGTAACAATGGATGTGTTCTGAAGGTGTGTTTGTAACAAGTGCATATTGAATCAGTGCATAGATGACAGATGTACATTATTTTGTTTAGTGTATGTGTGTGGTAGACTGGATAGTCTTAGGGAGACTTAAATTATCTTGCTCTGTGAGTGTCCCAGCGCCTACGAAAGTTCCACTGCTGCTCCCTGTTCTGACCGCCTATCCCGCTGGAGATACGACCATCATGTAAACCCGGGTCGTAACTGTGGGAGGAGTAGGGCGGGCCAGGAGGAAGCAGCTCGTCTCTCTGACTGTGAAACTGAGGTGTTCCTGACGGTGGGCGCCGGTTGCCGGAAGGGCGGCCGCGGTAACCGAAACCTTGCTGGCGTTGCGAAGGTCCTCGGCCGCTGCTCATGCTTTGGTGGTACGAGTTTGTATTTTGTGTTTTGGTATTTACAGTGCTGACACCAGGCGTGTTACTATCGGCGTTACCAGTGTATGGGTTGAGGGCAGCTTGAGGGGCATTGGATGGCCCCTGGTAGGCATCCCCGCTCCCATGTTGCTGGTGCACCACATGCCCCTCGACCCCTCCTGAGGGCGAAGCTCCCGTCACCTTGCTGGCCTCAGTGCCTCCATTATTGCTGTAATGATCGAGAGTGTTCATTAGATCGTCCCAAAGACAGCGAACTCCGCATCCCGCTGTCCCAGTTCCCTTTGTGTCTGACTCGGAGAACTGGCTCACCATACTATTGCTACTGCTAACTTGGCCGTTATAGCTCGGATTATTGTAATTGTTGTACTGAGTTGGAAAGTTATTGTTGGAACCTCTGTTACCATTAGAGCCCATCGTATTGAAGGCATTGTTATTCTGATTGTAAATTGGATCTTTGTTATTATTAGAAGGACTTCTATTGCTGTTAACCTTTACACCAGATTCAAACCCCTGATTAAAGCCATGAAGGAACCCGTCTTTGTACCCTTGCCCTCCATCTGCTGCGTCAAAGTCTTGTCTGTCATTCACGTTACGGTTGAAGTGAACGTGCTGCCGTCTGAAAGAGCCAAGAGGTTTATTGTCACGCCTTTGCCCGTTGTCATCGTCACCGAAATAATACCCGTAAATCATGTCAAGACTCTGAGCTCCGAACTGCATCTGCTCAGGAGACACATTTTCCTCGCTTCTTTGATGCCGTTCAGGGTGCCATTCTGTTTCCGGAAAAAAATCTGACCGTCGAACACTGTAGGAGTTAGAGGGAGACGCATGCAAGTTCCCGCCATAACTTGAGACAGTGTGCTCAGTCGTCGGGTAAAGCGCTTGTTGTGACTGTCCTTTCCCGTCATCGGTCTTCTTGGGAGTATGAGTCACCGAGAAGGAGTGATTGGTGTGATGCGTCACGGTCAAGTTGTACTCGGGAACGTGAGTGGGCGCCGCGTCAGGAACGTCCTTGTCTTGGGTGGTCGGATTTTGATCGTTATACACATTGACTGTGACCTGAACTGTCGGATGAGAGGGGCTCGGCTGCTGGACATAGATTGGGTCAGGATGGAGGTCAAAGGTCCCGCTGTCATAGCTAAAGTCAGGAGGGGTGTAGGCCGGAGGGACGTAGTCCGGAGGGCTTACCTGCACGTCGCGAGCGCTGCGGTGGAAGTTTCGGCGGCTGAGCCTGGGGAAGAAGTTCCTGAGTCCGGCCATGGTGCCGTCCACGAACTGGCGGAAGGTCAGGCGAGGGCGCTCCTGACGTAGCACAGGGCGAGGGCGCTGAGGGTCGTTAGGAGCTACCAAGTTGTCGCTGGACTGACGGGCCGGGAGGTCATCGAGGGGGACGGGGCGCTGGCGTTTGCGGCCGGGAAAAGAGGGGCGATTCTCTCGTGCTGCTCCTGGCCGGCTGTTGAAGGACCTGGCGCGGGCGACACAGTCAGTCAGCGACATGGTGTTGCAGATGATAGTATCCCCATTATTGCGAGGAATGCCATTATCATATTACCAACTGATCAGATATTAACCTTTTTAGCCTGTCTTCTACATACCCATGCTAATCATCCTTTACTTGCAGTCAACGCTATTATTTTGCGCAACCAACAGCCACTTACTTGAGCATGCCCGTGCCAATTCTCGAGGCCATGTCACTCATGTCGTCCACAAATCCTCTGACCATCTGCTGCAGCCTGGAGGCACGCTGGGCACTGGCGGACCCGAGAAGGGCCAGTGCCACCACGAGGACCAGGGTCATGCGCTGGCGGAGGGGGAGAGGACGAAAGTACATGAGAAATTATGTTGAAGTTAAGGTTGTGTGGTGGCCCGCCTTCCCTTTGTTTTGGATATTCTACATTTTCAGATATTTGCAGGTAATTCTGAAGTAATGGCGATAATACACAAAGTTGCTATTAACAGTTCTGTTCTCTTTTTTAGTATCTAAACGTAGCATTTATATAAACAGTGCATTATTAATACGCTATATTCGAAGCCGTTCAAGAACAGATTGTACTTACGAGCAACAAAAAAGTACCATTAAACAAATATAAAGTAAATAAGGAAAACGTAAGCAATATGCCGCCG
>NC_051415.1:15789980-15790622 GCF_015228065.2 Penaeus monodon
ATGATGCCCTGAAGAAGTAGCAGAACGCCTTTCTTATCCTTCCTGTCGTTGTTTTGTTAACTTGTTCAGCAGGAAGCCTCTACGTATAACGCGGGAAGGGTGAGTGGTGTATATCTAATCAGAAATAATTTTTTGTCCGTGTATGTAAGAATAGGAGTTGAATGATTTAGCTTTGATTATGCTATTGCAATTGCCTTTATTACGAGATTTGCCATCAAGGAAGTTCGCTTGATAATATTTTCAAAATATGCATAAACAGGAGATAAAAATGAATTGGAATGCTTCTCAAAGGCGTTTTTTGAACCGGTGTGGCCGGAAGGAAGTTGGCTAGGGGGGAGGGGGGTTAAGGGTTGGGTAGGGGGGTAAGGACGTGTAGGCAGGGTGTATGTGGGGGTGTAAGGAAGTGTAAGCCGGGAGGGGAGTGTAAATGTGGGTGGAGAGGAGGGGGATTAGGACCAGGTGGGGGGAAGGGGTCCAGCGGTGTTTTAAACAGTTAAGTGGGAGGGGGAGGAATTGGGAGGGGAGGGGGGAGGCATGTGCCTGGGTGCCTCGAGGACGGAGAAAGAAAAGTGGTTTGCGGAGAAGATAATGCGCAAATGAAAATATGTTGAAGATATGTGATTTACTAGATGCGCGCGCGCT
>NC_051415.1:15790699-15790946 GCF_015228065.2 Penaeus monodon
TGTATACGCATACACATACTTGCACACACAAACGCTGAAAGAATAGTCCTCTGCTGCCATTAACTGTTATTTAATGAGATTCTTGGTAATTACTTTTATTGTTTAAGCAATTAAGAGCAAATTGACAACGAATTCTACATAAAGATTTGTTAACGGAATAGTTGTATTAAGTGCATTTTACCAATAATATACTCACACTGTCCATTTTGGTTCATGCAGATCTTACCCTGTAAATTCCCGTGCTAGA
>NC_051415.1:15791045-15791161 GCF_015228065.2 Penaeus monodon
GGAATTTTTACCAAATAGCATGCCTTCTATATGTTTCTAAATAAAGAAGAGAGATGCCTTAGAAAGTTGCAAACTTCTGGACAAGAAATATAAGCGAGACGACTTTGTGGCGAGCG
>NC_051415.1:15791866-15792029 GCF_015228065.2 Penaeus monodon
CGTCGGCCACTCAGTCGATGTGACATAGCATCATGTCTCTCCGCTTCGTATAGGATGTCATGCCTGGCGAACGAACATGAGAGCAACTGTTGCCTATGTAGCAGCCCTCTCTCATGCGTGATGATCAAGGACGGCAAGACCGATACGTTGCACTGCAATCTTA
>NC_051415.1:15792786-15793424 GCF_015228065.2 Penaeus monodon
GATTGTATGTGTTATAGAAAATAAGTGCTACTTCCTACCAACTGACAATATACCGAGTATGCAAACAGACCATCCATTTTGTTATCAGAAGTGAGTGCAAAGTACATTTCCTTGTTCCATATGGTGTAACATTAATGTGCGAGTTCATATCCGCAGCATCGTATAGTAATTGATGGAAAACATGAAATTCTCCACATTTCGCTTGCCGCACGCGTTCTTGCAGATGTCACGCTCCATAAATCGATCAGAACGTGCTTCGTCAGAAACTTTCATTCAGTTCAGTACGAAGAGTAAGAGATCCCGGTTTTCACCCGCTCCTACTGCGGGCGGTAAAAGAAATTCGGGTGTTCTTTCGACATTGCGACACATTTCGGTGGAGATACGCCAGTCATTCAGAAATGTACGTTATTAGTCGGTAGGTTTCTGCATATTTCATTAGAGGGAGTAAAAAGTACGAGAAAGTTCATGAAAGATAACGTTTGCATTGCAGTTTCTGCGGTGTTTCTAAGCAGAGCGTGGAATTTTCTTTCTGTGTGAGCTGGAAGGAAAACAGGTATAATTTTCTACGTTCTGCTTGATGTACGGTTACTTACAGCTGGTATAACCCATGATAAATGCTTCAAACATACATTAGTTTA
>NC_051415.1:15793538-15793729 GCF_015228065.2 Penaeus monodon
CACGAAAGTCTTTTATATTAGCTCATAAAATGTTACATTCCCAATTACAAGCAGCACCGTTTTAGAGTATCAATAAATCTCGCCAGTGACAGCGCTAAAGGTGGTTTATTATTCAAAATTACTCTGTGCATTTATTTGGCTTCCACTCACTTATTTTCTTCTTTGCTGTTTTCGAAGGTTATCCCGATAGG
>NC_051415.1:15794877-15795077 GCF_015228065.2 Penaeus monodon
TGTTAATAAGATAAATACCCTTTCTCCTATTCATGTCATTTACTGTGTCTGGCCCGTCTGCTTTCATTGGCAACCCTTCTAGCGGCGCCTACGACCCTAAGCGCGGAAATGAACCAGGAACTCGGCGCCGGCGTATCAGCGGCTAACGAAGCGGCGCGCGTAGTGAGGGAGAAAGTCAAAAGAGGATGACGTATTTCCTC
>NC_051415.1:15795108-15795651 GCF_015228065.2 Penaeus monodon
GCTTTCCGTGAGCTTCCGAAAAGGGTGTCACCAGACTTCAGAAAGTGTGCCATCCCTTTATAGTAGTGGTGATAAATAGCGGGTAGTACAGAGCTCATTCGTAAATATGGTTTATGCAGTTGTGTTTTCGTGTTATGTAATCAGTCACATTTTTTCCAGTTTGTGATACAGTATTGCATGTCTTGTAACTACAGACAGTAGCATTACAACGTGAAACATGGTTATTGATCGCGTAATATATTATAAAATATACTACTCTACAACTCAAGAATAGACTCAGACTTCACTTCCTCCTACCCATAAATACTACTTTTACTCAAGCCTGATATAAAGTCTCGCCTTTAATGTCGGTCGTAAGATAATGACAAATCGTCAAACGTCACTAAGAACAGGTCTACAACACATAAAAGAAAATTATATGTTATTGCGATATATTTTATGGCCGTTCAACCAAGAATGAAAGCCTGAGTGATAGTGACAAAAGTGTGACGTAGGCCTTTGTGAGGGCGAGAGCAAGCTGTTGGATTTGTGATTAAACGGCAC
>NC_051415.1:15796105-15796358 GCF_015228065.2 Penaeus monodon
CCTTAGAACCGCCTTATCAAGAGCGTGAGACAGTAAGCTGAATCTCTCCTTCCCAACACGGACGTACAAAATATATCTGGGTCGCTTCACAAGGGAAACCCCAAGTAATGTCTGAGTATTAAAGACTTGAAGGCCTCAGGCTCGGATGAACACCATGCTGTGTGAGTTACTATTTATGTACAATTCAAAATGTTCCACGACGGGTGTGTATATTATAATTGCGGTGAACTGAATATATCTGCGCGCGGGCGTA
>NC_051415.1:15796541-15796755 GCF_015228065.2 Penaeus monodon
CATATATGAGAATAGTCTTCATTCCGTCGAGATGTTGCCATACCAATTGCGTTCTTAGGTTTAGACAATAGTTCATTATCCTTCCGTTACTGCCAAATAAGTGTCTTGTTTTCATCTCCATTTCGTTTGGAGAAGCTCATCCTTTTCGAAACTCTCAGAGGGGTGCCTGCCTATGTTTCCCGGCCCCTTGAACTAATTTAACCTAATTAAATAT
>NC_051415.1:15796823-15797272 GCF_015228065.2 Penaeus monodon
GGGCTTCGTCTCACCCAAAGACAGGTGAACAAGGATGGACCTCTGGCCAGACGTCCCTAGACAGTAGCAAAGGGCGTGACAAAGCGAAACCGTGGGCTCTCGACGGTCTGCAAGTCACGCAGAATGCCCTCGGGACAGCTTTCCGTCGTCATGGTGGTCCACTAACATGCTTTTGGCGCCCTTTGCCGCTGTTGCTGTGGTGGTTCATGAATGTGACTCTGTTTCTTTTGCGTTGTCATAGCGATATCTCAGTTTTACTACATATATTATCAGATACAAATTCCTACGTAAATCACAAAGATACAACGTAAGTCACTTTACGCTACTTGTGTCATTTTTGCACAGAATCGGACTGAAGAGTACGGGTTGTTAGTGGTTGTCATTTGTGTTTGCTCTTATGTCATTTTTATCATTCTCCATTTTATATTGGCTTATTATTCTCTTCCATG
>NC_051415.1:15797338-15797731 GCF_015228065.2 Penaeus monodon
CTCCGTTTCCTTAATGATCCAGTTCCATTACGATATTGTACATATTACATATTATAATACAATGTGTCATTTTCCCCTCAGGGCACAGGCCGTGGGGATCAGCTGATAAAGGGGGACGTAGAATCAAAGGCCACACCGCTTTCTAGTAATGAAAAAACACAGAGCACCTGAAACAAAATCTATGGAAGCAAAGGTCACGCACCTGAATCCGGATTTTCTTTACGGGAACGCGGTCGGATGTCCGTTACGTCGTTGACATTGGCATTGGAGGGAGGGCCATTAAACATAATAACGGCCCTTTTGTGGGTCATGTGGGGTATGTGGCACGGAAATGTGGGTCTCGCCAGCAAGTTGCCAGTATTCGTAAAGGGTAGGGAGAGAATTTTCGTACTA
>NC_051415.1:15797882-15798129 GCF_015228065.2 Penaeus monodon
TTTTTATTTTTTTCAATTGCATCAAACTAATCAAAAATAAGATCAGTTTGCAAAGCGTCAAAACAGAGCGATACCAAAGATAAGGCCAAGAGCGACATATGGCCAAGAAAGTTACGCTGCTAATCGACCGTAAAACGCAGCTAGTAAAGATAATGAAGCCTTATCAACACGCACTCCAATTCCAGTTCCTCAGACCAGATGGCGACGTGAGCCGTGCGATGGCTGGATCCTGATAACAGTAATCAGC
>NC_051415.1:15798218-15798389 GCF_015228065.2 Penaeus monodon
CAGCGAAGGCCGACGCACAGGACTGGGAGCACCTCGAACGCTTGTGCACTACTGACCTAAATCGATCTTTGCACAGTGCTAGTTTCGGCTGTGAGCCTAATGGCCATCGCTGACTCTCCGTCACGGGAGGAAAGCCGGAAACGCCACAGTGGCGTCTGGGGAAGGGGCGAG
>NC_051415.1:15799751-15800251 GCF_015228065.2 Penaeus monodon
CACACACACACACAATTTTCTTCTATTTAGAGACCATTATTTTTTCATTCATTTCCCGCACCACGGCCTGAGTGCACTTATCAGACCATGACACAGCCGTTTGTGGGCGCGCGGTGGAACGAGACCAGTGTAAGGAAAAGTTGTAAATAAAATCTCGGGAAAGCTCTTTAGCCATTCCTTGAAGGAGACAGCTGAAAAGAAAGGCAAATGGAAATGATGTCAGAAAGACGTAAGGGTAGGATTGCAATGGGTTCTTTGCGTATGAAAATTTCATCGTTTAAATTTATAATTCCTGTTGATGACTCAAATTCCATCCTTCTAACCATCCTTCCTCTCTCTTTCCCATCCCTTCTATTTCTACTTTATTATCCTTACAGCCTCCTTCACATTTTCTTCAAGTTGGAGAAAACCTTATTTTGAGCCTATGTGAGCACATGTAAGTACTCTACGCTCTACCTTGGCTCATTGTTTCCTTGCATACATGACTTAGCACTATACCT
>NC_051415.1:15800425-15800508 GCF_015228065.2 Penaeus monodon
CGTAATCAGTGAAGAGGCAATGCAGCTTTCGAACTTAGGCATTAATAGGTCACGAATGAGGCAAAAGTTTGCGGTCTGATTGA
>NC_051415.1:15800828-15800979 GCF_015228065.2 Penaeus monodon
TCTTTCCAAAATGGGCGAATTTTGGGCAGTACTTTTTTATTTGTTATTATTCTTATTATTCTATGAATAACAACATACCACTTTGATATTGCAAATGTATATGTATCCAGGAAGCTTCTAAAACTAAATACCAGTCAAATCTAGATGTCGA
>NC_051415.1:15801581-15801729 GCF_015228065.2 Penaeus monodon
GTTGGCGCCCAGAGCAGGACAAGATGAGGAGAAAGGGGCGAGCTATGCAAGATGTAAAAGGCGCGGGTGTACGCCCACGGCAGGACGAGGCGCGAACACGGCCGTAGAAAGCGGAACGGACATTTGACGATGAAAAAAAAAGGATGTT
>NC_051415.1:15801759-15803114 GCF_015228065.2 Penaeus monodon
ACCGTAGCTGTAGCGTCTCATATTGAGTAGGAATGTAAACGCGGAACAAAGGTGTCTTCCATTCTTTCTTCTTATGTGTGGCAAGATGATGCAGCACAATGTAAAAAAAAAAGCACACTTTTGACCTTGTTCATGAAAAGCGGTACAAGGAACATCTGTTTATACAACGTACGTCAGAAATTAGATATTACTTGAATCAGTAACGGTGTACGTATTTCTTTTGTTCTTAAAGCATATTTACATAGTGTATACTTACTATGATTCCCATGTCTATATTTTTGGATTCGCAATGTTATGGATATGGGGTATGCGATATGCGACAGAATGAACTTGGAAATTAACATGAAATATATGCTTTACTGTTTTTTTAAGATATGTATTACTCTTGTGACGATTAACATGACAAATTTACCGGAAAGGTGTAAGTAGAAGAACATATTAATAACTGTTCAACTCTCATTATTATTCTAATAATATATGCACAACTTATAAACGATCGAAGAATATGTGATTAGACCAGGTTGACCTTGTTTCATGTGCAGCAGTGTAATAATGCCACATTTAAAAGACCGAAAATGAGCTCACTTTTGTTCAAGGTCGATATCATTAACTACAGCTATAAAAGGTTTTATAATGTGGATTGTTAACTCATTTATGCTACTTTCTTAACACAAAGATAATAATTAATCCCTAGCGGTATCTTATCAGAATTGATTAAAAAGCGTTATCTGAAGACAACAAGCAAAGAGGTGTACAGCAAGTACATTCAGTGATTTAAACGCAAGCACAGGTACTAATCCAGACGCACTGGAAAAGCAAAGATCGGCGGACCTTCTACTATGGATTGGCTACTTGGAAGCAACCTAAAGCCACTTCTAGTGAAACAAACATCGCTATTTGGCGAGTTGCTGCGGCAGGGGGATAGAAACCCTTTCGAAGTCCGCACCAGTCGTTAGGGCCGACTGTTATACCTCGTTCTGGACTGGTTATGAATTCATTTGAAAACTCATTTCAATCGTATATTTCAAAATCTATTTAAATCATTAAACGACAGAATCTCTTACATAGGATTGTATCAATCACACAAACAATTCCACTACGTTTGTTAAAGAGCCACCTGATCGCAGAGAGGTAATAAGTACAACCTCAAATTCACACTTGCAAAACTTACCATATTGAACGTAGTAAGGGCGTGAAGTGAACAAGAGAGCACTTGGTTCCACGTGTGTGTTCCTCGAGAGCTGCACCTCGACTGGAGTTGTGAACAGAAACTTTCAGAAAGTAAACCACACTGAACCGATCTTGCTGTCATCCTCCGCGCATGCGCACTCATCTTGCGCACGCTCTTAACTTTT
>NC_051415.1:15803163-15803513 GCF_015228065.2 Penaeus monodon
GTACGAGAGACTACCATGTTCTATAAATACTATAATCGAACTTATTTCACATGAGATCGCCCCTTATTTCTAAAATGAGACTTTTAAAACGAAATCGAATATGGGCAAAATATATATATAAGAAAAAAAAAAACTTTCCCAAAAGACATGACAGTTCCGGAAACAAGAAAAATTATACCACACCCCCAGTGCAGAGCAAAAGGTGGCGTGAAATATTGGCTCCGTGAGAGCACACCTGTAAACACCTGATGTCGGCCTTTTTTTTCCCCAAGGCCTAGATAAAGCGGCCGACACCCATAGGTTCGCGATCAGAAAGTGTGGGGAAAAAGTATGTGCTAGAGGCAACACGA
>NC_051415.1:15803540-15803788 GCF_015228065.2 Penaeus monodon
ACGAGACTTGTTAGATTGTTGACATACACTTTTTTTCTCCGAAAGAATCATAACCTCCTAAACATTTACGTATTTTTTTTTTTTCTAGTTTTTAACGTGGGGTAATTTTCTCCCATGTTAAGAACTACAAATGATGAAAAGTAATTTCTTTTACTTTTTAAAACCTTTCTTAAAAAAAAAAATCAAACAGTTCTGAAAATAAATGATAAAAACATTTCCTGAGAATGTACCTCTTTAACTTTTTCTAG
>NC_051415.1:15804540-15804634 GCF_015228065.2 Penaeus monodon
CCAAGAATGCTCTATTATTTCCGTTCGCCCTAGGAGTTAACATTTTGTGGCAGTTCAGAAATGTGTGACTGAGAATGAATAATTTCACTATGTA
>NC_051415.1:15804707-15805207 GCF_015228065.2 Penaeus monodon
ACATCTTCTCGATATTACGTCTCTTCTGTTTTATCGAACCAAATAAGTCGGGAAAAATCTGCGAGACTATGATATCAAAGAAATGATAGAATGTGGAGTAGAAAAGACCGTGGTTGAAATTCGGGCTCTTCACGAAGGCGGTTTTCACTCGATGCACTACAGACGTCAGAGTTGTAATGAGATTGTATTTCCTACAGCTGGCGTGTCTCTCCAAAGCCTAAATACTTTTCACACTCTGGTTAGCTACTCAAACATATTTCCCCTAGTCTATTATGATTATTTTTTTATACTTTTATCGTAAATTGACTATATATAAATTAACTAAGATATTAGATAAAGACCCCAAGTAGGTAATGTTGTATGTTGTGGAGCTAATGACGGCGTGCGTAAAGGCTGATAGCTGTCGCCACCCAAATGGGGGCAACGGCACTTTTCTCCAGCTGGTGAGTCACAGAATGTCACCGCTCCTTCATTTTGCCATAACAGCGTTGTCATTATTC
>NC_051415.1:15805247-15805549 GCF_015228065.2 Penaeus monodon
TGCATAAAAAAAGCAGACACAAGCGTATGCATACTCCTGCTGCGGCATTTACAGCTATTGCTTGAATTCACACCTTGTATAAAATGTTTCGTCTGCCCATCTGCGAGGCCCCGGGCTCTGGCGGTCATGACATCAGCATGATTCTGCGTGACTGCGGGCCGATGGGCTCAGCTTTTGTAAACATGACAGCTGAGAAATAACAGCAAAAAGGGCAGGAATGCCAAACGCAAATAAGGATAGTAATACAACGAAATTTTCAATGGTAAGTTCTGCCAACTGGTTAATTTGAGTTTCAGAACGGT
>NC_051415.1:15806549-15806659 GCF_015228065.2 Penaeus monodon
TATAGATTCAGTAAACTGCTTCTTCACCTGTCAAAAAAATTGGAAACATGCAACAGAAGAGACTCGTAAAAGAAAGTGTAGAATTCAGAGGAAGTGAATGAGTGAGCAGT
>NC_051415.1:15806693-15806882 GCF_015228065.2 Penaeus monodon
CGTGAAATTGGCGTGGGATCATAGCAGCATAGCATGTCATTGCAATGTTACAATTAACTTGCAGAATCAAGACGAGCAAATGATGACTGATGAATAAAAAGAAGATAAGAGAAAATAAGATCGGAAGTGACGGAAAAGGACGCGGAAAATGAAAGAAAATGAAAGGGTATGGGATGGTAACGCTAAGAC
>NC_051415.1:15806932-15807282 GCF_015228065.2 Penaeus monodon
GGGAGAAAGGGACCTTAACGACAAAAGAAGAAATTAAGAGAATAGAAAGGATGTCGCGATCTTCCTTCCTCCCTTTCAAAGAGGATGAACAAAGAGAGAAAGAAACGGAAAAGCAAAAATAATAAAGATGCGTAGGGGAAAAAAGTGCCGAATATCATTTAACTCTTACCCGGAAGTGCTGCAGAAACAAGGCAAGAAAAATGGGAGAGAGAAAGTGAAAAGAACGCAAGAATGGAGGGTCACTTGACGCAGGATGAAAGGAAACCAGGCTCTGTACACACTGTTCTTGGCGGAGAAACCTGTAGGGTTGCCCTCCGCCTCTCGGGCGGACTGGGAGCTCACAAGACGAT
>NC_051415.1:15807606-15807956 GCF_015228065.2 Penaeus monodon
TTCTCCATAGCATAAGGGAGTACACATTCTCATAGACATAACCTACATGCACCACACTCATCCCCGCCATGAAGTTTCCTCCGCCGCCACCAGCTGGTCGCTAAATTTCGACGTCGACAATTCTGCTTCTCTCGCCAATTGGAACGCCGCCGACTCGACTCCGACGTCCGAATTTCCGTCCGCGTCGCTTTTCGATTCCTGATGCGCGTCGCTTTGAGTTCGCTGAAGTTTGTTCCGGTTGTCGCCTCGTGCACATTAAGAGACCGTCGTGCTGGAATATGGACTTCTGTTTGCCTGCCATTTTTTTCTTCTTCTTCTCTTAATTCTGTCACTTTTCTGTCTGTAATTAT
>NC_051415.1:15808281-15808437 GCF_015228065.2 Penaeus monodon
AGTTGAAGTACGGAGAAACACAGGAATAAAGAGATAATTTTCACGATCAAGGAAAATAGTTCCTAAGAAATCGTTGCTTCCGACGTCGTGATATTTTTATACAAATTTCTCCGAGAAATCAGAGGTAAATCCGTGGAATCCGCAAGCCAGAAACAG
>NC_051415.1:15808701-15809008 GCF_015228065.2 Penaeus monodon
GGTTACGAGCAAGAGCAAAAAGAAAGCATTTCCCGAAGGGTGTTCGTAAAGCCAGCCTCCGCACGACACGTGTCCAGGAGGCGCACGGCATACCATAGCACACGAAAGCGCAATCGCTGAGGCACATCCATCGTAGCGTTACTCGAGGGGGGGGGGCTGCTACGAGGCACTTACCTGGAGCTCTTATTCTAGGTCATCGCATAAACACCTGCGTTGTTCCCACCGAAGTCCGTTTCACTTCCATACATTCGCTTGTTGGTTGTAGAGTCATTGCGAACAGCGACCCAATCGGCGAGAGGAAATGTGT
>NC_051415.1:15809477-15809912 GCF_015228065.2 Penaeus monodon
CACAATTATCTTTCGCATCTCGAGTGCTAGAGGAGAGGAAGGCGAAGACTCAGAGAGAGTTAAGTCCCTAAGTAGTTGTTACCAGAGATGATGCAGTTAGCAGGGGACCCCACGTGGGAGGCGTGGCGGCGGAAAGGTGAAACTTACGTGAAGATCCTGTTTGCTGCCATGCCCCGTTGCAAGGAGAGAGAAAATACGTTTTATTTCGCCTTCCCGATGCTCACTTTAGGCGTTGGATGAGTATTCCTTTTTATAATCACTGGTTTGATGTCGACTCTATGAAGAAGGATGGTCATAGCACTGTTAACGAAACACGTCCCGGGTTCCTTCGAAATCTTTTTCCCTTCAGTGGGCCGGAACACCTTTGAGGGAATTACAGATTCAGCCACCGCGCTCTGTACACACACGTAGGAATTCAGAAAGATATATGGAAAA
>NC_051415.1:15810277-15810664 GCF_015228065.2 Penaeus monodon
ACAGCTGCGACCACATCAAAGGGTGGAGCTAACTGAACCCTCTTTAAACTCGCGTGTTTTGTTTGTGACGCGTGACGCCCCAAGGACACCCTGCTCACGTGTCACAATGCCGTTACCTCATAGTATATTGTAATTTTGTGAGAAACGGTATAGTGTTACATAAAGGAAATCGGTGACCAATAAAAAGGGGATTTTAAACAGTAGTACAATCTTGAGAGAGTAAAAGGGGACCCAAGGTCTGTCGCTGGGAGATGACTATGGATCAGTAACGTCCATAGCATATCGCGAATTTTGATTAATCATTTTTAATCATCCGCGACGAATTAGATGAGAAAGTTCATTCCATTTATGAACAATGGAAAGTATCAGAGATCATAATGTGTGTGT
>NC_051415.1:15811033-15811204 GCF_015228065.2 Penaeus monodon
CTTCACCGAAACACCAACCAATTAACGGACCGAATCTCTTCAGGTCGATTCATTAAGCGGAGCGTCACTGGTACTGGCTACGCACGTGACGGATTTCTTGGGCCAGACTCCGCTGCTGCTGACGCTCGCAGTCGCCTGATAATGGCAGAAGAAATTATATTTGTGTCTTAT
>NC_051415.1:15811903-15812203 GCF_015228065.2 Penaeus monodon
GTCATATCTTTTCTTATATGTTGTTGTATATCGGTGTGTGTGCTTCATCTTTAAATTTTCGGCGTCAAGGTAAGCACAGACATACAATCACACGCGAAAAACGCAGCTTCTCACCGCATCAGTCATTTCAGACTTCAGCCTTAATACACAACAAAATAAGGCCTAATTTCTCGAAACTTAGAGTGAAGATGTCGCGAAAGATCAGCTTCGGAGAAACAAAAGATCAGGCTGGCCGTGAAGCCAGGCCCAAGAGGCTTCCGGCTCAGGTGGGTGTCGGGGGCTTCCTGCTCGCCTCCTTTG
>NC_051415.1:15813296-15813818 GCF_015228065.2 Penaeus monodon
CTGAATGACGGATATGTGTTACAATTAATCGGGAAAGTGAGCTAGTGTAGGAGTTAACCGCTTAGTATCGTGAGCCATATGCTGTTATGACGATGGTTCTCACACTATCAGTAATACCCGTTTTTTTCTCTCTCTCGCTCTTAAACTTTTTTTTTTTTCTTCCACGCATCTCAGAACTTCGCGAGCTTCCTTAGTGCTTCATCACTCTGACTTGAAGTAAGATGTGGCGTGATCCAAATACATCGATTCGCACCCCCGGTCACTGACATCAGTCCTTAAGTTCCTACTGACGTCCGTGTGCCCTATCTCACCCCAGTCTGTGAACCTCTCCAGAGACGTGATCGTGAAAATAGCCATGTTGCAGTTGATAATTTGCATTTGCGAAACTTGAATCGCCTTAGAAGTCTTGCTTCTTTGCACATGAGCTTCTTTTAAGAGGTTTAGCAACTTCCGCTCATCGGACATTGACGAAAGGGGAAGGAAGACCGAAGCATAGCGATAAGAAATACTTGTGTCGTCACA
>NC_051415.1:15814615-15814773 GCF_015228065.2 Penaeus monodon
ACTTTGAAACCAACATGACGTAGGCAAAAGGAGGATGATATTTAGAATTATCGACATTTTCTTTTCGATTTGGAATGTTTACAGTATTACGCTGACAGTCTTAGTCGTTAGACCGCGACGTTAATCAAATATTAGAACAAAATGTGAAAACTCTGGGA
>NC_051415.1:15816056-15816816 GCF_015228065.2 Penaeus monodon
ACGATTGCCTGCCTCCCATTTTCTATCATATCAACAATCACCAAGCTTCCCCCTCCCTCCACCCCCCCAAAAAAAGAAGATAATAATAAAATGCCTTGAGGACGATTTCACACAGAAGGTGGCATGTTTATGGAGTTCCGAAGAAAGTAAAGCGTTTTGTTTGCTCGACAATCATAGAAAACGACTATGATAACAGGTGGCGTTTTCTTTGCGAATCGTGTCGCGTCCCGACCAGGATTCGAAAAGGTATTTTAATTGATAGAATGATTAGTAATACTATGGTGCTATGGTATGATGGTATTATCATTGGTGTTTGTAGGGGTTGTTGGGGATGATAATGAAGATGTGAGATTACTATAAATGTGATGAATAACGACGATAAGGATGGTGTGAAAAAATCACCAAATATATTGTTTGTGTTTAGTGGAATATAGTTTTTTTTTCTGGATGTGATATAAGTAAGTATTTCACCAACAGTTACACACCTCTTTTCGGCTGAAGATTCCCAGCGAATGAAATGTACCCTGTGTGTGTGTAGGGGGAGGGAGAATAAATAAATGAAATAAAATCCTTTCCTTTTTTTATTATGAACATTTCCTTCCAGAAAGCGTGAGGAACGGAAAAAGGGGTGAAGGAGGAGACGGCTGTATGGGAACTTTTGGGGGAGAAAGTCCACTGAGGAAGTAATTCACACTGTGCAAGAAAATGTAGGGGATTTCGGAAGTTGAGTAGAGTGATATCAGTACCGTTGTTTTTTTTT
>NC_051415.1:15817127-15817392 GCF_015228065.2 Penaeus monodon
TCCTGTTTCACAACTTTAGTAGTTACCATAGATTTTAAAAATCTCTCTTATTGCAGGAAATAGTTGCATACAAGAAAGAACAGTGTATTGTGTCGCCGTGAAATAGGAAGTACTTATTTCCCATTTTTTTATGACTTTCACGCCATAAACTCCCATATCGCGATTATGGCGTAATGATGAATGAATTAATGCATTGCGTGTTCCAGACCCATAACCCGAGAGTACGGAGGAAGTAGCAGAGATTGAAACCAGGAAAGAGAGATTA
>NC_051415.1:15817678-15817929 GCF_015228065.2 Penaeus monodon
TACGTAGTGAGTGCTCGGGTATGGGTCTTGAACACGCAATGCAGTAAGCCATTCATGATTACGCAACATTCGCGATATGGGAGTTTTTGGAGTGAAAGTCGCATAAAAAGACGAGAGAAAAGTGTACTTCCTATCTCCTGGCGACACAATGTACAGCTGTTTTGTTCTTGTATGCGTCCGGGTCTTGTTATTATCGTAAGGAGAAAAGGTTCGTTTTCTTTATATATATGGTAACTGATAGGGTTTCGTGA
>NC_051415.1:15818027-15818320 GCF_015228065.2 Penaeus monodon
AAAAAGAAAGAAACAAGTCACACATAGTTACCCTCATCTTAATAAGTCCCTGTGTGTTCTCGCATATCACACACGAAAACAGATTAGGCTACGCAGTGTTTAAAACAATACAGACATAAAGAGGCAATCTTCATCTTGATTGAAAGGTCCCTTACTTGACTCACATAATCCCACACAGCATACACAGTACACAATGTTTTTGATATACAATGCTACTAATGGAAAGAACAAACCAAACTCTCATGGGAAATGTTTGTATTTTAGAAGAATGATTTGTCATATATAACCGTTAT
>NC_051415.1:15818415-15818989 GCF_015228065.2 Penaeus monodon
CACACAAACAGATAGACAGGCAGAGACGAGAAGAGGGACGGAGGGGAAGGGGGTGAGTTGGCTGGGTGTGAAAGTCGTGTTCCGGGAGCGTCGAGACTGAAGATAAATTGCCCCTCTACAGCGCCTCCAGGCTGGGTGCTCGGGGAAACGCGTCGGGGATTCCAACTTTGTGGTGATCACTGTTGCTGCTGATTCCGTGCTCATGATGTTGATTTCTGAAGTGATGGGGAGATATTATACTCTATATTATTCTGTATTACTCTGTATTACTGTTTACTGATTCGTGTTATATGTTTATATTCATTTACTTTTTAATACCATTCGGAGTATTTTTTTTTTTTGTTTTCAGGACCAAGCGGGACGTCAATAAAAAAATCAGAACACACAACATATGGTCTGTTCAAAGATTATGTTTTCGTAGATTTAAACTGAACAAACCTTAGGTTACATTGGGACAGTTATTTTACTTTGTTTGCTTATATTTATTTATGTCTACTTGTATTGTGTGTCTGACTGATGCGTGTGTCTGTGTTAGTGTTCCTGTGCTTGATTATTGCGAGCAATTTTTTTTTTT
>NC_051415.1:15819174-15819371 GCF_015228065.2 Penaeus monodon
AAAAGAAAAGGAAAACTTAGATCTCTACGAAAAAGTGAAAGATTAAACTTTTATACATCATGTGACAGCTAAATTAGAAGCCATGGGATTTTAGCCTGTGTTAATGGTGCAACGAACCTCGGGAAGCAATGGACAGACGGAAGGTTTACATTGATATGATTAATATTGCAATCTCCCTCAGGCAACATCATATCGTC
>NC_051415.1:15819413-15819833 GCF_015228065.2 Penaeus monodon
AACTGATTCCGACCATTTTGTTCAGTTACTTCTAGATTTTGAGATACTGACACTGGGTTATCAGTGATTTGCTTGCGCTTGGTACAAATTAATATGAAATGTCAACTTCATCTAAACATTTTATCTCAGTTTATCAGTTTTTCTTTTTCAAAACTCCCTTCTACACACCACGATTCTGTCACTATCCGTTAATTGATAACCTACAGATTGCCGCCTAATCGAAAAACCTTGAACTTCAATATTATATCACTTACTACTACCCCCTTTCTCTCTTCTAATACTTGCACGCCGTTTCTTCAGGGAACTTTCAGAATACATGCCCCCCCCCCCCTATTCCCTCGCTTTTGGTCTCGCAAAACACGCGGAGCAGCATCCTTCCCACGGATACTGCATCTCACTGACTCATCATGATTTGATTTT
>NC_051415.1:15819850-15820358 GCF_015228065.2 Penaeus monodon
GCACTTCACCTGCGATAGAATTCGACAGAACCCTTCTTTAACATCCATATTCTTACCTTTAACATCCATATTCTTATCTTAAATTAACTCCCTTCCCTCTCAAGATAAACACAAGGAACTTTTAACCTTTGCTGTTAGATACAGGCTTAACTTCACCTCAGTTGTTCCATAGATTATGTTGAGGGGAAAAAATATATTTATAAGCTTACGACGTAATTTTTCCGGAACTGCGAAAATGTTCGAGGCTTGAGTTGACTTTTTTCTTCTCGCTACAAACAGCAATGCAAGCCTTGGCCTACAGGGAAATCAATCATGAAAGCACTCTTTTAATCTTCCTCTTCAAGTAGGTATACGTATGGAAATTGATGTGTGGATATTCTTTTTTTGTGGTGGAGAGGCAATGATTTCTGGATTCTGTTAGTTTGTTACGGCTGGTGTAGCAAGAAACGCGGATCAGGTTAAGAGGTCGATGAGATTTCATGGTCTCCTTTTGGCCATATCATACCAC
>NC_051415.1:15821369-15821601 GCF_015228065.2 Penaeus monodon
CACTCTTTCTCCTCCCCCTCTCCTTTCTCTCTTACAAACTCACACTTTCTCGTGCAATACAACATCACTGGTAATATATGAAACTGTCACTTTCCCATCCATGCTTAATTATACGCTCTGGTAAAACCCCTCAAGTGATCTAGTCAATTGCCTTCTGGTGGTCAACCCATGAATGCGTGAGGATTGTTATGTAACCTCTCAGAAAACACATACTATCAGTCCCCGCGCGATG
>NC_051415.1:15821709-15821884 GCF_015228065.2 Penaeus monodon
AAGAAACCTCCTCCAAAGTAACGTCATTGTAAAGGTAAAGTAAATGATCACGGTAAATGAACGTACATATTTATGGTAATTTTACTCATTCCCTTTAATTTATTGCACTGGAGTCAAGTCTGATTACAGTCATGGATTTTCCCCCGAGGCGTCCGCGGCGCGAAAAATAAATCAA
>NC_051415.1:15822038-15822619 GCF_015228065.2 Penaeus monodon
TTGTAATCGGGGGGGAAATTAAGAGAATATATATATTTTTTAAAGGATAAAGGGAAATTCGTATTCATCAAACGCCACCTTTTTTCTATAGCGCAGAAGAGAAGCAAGAAAAAAAAATCGAAGGCAGTCACTTGCGATTTCTCCTGAGGCTCAGATGTCCAGCGGTCGGACTTTCAACCGGAGAAGGGCCACTGGTCGGCGGCGCTGGCGGTGCGGAATCGAACGGCATCTCTTGAAAGGTCACAAGAAACCAGTAAACCAATCGCCGCACTTTCCCCGGAGCCCAGATGAACAGAGAACACAAGAGTAGAACATAAAGGTGTTCTTCATCCATAACCATGAGGCCGCCATCCTTCGCTCGCCTCTCCCCGCTTCCCTTGGCTGAGGATTCCTGATGGCTGTGGCGTTGTTCATCCGCTCCCGCTGCTCTGCTGACGACGTCGTTTCCCCTCAGGGACGTTTGCCTTTATGTCAGCTTTCCCTTTCATTTTCTGTCTTCTGTTTTGGATCACGTCTCCAAAGCTTACTTTCCTGCCATGTAAACAGAGATACATACATATATATGCACAAATGCACACATG
>NC_051415.1:15825696-15826138 GCF_015228065.2 Penaeus monodon
ATATATATTGCATGGTCGTATCCACAATCACCGACACCCAAGTAACACCGCACCTTAGTCCGTCACAGTTTCATTTCGATGCCAGTAATAAACCCACGCAACACTTCGGCATTTTATTACAAGGTGGGGGAGGGGGGGTGTAATTAACAGAATGAAGGAAGGAATAAAGGGTTGACAGAGGAGGGGGAGAAGGACCCTGGTGGTAAATCAGGCAGAGGTAGAAAGTGATGACAAAGCCGAGTTTTAGTGTGCGCACTGGAAGATAACCACATACTTTCTTCACGTAAAAGGCGGGGCGGAGGAGGGGAGGAGAGGGGTTGTTGAAGCGGCTAGGGGAGGGAGGACGGACGGGGGGTGAGGAAGGGGAGAAGAGGACCCAATGGTTTGCAATGGTCATCTTCGCAAAGATGTCTGAGGTGTTTTCTTTTCTTACTTAAAATGC
>NC_051415.1:15827190-15827336 GCF_015228065.2 Penaeus monodon
CGGAGAGAGACTGTGCTGGCTCACATTTCAAATACAGAACTTAGGTATTTCAACAGATTAGAATGTATGCAATACTTAAAATACAAAAATATAAGTATTCAGAGTCAGTGGTTACATATCAGTATTAATATAACATGATTTTCCAC
>NC_051415.1:15827574-15827890 GCF_015228065.2 Penaeus monodon
AAGTTTACAACGGGTTTACTAGGATCTAATACTCGTACAAACCTAGCATCTAGAGTGATTACACACGGAAATTTGTTTACGATAACTAGTGCTCAGGGTATCACACATGTTGTAACAATCAAAGTAATTACTACAGGCACCGAGAGAAAGTCTTCACATAACTGTCTGGCGATTAGAATGATTTATCTCACTGAGCAGAACACTCCTCCGATGACCACATCGTAACGATGAAGATATCTCCTGAAGCTATTGTTCTCTAATGCCATGCTAAAGCCATGGCTTACGTTAACAGATAAGTGAAATTTTGACACAGAAA
>NC_051415.1:15828418-15828518 GCF_015228065.2 Penaeus monodon
CGGGCGACGTGCTCACTTCATTAGCGCAATATGCGTGCGGATTTGCACGGATATGTTAAAGTTGGGTAAATCAAACCTAGATGTGTTGTGTATGCATGTG
>NC_051415.1:15829734-15830378 GCF_015228065.2 Penaeus monodon
ATGGTTTTCAAGTTGATTTTCATTTGGTAAATAACAACAGAAAGAAAAGCAACAATAATCAGTGTTGATTCCAATTACTGCTAAAAACTCTCTCCATTTAGGCACGGATTTCTAGAGTAAAATCACTGAACCAGAATCGAACACCAATGAACTCTGGGTCGTGTCACTCTGAAGTACTGAGAGTTCGTGATAGCCGATTTGAAGGAGAAAGTTTTTGAAACAGAGAGAGAGAAAAAAAATGAAAATCGCAATGAACGTCCCTCTGAGAAACGGAAATAAGAACCCTAATAACACATAACATGGTAACACCCACGGTGAAATAAGCAAGAGATTTTTACATAATTAATGTCAAACAGACTGATATCGAAACGCGTGATTAAAGCCTGAAAAGAGAGTATACGGCACCTCACTCTCATTTCTCTCACGCAGGAAAGTACTCACGCTGAACCCTCACTTCAGTAATCTTTGTATTGATTCGTTGCAATTCTTCTCGTGAGAGAATGCTTGTCTTTGGTTCATGGGTGATGAGTCTAACAAATAGATTAGTCACAATCTGTCATGTTACTTTTGAGACGAGACGCTTCGCTCTAACGATGAACCGGATCAATGAATAGCCAAGGGTTGATAAAAGAGGTCATTGCACT
>NC_051415.1:15830419-15830644 GCF_015228065.2 Penaeus monodon
TTACCTTATGACGGCCAATGACTAGCCCAGATTATACTTTAAAACTTGGCTCTTAACAGTAATTATTATGAATGCATAAATCAAAGGCTATAAAACTAAATTTAAAATATCTTTATACACTAATAAATGCAATATAAGTGAGAAAATGAGATTGCAGTGCAAGGAGCTTAAAGTGGAGAAGCAATTTCTATTTTTTTTTTTTAATGAAGTAGAGCGACATGAAAA
>NC_051415.1:15831460-15832199 GCF_015228065.2 Penaeus monodon
CCATATTTGTCCCTGAATTTTTTAAAATTTTCGGGTTTTTTCCCCCTAATTGTTTTCTGTTTGGTTTTCCATTTTGGTTTAACCCCCAAAAAACCCCCCCCTCCCATTTGTTTCCTTCTCAAAAACCCCCCTTTTCCCCCCTTTACCCCCCATTTCTGGTTTCCTCCTCCCCCCTCTCTTCGTCCTTTTCTTTCCCTTCCCTTTAACCCTTTTTCCCCGGGCCCCTTCTTTTTAACTCCCTCAAAACCCAAAAATCCTTAATAACCCCCTCGGTCTCCCTTCCTTTTTTCCCCTTTTTAAAACCCCCCACCTAATAAAACCAAAACCCCCCAAAAAAAAACCCCACCCACCCCCTTTTCCCCCCCCCCGGGTAATCCCCTCCCCCCCACCCTTCTTTTATTTTCTTCAACCCCCGGGAGAAAAATCTGTCCTTTTTCGGGTTTCTCTTTTCCCCCCTGGCCCCCTTTCTTTTAAACCCCCCCCCTCTCAATCCGGATCTTCCTTTAAAAAAGATCACCCCCCCCAAAAAAAAAAAAGGTAAATTTAAAAATTCCTTTAACCAAAACCCCCCCCCTTTCTTTAAAAAAACCTTCCTTTCCTTTAAAATTTTTTTGTGCTAAACAACCCCCCAAAACCCCCCCCCAAATTTGTCTTTATCCTTTTTTATCCTTGGATTCCATTCCGGGCTTTTCCAAACCCATTTTCTTTTTCCTTTTTTGGATGCCTTTTCCTATTTTTT
>NC_051415.1:15833893-15833970 GCF_015228065.2 Penaeus monodon
CCTCCCCAAAAATACAATTTTTACAACATAAAAATTTTTACCAATTAAACAACCAAAAAATAAAATTTTATTTTAAA
>NC_051415.1:15834167-15834407 GCF_015228065.2 Penaeus monodon
TAAATTTTAAAAAGGTTACCCATCCCCAATTTCTTTGAAAAAGACAATAGTTTAAAAAAAAAGGGTTTTTTTTTGACCGTCGTCTAAAGTATTCCACATCCACGCTGTTTGGTATCAAGCTGTTATTTGACTATATATTTTACAATTATGCAATGTAGTGAAATAATAAATAAATGTTAAGTGTTGAATTTATTATGTAATAATTTCATAATTTTGTATTCCTTTTTCTGGTGCTTTAAA
>NC_051415.1:15834447-15834605 GCF_015228065.2 Penaeus monodon
CCAGATCATGGGTCCCGGAAAAAAAGGGTAACTAAATTTTTCTGTCTGTCCCTCTGTATTTTGGTTATACAGAACAGTTTAAAACAGGTAATGATTTTCCCATACTTTCCTACTATCCGAGGGGGGCACGTGGGGGGTTTTTGTGTGGGGGGTTTTTT
>NC_051415.1:15834687-15835538 GCF_015228065.2 Penaeus monodon
GGGGTTTGGGGGGGGGGGGGCCCATCAACCCCAAAACCCCACAAAACCCCCACAAAAGATTATAATTTATTTAAATTTATTTTTTTCATTTTTTTATGTTTAAAGGGGGCCAAAAATTTGTTTTTGGGTTTTTTGGGGGCCGAGTGGGGGGTTTTCCTTCCCTTTGGGATGGGAAAAACCCCTTTTTCCCCCCTTTTTGCCTTCCCAAACTATTCCCCGGGGGGGGGAACCCCAAAACAAAAGTCTATTCCCCTTTCCAAAAAGGATTCTCTTTTTCTTTTGGAAAAACCTTTACCCCCCTTTCCTTTAAACCAATTTCCGCCTAATTGGGGCCGGGAAAATCCCTTTTAAAAAGGAGGTGCCCGGGGCCAGTGGGGGGTTTTTTTTCCCCCGGGGGGGAGGCGGAAGGGCCCTTTTTTTTTTGGTTTTCCCCACCCCCAGGGGGAAAGGGGGCAAAGTTTTGGAAACTTTCCTTGCCGGGGGCCAAGCCCCGATTCCGGCCCCCCTTTTTCCCCCCCTTCTTTGGCATAAATTGGGCCCCAATTTGGGGGGTTTTTTCCCTTTTTCCTTCAACCCAAAAACACCCCCACACCAAAACCCCCTACCAAACCAAAAAGGGGGGGCCCAAATTAACTTTTTTATTCTTTAAATTGGAATTCCTCCCTATAATTTTAAAAGGGGGGGAGGGGCGGGGGAGTTTTAGGGGAAATTTTGGTTTTAATTATCCCCCACAAATCCCCAATTTTTGGGCCCATGGACTTAAAGGGGTACCCAAATTCCATGGGGGGTTTATTTATATAAATTAAAAAATATCTAACACACAAAAAACCCCCCCAAAATTTTTTTTATTT
>NC_051415.1:15835620-15835885 GCF_015228065.2 Penaeus monodon
GTGGTGGTGTGTGTTTGTAAAAAATTAATTTTGTAATAATTATATACCACAAACATTTTTCATTAAACAAAAAAGAAATTAATTTCCGTGTGTTTTTGTTTTGTTGGGGTTTTGTTGGTGTGTTTTGTTGGGGTTTTTGTGTGGGGGTGGGGTTTTTGTGTTTTTGGTGTGTGGGCCCCGCGCGCCATGCGTGCGTGCGTGTGTGTAAAAATAGAAACAAAATATAATAAAATTTTAATGAAAAATATCTTTTACATTATTTTGA
>NC_051415.1:15839518-15839818 GCF_015228065.2 Penaeus monodon
GGTTTTTCCGTCTGGGTTTTTTTTTTTAAAGGGGGGATAAGGGTTTTTCTAACCGGCCCCCCGGGGGGGGGGCGCCGGTCCTGGGGGAAAAGGGTGTTCCTTAAAGGGAACCCTTGGGTGTGTTCTTTGGCCCTTTGGAAAACTAAATTTTGGTTTTTGGCCCGAAAACCCGGGTTTTGGGGGTTGCGTGTGAAGCCTGGTTTCCCCCCTGTATTTGGGGCCCGGGGAAAAGGGGGGAAAATTTCTTGGGGAAATGGGGCCCCCCTTTTGTGTTTATAACTTTTTGGGGAAATCCCCGGG
>NC_051415.1:15840354-15840981 GCF_015228065.2 Penaeus monodon
AACCCCCCCCCGGACGTATATATGTATAAATTTTTTTATAAAATATACAAAATATAAACAATAACCCTAAAACAAAAACATATATATTATATATATTTTTTTTTATATATTTTATATATATATATATATATATAAATAAAATTATATATTTCCCCAAATATATATATTTTATAAATATATATTATATATTTTTAAAAATTATATATATATATATAAAAAATATTATATATTTTGTTTTATATAATTAAATATATAATATTATTATATTTTAAAATATATATATATATTTATATAAAAATTTTATAAACAAAACACCTTCGTTATTTTAAAAGCATATTAACGTTCTCCCCCTCTCTCCTCTTATATATTTTTTTTATATATATATATATATTTTATTTTTATATTATAAAATTTATATATTTTTTTATATAAAATTTTTATTATTTTTATTATTAATTTTTAAAATATATAATAATAATTTTTAAAATATTTTTTATATATATAAATATGGGATATTATTAAAAATTTTCTAAAAAATTGGTTATTATTATTTTTTTTCTTTAATTTTGGGTTTATTTTTTCTCTTATATAATATATATTTTATATATATAATATATATATAAGGGG
>NC_051415.1:15841005-15841073 GCF_015228065.2 Penaeus monodon
GGGGTTTTTTGGGTTGTTGGGTAATATAATTTTTATAATAATTTTAAAAAGTATATGAAATATACATA
>NC_051415.1:15841276-15841490 GCF_015228065.2 Penaeus monodon
GGGGTTTCTTTTTTTTTTTTTTTTTTTTTATTAATTATTTTATATATATATCTATATATATTTTTAATATAATTAAAATTATATTTTTATTTTATATTTTTTTTTTTCGTTTTTGGTTTTTGTTGTTGTGTTGTTGTTGTTTTTGTTGTTTTTTTTTTTTTGTTTTGTGGGGTGTGTTTGTGTTTTGGTTGTGTGGTGTGTGTGTGTGTGGGGG
>NC_051415.1:15841516-15841847 GCF_015228065.2 Penaeus monodon
ATAATTTTTTTTTAATATAAAAATAATATTTTTAATAATATATATTTTATATTTTTTATATATTTTATATAAATTTTTTATTTTTTTTTTTTTTTGGGGGGTTTTAATTTTTTTGGTTTTTTTTTTTTTTATTTTTTTTTATTCATTTCTATAATTTGTAAAATATATTTTTTATTATTAAAAATAATATTTATAATAATATATATTTTTTTTTATTTTAAAATTTATAAACAAAATGATTTAAATTTTATTTTTTATATATTTTTATATATAAAATAATTTATTTTAATATAAAAATTAAATATTAATTATTTATTATACCTTTTTCCCC
>NC_051415.1:15842278-15845980 GCF_015228065.2 Penaeus monodon
CCCCCTGGGGTTTTGGGAAATTTTATGTTTTTGCCCGACGGGGGCCCTCCCCCGAACATGCTTCCCAACCCCTTTTAAAAAGAAAATATTATAAAATAAAGGGATTTTAAAAAACACCCAAAACACCACAACCAAACACACAAAAAACAAAAACACCACCCCCCAAAAAACCACCAAAAAAAAAAAACACCCAAAAACACAAAACCCCCACACACACACACACACATTTATATATACAAAATTTTAACATATATGTGTAAGAAAAGGGAAAAAAAGCCACAGTAAGAAATAAAAAAAAAATTTTGGGGATGAATTTTTTTTCATTTCTTAAAAAGCTGCTGTTTTCCCTTTTTATCTTTGTGGGACCCAACTGTGTTTGGGGTCATATATGTGGGGGGGGGGGGGGGTTTTTAGAAGTAGGGATTATAATATTAAAAGACTTTAAACAAATTTAATTTTTTCCATCCCTTATATTTCTATGGTTTAAAAAGGGAAAGATTTTTTAATGTTTTGTTAGCAAATTCTAAGAAAAATTAAAAAAAAAAGTTTTTTGGCACCCCCTGGATCCATCCAAAGGAAAACAGAATCTACCCCAAAAAAAAAAAAGGTAAAAAGGGGGGATTTTAGGATTTAAAAAGCTCAAAGTGCTTCCAAATATTTTTTTTTCTCTTTTTTAAAAATAGTCTGTATTCTTTTTTAAAAACTATATGATTCTTTCAATTCTTTTTTTAAAAGACAAAAAACCGTTTTCTATTGTGGGAATTGTTTTGTATATTCCCCAAATCTCAAAATTTTTTCCGAAAAATTTATGAACTTTTCATTCATAAAAGGAAAATGTTTTCCTTTTTTGATGCACCTTATTATTAAAAATTGTCCCGGGGAAAAAAACCCTCAACCCAAAATAAAGTAGAAAAGGGATTTGTTTTGGGGCAATTCTTTAAAAAAAAGTCTGTCAAAAAGCCTTTTTTTTGCCCCTTTCCCCTAAACCCAAAAAAAACAAATTTTTTTTTTAAAAGGGTTTTGTAAATGTGGGGAAATGTTTGTTTTAACCAAATTTTTTAAATAAAAACCCTGCCCGCATTTCATACTGCTGAAGTAGGAAGGGCTAACCCAAACCCCAAAATTAAAAAAGGGACAAAAAAATTTTATAGAAAAAAATAATACAACTGGTTCCTTTCAATTGGGCCCGAATTTAGTATCAGTACAAATGTAGGCAAAGATAGTACCTTTTTGTGAACTGCAAGGGAATTAGGGAACGACAGCACCCCTGAAGGGCAGCTAAATTTATAGGGTTTTTTTTTTCAGGGTTAAAGGGTTTATGCTAACAAGTTTAAAATTGTTCTAGAAAGTGAAAATTTAGTATCTGTCTCTTTTTTTTTTTTGATAAAAGGATTTATATGGGCAACTTAAATTTTTTGCAGTGTTTTGGGTCCTCTCTGGCAGTTTTTTCTGTGGAATCATTTTTTGCCAAACAAATGGGAAAAATTAGATGTTTTGTTGTCAGATATATTTTAGGGTTTTCATTTTTTCTTTGTGCATATACATTTCACTTTTTAAAATTATATGAGGAAACCTAGGCTCCTGGTCTTGAAACCAAAAACATGGTTTTGGGGGTTCCAAAACAGGGAATCTCTATGTTTTAAATACTGCACATACACATTTTTTTAAACACTGAATGCACTATTTTTTTACTGCAAAACACTATTTTTTTACAACATTAACTAAATTTTTCATCAAATACATTTCCCCATGTGGGGATTTATTTTTTTTCTAAAATCCTAAACTAAAATTAAATTCCCTAACCCCTTTTTAAAAAAAATTTTGTGGGTTTTGCACTGTTTTATTACTACAGAATAAATTTTTACTACCCCACAAATGGGGTTTTTTTCTATAAACACTAGATTTGACTAAACCCCAACCCTTTAAATTTTGATTTCATACCTTTTAACCCCATTTCCTTTTAAAACCTTATTTCAAACTTACTACAAATTTTTTTTTCAAAATACAGTTTAATTAAAAGCAGTGTTCTGGGGATACCAGGTCCCATTATCTCACCTCTGCTCTTGGAAAAGAAATATCAAAAATTTCATTTCCCTTATTGGGGACCCACCTTTTTTTTGACCTAAGTAAAAATAACCCTGCTTAGTGGTTTTTTTTCATTGCCAATTCACTTTTTCTAGGTTAAAAAAAACCCTTTTTTAAAGGGCGATTTTCCTATCCCTTTTTTTTTGGCAGAAAAAAGAAACCCTTTTGGGGGGGGGATCTTTTCATTCCCCCCAATTTTAGGGGATGAGGAAAACAACATGGGGGGAGCACCCAGATCTCAAAAAAAAATCATAAAATGAGAAAGGGTTTTTCCCCTAGCCATACTCTTTTTTTCCCCAGAGAAAGTATGGTCTTTTGTTAAAATCTGCACATAAAAAAGCATATGATCAAAAAAAGGGTATGTGGGGTTACCTGATTAAATCTGACATGTGCCCCTTTCTGGGAAAAAACATAGTTCCCTTTCAGAAAGTGTTACATCTTCCTTTTAAAGAGTACATTTTCTACAAAACCCTATTTACTTTCCCCATAAAGATGGGCCCTTTATTAAAATGTAAAACCCCCTTTTCTTCCAAGTCCCCAAAATTTTTAAAAATTGATGCCAAATGTTGCTGGCACCCCCGGGGGGGATTTTTAGCTTTAGAAATTTAAAAAAGTACAGAAATTGTTATACTCTTTTTTTTAATAAAAATAAAGGGAAAACTAATGACAACTTTTTTAAATATTTTGCCTTCTACATATCCAAGGGGTATACTTAAAAAACTAATGCAACAAAGAAAAATTGGGCAGTAGATGAGATTGTGTCCAAAACAAAGGTAGACTTTTTTCCCCTTTCATTCCCCTAAACCAAAAAAGTATTATCAAATAAAAAAATTTAAAGGGCGGTCAAATATGGTGCCAATACTGATTTTCTATCCTGGTAAAGGGTTTTGGGGTTTGGGAAAAAATTGCCAAACTGAGTCTAAGTGGGAAAATAGCAGAAAAAAAATCCCTTTGGGGGTGGCTCTGAAGGGAAAAAAAACAGTGGTATGGATAATCTTTCTTTTTTTTTTAGGGGCTGCTTTTTTTTCATATCTGAAGAGAAAAAATCATGGAGCATTTTGGGGACTGGCAAGGGTTTTAGTGGAGAGGGGTTTCCTACTGAAAAAATTTAAAAACAAAAAAGGGAAATTTTGGGAAAAAAAAGGGAATTTTAGTTTGGGAAGGGGGAAAAAAGTTTTTTTTAGTGTTGATGACTTGAAAAAAATTTAAAACATAAAGAACCCTACAAATTTTGATAATCTTGGGAAGGCAAAAAAAGGTTTGACCATAGTTAAAAAGGGGAGAAAGAAATGGGGACCAAAAGGGTTTTTTGGCTTTTATTATAGTTTTAAAAGCAGAATACCTTACAAATTGCAAAGCAACCCAAATTTTTTTCCTGGTGTACTTTTTTGGGTAAAGTAACTTAAGGGGAAATCTAAGGGGAAAAATTTAAAAAATTTAAAGGGCCCCGTTTTTTGTGCAACATGAATTTAAATTTCCCTTTTTTCCCAAATGTACTCATTTTATCCTTTTTTTTAAAATTTTTTCAAGAAAGTAACCCGTTTTAAAATTTATGACCCTTTTTCTGAACATAATTTTGCCCGTCTTTGCCAAAACAGCTATATATACACATATTTT
>NC_051415.1:15846077-15846489 GCF_015228065.2 Penaeus monodon
TTCTTTTTTTCTCTCTCCCCCAAATTAACTGCCTAAGGAATTTTTTATTAAAAACCTAAAAATTGGGCAAGGGAAAAACAAAATTTTCAAAAATTTCCTTCAAGTTTTTTTGATATAATTTTTTTTGTAAATGTATGGAAAAAAATACCATGCCCTAACATTATGTATTGCCAAAATAAGGGGGGTTTTTTTTTCAGTTTTTATAAAATTTTAAAAATTTTTTTACTTTTTTTTGGGCCCCAATTTTTTCCCTAAATATACTAGGATTTTTTATAAACCCTCCCCCCAAATTCTGGAAAAAATTTTCGCATAAACTTGAGCCAAGGGGAAGAAAATTTGCCTCATTCCTAGTAAAATATTACAAATTATCAAAAACTTCTTTTTATAGATTCAAAAGCCCTGTGGTCCATTT
>NC_051415.1:15846522-15846921 GCF_015228065.2 Penaeus monodon
AAAAAAATCCACCGGGGTTTTGTTAGATAAAAAGGTTGGGATACTAAAAAAATAAAAAAAAATTGCAAACAATTTAGATTTTAAAAAAATTTTTTTAGTGTTATCTAAAATGTTGAAGCAATTCAATATTTAAAAAATCCAAATTTACTCTTTTTTTTTTTTAAATGAAAGGGGAATTTAGTAAAAATTTAAATGTTGAGAAAATGAGAATCTTTGTTTACCCGGCTTGAATAAATTTAAAAAAATTATAAGAAAAAAATATGGGTGAACAACACAACTTTTTTTGGTTAATATCAGGGGAAAAATAAAGGGCCCGTCTTAAAAAATTTTTTTTTGCTTTTTTAAATTTAAACTATAAAATAGCTGGAAAAGTCCCAAAAAAAACATGTTTCCCAAAAC
>NC_051415.1:15846985-15847134 GCF_015228065.2 Penaeus monodon
GGGCCCCTTTTCCCCATTTTTTAAAAAAAAGGGGTAAATTTAAAATTTTATTTTTTCTGATTTTTTTTTTGCCCTCAGTGTTTTTTCCCTTTTTGTATATATATAACCATTTTTTAAATTTCTTTTTTGCGATAAAAAAATTTTTTTAC
>NC_051415.1:15847289-15847477 GCF_015228065.2 Penaeus monodon
GGTTCCCTTAAAAGGTTTCCAAAATAAAAAAGTCACCTACTTCAATAATTGTGGTATCCTTACCCCCCAAAACCCCCCAACACAACCCGATGCAAAAACCCCCAAAAAACCCCAACCACAACAACCCAACACACCCCAAAAAAACCAAACAAACCCCATACACCAACCCCCACAAAACAAAAAAAAAA
>NC_051415.1:15847518-15847757 GCF_015228065.2 Penaeus monodon
CAAAAAAAAATTTATTAGATATATAAAAATATATATAAAATAAAATAAAAAAATAAAAATATAAAATAAAACTTAAAAAAAATATGTATAATAATTTTATAATTAAATTATATATATAAAATTATAAAATTTTTATTATTTTTATAATATATATTAAATAATTTAATAGGTCATAATAATAGAAAAAAAAGATAGGATATAATAATAAACATCCATAAATACTTACATTTTATTTAAAA
>NC_051415.1:15848066-15849042 GCF_015228065.2 Penaeus monodon
TTTTTAAAAAAGGGCTTGAAAAAGTTTTATATATAAAAAGAAGTGTGGTGCTACTAGGACAACGTCGTGCTAACAGATTAACATACTGTTTATGTGTTTGTGGCAGAAGTAGATGTAGTTTGGAATGAAAGCAGAGACTGAAAGATGAGTACTACAGGTTACTGAAAATCAGCGTTTCATATAAATGGCATATGCACCAAGAGAGGTGCTCAAAGCGGATATAATGGAAGCTACGAAAGCAAGTTGCAATAAATTCCATATGTAGCACATGAAACTAAGAGAATGCCGAAAGAACAAGTGACCGCAAAGCAAAGTGAGAAAGCTGCATGCAGAGAAAAACGAAATGCGGTTGGAAAAAATACGAGACGTTAGACATGTATTGAGACAAAAACTGACGATTCACAAGCAATGTGTCCTGGCTGCCCGATGTCAGCAACACTTTTCCAGCAACTGATAATGAGCCGGTAACGCCCTCAAAGCTAAAATCATTCCCACGACCGTGTAAAGAAGTGAACGGGCCACAGTCGTGAAAAAAAGCTTAGAGAACTGTATCTATGGACGCGTTAAGAGATTCTTACACAAGTGATGAGCACTGACTACAGTGAATGCCTTTGAATATTATTCCAAGTCACGAATAACAGTCTGTGACTAATTGGCTATTTGAAGCGCGCTGGGGATATTGACACATTACTACAATTATAGGTACCAGGAAGGTAAGAAAAAAACCGATGAAAATAGGGATATGTATATGAAGATGATACACAAGATGTAGTTTTTCTTTTTCTTTTTGTTATTACTCCAACAAACCATATATCATGTACAGGACATAATGTCTGAATTTAAACATTTTAAGTCCTCATTTGTTAGCAGAATGATGGCGCACTGTCACATGCAAATAACAAAGAACGTGTGATATAGGCAATTTTTACGGGAAAACTTAAACAAAAATAAAAATCCGTCAAACTGTAAATGTGTA
>NC_051415.1:15849963-15850093 GCF_015228065.2 Penaeus monodon
GTAAAGATTGTTTATTCAGCAAAAAAGTAATTATGGTTATATATATACACAAGAGAAACACTGATGAAAAAAAAAAATCAGCAAACAAATAAATATTTGAATAGCCTTGTGTTTCAAAATGTGAAAGTGG
>NC_051415.1:15850154-15850946 GCF_015228065.2 Penaeus monodon
GCTTTTGAAACATGTTTTCTTTGACTGTCAGCTATATATAGATTACATAAAGCAAGAAATAGTTTAATGCACAGGCATTATTTTCTACTGATATTATACCACAAAAGTTGTGTTGTTCACCCATACTTTTCTTATAATCATTTTAATTAGTATTCAAGTCCAGGTCACTAGATTCTCATTTTCTCAACATTTCAATTACCTGATTACCCATTCATTTGAAAAAAAAGAGTAAATTTGGATACTTTTACTATATTGAATTGCTTCAACATTTTAGATAACACTAAATAAAATTTTAAAATCTAAATTGTTTGCAATTTTTTTTTATATTTAGTATCCACCTGTGTATCTAACTAACTCCTGTGGATATTTTTTAACATTACATTTACAGTTACATTTCCTGTTCAAATGGACCACAGGGCATTTGAATCTATGAAAGAAGTAATTTGATAATTTGTAATATATACTATGGAATGAGGCTAATTTCATGCCATTGGCTCAAGTTTATGCAGAAAATTATTCCAGAAGTGTGAGGGTTATAATAAATCCTCATGTATAGTTATGGTAAAAATGCGGCCAACAAAAGTACAAAAATTTTAAATTTATGAAACTGAAAGAAATCCCTTATTTTGGCAATACATAATGATTATGCATGTGTATTCTTATTCCATACAGTACAAACACATATATCAGAAAACTCTGAAGGAACATTTTGATAATTTGTCTTTGCCTTGACAATTTTATGTTTGTATACAAAATTCCTTTAGGCAGTTAATTTGGAGAGAGAGAGAAAGA
>NC_051415.1:15851064-15854142 GCF_015228065.2 Penaeus monodon
GCTGCTTTTGGCTAAGACATGCAGATTATGTTCACGTAAAAGTCATCAATTTTCAACAGTTACTTTCTGATATAATAAAAAAAGGATAAAAACTGAGTACATTTTGCAAATGGATTTATTCATGTTGCACACAAACTGGGCCTTTAATTTTTAATACCCTTCAGACTTGCCCTCAGTTACTTTATCCTAAAGTAGCACCAGGACAAAATTTTGTCTGCTTTGCAAGTTGTAAGGTATTCTGCTATTAACTATAATAAAATGCCACAAAGCCTGGTACCATTTCTTTCTCTCCTATTAAGCTATGGTCAAACCATTTTTTGCCTTCCAAGATTTATCTAAATGTATGTCTTTATGTTTTCAATCTTTTCATAGTCATCAACACTTCATAAAACATTTTACCTTACAACTAGAATTCCCTTTTATCTTCCAAATTTACCTTATTTTGATTAAATCAGTAGGTATCCCTCTCCACTACAACCTTGCAGTACCACATGCTCCATGACTTTTCTCTTCAGATATGAAAATAAGTCAGCCCCTGAAAAAAGAAAGATTATCCATGACCACTGTTTTCTTTTCCTTCAGAGCCAGTCCAAGTATTTTTTTTCTGCTACTGTACCACTTAGACTCAGTCTGGCAATTTATTCCAAACCAAAATCCATACCAGGATAGATATCAGTATTGGCACCATATTGACCAGACTTAATTCTTATTTGATAAGTGACTTTTTTGGTATGTAATGCAAGAAAAGTCTACCTTTGTATTGGACACACATCTCATCTACTGACAATTTCTTTGTTGCATTAGTATTGCAAGTATACTCCTTGGATCATGTAGAAGGCAACATATCTTACAAAGTCTGTCATTAGCATACCTATTTTTATTGAAATAAGATGTATAATCAGATTTCTGTACTAGTAATTTCTAAAGCTAAAAATGCCCCGGTGCCAGCAACAGTTGCATCACTATCTTTTAAATCCTGACTTGGAAGAAAGTGGTTACACTTTATCAAGGGCATCTTTATGAGTAGTATATATGTTTCTGTAGCAATGTACTCATAAAATGAAGATGTCACTACTTTCTGAAATGAACTATTGTTTTCTGCAGAAAGAGCATCATGTCAGATTATAATCAGGTAACCCACATAGCCTTTTTTGATCATATGCTTCTACTGTGCAGATTTTAACTAAGACCATACTCTTCTCTGTGGAAAAGAGTATGGCTAGAGAAAATCTTTCTCAGTTTATGATTTATTTTGATGATCTGGGTGCTCACCCATGTATGTCTCATCATCACCTGAATCTGGGGGATGAAAAGATCCCACCCCATAAGTTTCTATTTCTGCCAATAAAAGACTAGGTAATCTGTCTTTCCAAACTGTTTTCTCTAACCTAGAAAAAGTGAATACTGGCAATGATAAAACCACTAAGCAGGGTTAGTTTACTTAGGTCAGGTACCAATAATGTAAATGAAATTGTCGTAGGTCAGGTACCAATAATGTAAATGAAATTGTCGATCATTATCTGTTCCACAGATGCAGAGGTAGAGATAATGGACCTGGTATACAGTAACACTGCTGTAATATAAACTGTATGTTGAAATAAAAAGTGTAGTAATGATTGCAATAATGTATATAGAAATAGGTTATGTATGAAATCATAATTAATGTGTGTAGTCATATCTAGTGCTTATAGAAATAAACACTGTGTGGAGTAATAAATATTCTGTAGTAATAAACAGTGCATAACACTAAATTTTGTTTATAAAGGTATGTAATCTATGTAGTTTATGTACTTTATGAAAGATAAATGCCACATGGAGAAATGTATGTGATGATAAATAGTTAATGTTGTAATAAATAGTGTATGCAGTAATAAATAGTGCATTCAGTGATAAAAATGTATGTGCAGTAGTCAACATAGAGATTCCTCTGATTGAAGCAAAACCATGTATTGGTCAAGACTCATGAGCCTATGGATGCCTCATATAATATGAAAGTGAAATGTATATGCACAAAGAAATATGATAACTAAAATATATCTGACAACAAACATCTAAGATTTCACTGTCTTGGCAAAATAATGATTCCACAGAAACTGCCAGAGAGGACCCAAAACACTGCATAAATTTACTAGTTGCTTCACATATAAATCCTTATATCAAATAAAAAGAGACAGATACTAAACTTTCACTTTCTAGCTAACAATGTAAACTTGTTAGCATGAACCTACCCTGAAAGAGAACTATGACGTTAGCTGACTTCAGAGTGCTGTCGTTCCTAATTCCCTTGCAGTTCACTAAAGGTACTATCATTGCCTACATTTATGTACTGATACTAAATTCAGGCACTGCACGACAGATTGTATCTAGTTTTTCTATGAATATTTTGTGCTCGTATCCTGTGGTGGTAGACTTCCTACTTCAGCATGTATGCAACTGCTGTCACGGTTTTAGTAAATACTTGTTCAACAACACTTGCCCACATTTTATCAGAACTTTGATAAAAATTATGTTTATCTGTTAGCTTAGGGGCAAAGCAAAAGCATGTGACAGATTCTTTTTACAGATGTGATCCCAACTAAATCCCATCTACTTCTATAATTGATGATGTTATTCCCGACAATTTTTAATAAATAAGGTGCATCAATAATGCAACAGTTTCCTATGAATGAAAGTTCATGAATTTCTGAAATGCTGAGACTTGGAATATACTAACAATTACACAATAGCAAACTGGTTATTGTCATTTAAAAAAGCTATTGAAGAATCATATAGTTTTTAAAAAGAATATCAGCACTATTATGGAATTGAGAGAAAAAATACTTGAAGCATCATGCAGCTTCTAAATCCTAAAATCCCTCCTTTTACCTTTTTTTGTATCTTGGTAGATTCTGTTTTCCTTGGCATGGCATCCAGTGGTGCCAAAAACTTTTCTGTTTTAACTTTTCTTAGTATCATGCTAACTAACATTAAAACTCATTTCCTTTAACCATATGAACATATAAGGAGATGGTAAAATTAAATATTGTTTATAAGTCATAAGTATTATAATACATACTTCTATAAACCCCCCCCCCCCAC
>NC_051415.1:15857537-15860632 GCF_015228065.2 Penaeus monodon
GTGGGGGGGGGGGTGTTATAGAAGTATGTATTATAATACTTATGACTTATAAACAATATTTAATTTTACCATCTCCTTATATGTTCATATGGTTAAAGGAAATGAGTTTTAATGTTAGTTAGCATAATACTAAGAAAAGTTAAAACAGAAAAGTTTTTGGCACCACTGGATGCCATGCCAAGGAAAACAGAATCTACCAAGATACAAAAAAAGGTAAAAGGAGGGATTTTAGGATTTAGAAGCTGCATGATGCTTCAAGTATTTTTTTCTCTCAATTCCAATAATAGTGCTGATATTCTTTTTAAAAACTATATGATTCTTCAATAGCTTTTTTAAATGACAATAACCAGTTTGCTATTGTGTAATTGTTAGTATATTCCAAGTCTCAGCATTTCAGAAAATTCATGAACTTTCATTCATAAGGAAACTGTTGCATTATTGATGCACCTTATTTATTAAAAATTGTCGGGAATAACATCATCAATTATAGAAGTAGATGGGATTTAGTTGGGATCACATTCTGTAAAAAGAAGTCTGTCACATGCTTTTGCTTTGCCCCTAAGCTAACAGATAAACATAATTTTTATCAAAGTTCTGATAAAATGTGGGCAAGTGTTGTTGAACAAGTATTTACTAAAAGCGTGACAGCAGTTTACATACATGCTGAAGTAGGAAGTCTACCACCACAGGATATGAGCACAAGATATTCATAGAAAAACTAGATACAATCTGTCGTGCAGTGCCTGAATTTAGTATCAGTACATAAATGTAGGCAATGATAGTACCTTTAGTGAACTGCAAGGGAATTAGGAACGACAGCACTCTGAAGTCAGCTAACGTCATAGTTCTCTTTCAGGGTAGGTTCATGCTAACAAGTTTACATTGTTAGCTAGAAAGTGAAAGTTTAGTATCTGTCTCTTTTTATTTGATATAAAGGATTTATATGTGAAGCAACTAGTAAATTTATGCAGTGTTTTGGGTCCTCTCTGGCAGTTTCTGTGGAATCATTATTTTGCCAAGACAGTGAAATCTTAGATGTTTGTTGTCAGATATATTTTAGTTATCATATTTCTTTGTGCATATACATTTTCACTTTCATATTATATGAGGCATCCATAGGCTCATGAGTCTTGACCAATACATGGTTTTGCTTCAATCAGAGGAATCTCTATGTTGACTACTGCACATACACATTTTTATCACTGAATGCACTATTTATTACTGCATACACTATTTATTACAACATTAACTATTTATCATCACATACATTTCTCCATGTGGCATTTATTCTTTCATAAAGTACATAAACTACATAGATTACATACCTTTATAAACAAAATTTAGTGTTATGCACTGTTTATTACTACAGAATATTTATTACTCCACACAGTGTTTATTTCTATAAGCACTAGATATGACTACACACATTAATTATGATTTCATACATAACCTATTTCTATATACATTATTGCAATCATTACTACACTTTTTATTTCAACATACAGTTTATATTACAGCAGTGTTACTGTATACCAGGTCCATTATCTCTACCTCTGCATCTGTGGAACAGATAATGATCAACAATTTCATTTACATTATTGGTACCTGACCTACGACAATTTCATTTACATTATTGGTACCTGACCTAAGTAAACTAACCCTGCTTAGTGGTTTTATCATTGCCAGTATTCACTTTTTCTAGGTTAGAGAAACAGTTTGGAAAGACAGATTACCTAGTCTTTTATTGGCAGAAATAGAAACTTATGGGGTGGGATCTTTTCATCCCCCAGATTCAGGTGATGATGAGACATACATGGGTGAGCACCCAGATCATCAAAATAAATCATAAACTGAGAAAGATTTTCTCTAGCCATACTCTTTTCCACAGAGAAGAGTATGGTCTTAGTTAAAATCTGCACAGTAGAAGCATATGATCAAAAAAGGCTATGTGGGTTACCTGATTATAATCTGACATGATGCTCTTTCTGCAGAAAACAATAGTTCATTTCAGAAAGTAGTGACATCTTCATTTTATGAGTACATTGCTACAGAAACATATATACTACTCATAAAGATGCCCTTGATAAAGTGTAACCACTTTCTTCCAAGTCAGGATTTAAGAGATAGTGATGCAACTGTTGCTGGCACCGGGGCATTTTTAGCTTTAGAAATTACTAGTACAGAAATCTGATTATACATCTTATTTCAATAAAAATAGGTATGCTAATGACAGACTTTGTAAGATATGTTGCCTTCTACATGATCCAAGGAGTATACTTGCAATACTAATGCAACAAAGAAATTGTCAGTAGATGAGATTGTGTCCAATACAAAGGTAGACTTTTCTTGCATTACATACCAAAAAAGTCACTTATCAAATAAGAATTAAGGTCTGGTCAAATATGGTGCCAATACTGATATCTATCCTGGTATGGATTTTGGTTTGGAATAAATTGCCAGACTGAGTCTAAGTGGTACAGTAGCAGAAAAAAAATACTTGGACTGGCTCTGAAGGAAAAGAAAACAGTGGTCATGGATAATCTTTCTTTTTTCAGGGGCTGACTTATTTTCATATCTGAAGAGAAAAGTCATGGAGCATGTGGTACTGCAAGGTTGTAGTGGAGAGGGATACCTACTGATTTAATCAAAATAAGGTAAATTTTGGAAGATAAAAAGGGAATTCTAGTTGTAAGGTAAAATGTTTTATGAAGTGTTGATGACTATGAAAAAGATTGAAAACATAAAGACATACATTTAGATAAATCTTGGGAAGGCAAAAAATGGTTTGACCATAGCTTAATAGGAGAGAAAGAAATGGTACCAGGCTTTGTGGCATTTTATTATAGTTAATAGCAGAATACCTTACAACTTGCAAAGCAGACAAAATTTTGTCCTGGTGCTACTTTTGAGATAAAGTAACTGAGGGCAAGTCTGAAGGGTATTAAAAATTAAAGGCCCAGTTTGTGTGCAACATGAATAAATCCATTTGCAAAATGTACTCAGTTTTATCCTTTTTTTATTATATCAAGAAAGTAACTGTTGAAAATTGATGACTTTTACGTGAACATAATCTGCATGTCTTAGCCAAAAGCAGC
>NC_051415.1:15860747-15861733 GCF_015228065.2 Penaeus monodon
TCTTTCTCTCTCTCTCCAAATTAACTGCCTAAAGGAATTTTGTATATAAACATAAAATTGTCAAGGCAAAGACAAATTATCAAAATGTTCCTTCAGAGTTTTCTGATATATGTATTTGTACTGTATGGAATAAGAATACACATGCATAATCATTATGTATTGCCAAAATAAGGGATTTCTTTCAGTTTCATAAATTTAAAATTTTTGTACTTTTGTTGGCCGCATTTTTACCATAACTATACATGAGGATTTTTTATGACCCTCACACTTCTGGAATAATTTTCTGCATAAACTTGAGCCAATGGCATGAAATTAGCCTCATTCCATAGTATATATTACAAATTATCAAATTACTTCTTTCATAGATTCAAATGCCCTGTGGTCCATTTGAACAGGAAATGTAACTGTAAATGTAATGTAAAAAAATATCCACAGGAGTTAGTTAGATACACAGGTGGATACTAAATATAAAAAAAAAATTGCAAACACTTTAGATTTTAAAATTTTATTTAGTGTTATCTAAAATGTTGAAGCAATTCAATATAGTAAAAGTATCCAAATTTACTCTTTTTTTTCAAATGAATGGGTAATCAGGTAATTGAAATGTTGAGAAAATGAGAATCTAGTGACCTGGACTTGAATACTAATTAAAATGATTATAAGAAAAGTATGGGTGAACAACACAACTTTTGTGGTATAATATCAGTAGAAAATAATGCCTGTGCATTAAACTATTTCTTGCTTTATGTAATCTATATATAGCTGACAGTCAAAGAAAACATGTTTCAAAAGCTTTATTTTTCTTTCTCTCTCTTTCCTTTGTTTAATGTTGTATTTCTTATTATTGTTTTTGTTCACTTTCACATTTTGAAACACAAGGCTATTCAAATATTTATTTGTTTGCTGATTTTTTTTTTTCATCAGTGTTTCTCTTGTGTATATATATAACCATAATTACTTTTTTGCTGAATAAACAATCTTTACTA
>NC_051415.1:15861820-15861919 GCF_015228065.2 Penaeus monodon
ATGGTTTGCAAAATAAAAAGTCAAGTACAGTGGTCAAGGTAATGTGTATCCTTAGCCCTAACACCCCAACACTATTACTTGATGTCAGAGATGGCTGCC
>NC_051415.1:15862845-15864100 GCF_015228065.2 Penaeus monodon
TACACATTTACAGTTTGACGGATTTTTATTTTTGTTTAAGTTTTCCCGTAAAAATTGCCTATATTCACACGTTCTTTGTTATTTGCATGTGACAGTGCGCCATCATTCTGCTAACAAATGAGGACTTAAAATGTTTAAATTCAGACATTATGTCCTGTACATGATATATGGTTTGTTGGAGTAATAACAAAAAGAAAAAGAAAAACTACATCTTGTGTATCATCTTCATATACATATCCCTATTTTCATCGTTTTTTTTTCTTACCTTCCTGGTACCTATAATTGTAGTAATGTGTCAATATCCCCAGCGCGCTTCAAATAGCCAATTAGTCACAGACTGTTATTTGTGACTTGGAATAATATTCAAAGGCATTCACTGTAGTCAGTGCTCATCACTTGTGTAAGAATCTCTTAACGCGTCCATAGATACAGTTCTCTAAGCTTTTTTTCACGACTGTGGCCCGTTCACTTCTTTACACGGTCGTGGGAATGATTTTAGCTTTGAGGGCGTTACCGGCTCATTATCAGTTGCTGGAAAAGTGTTGCTGACATCGGGCAGCCAGGACACATTGCTTGTGAATCGTCAGTTTTGTCTCAATACATGTCTAACGTCTCGTATTTTTTCCAACCGCATTTCGTTTTTCTCTGCATGCAGCTTTCTCACTTTGCTTTGCGGTCACTTGTTCTTTCGGCATTCTCTTAGTTGCATGTGCTACATTTGGAATTTATTTCAACTTGCTTTCGTAGGCTTCCATTAATATCCGCTTTGAGCACCTCTCTTGGTGCATATGCCATTTATATGAAACGCTGATTTTCAGTAACCTGTAGTACTCATCTTTCAGTCTCTGCTTTCATTCCAAACTACATCTCCTACTTCTGCCACAAACACATAAACAGTATGTTAATCTGTTAGCACGACGTTGTCACTAGTAGCAACCACACTTTCTTTTGATATAATAAAATCTTTATCAGATGTCACAGTTCATGAGTGGACTGTGGTAGTGCCTTGCGGTCGGCAAAAATCTGTTAACATCACTTTATCACGACTTTAAAATAGCAGCACTCATCCAAGGAACATGGGGAACCTCAACTGCCTAGTCACAGAGGAGAACCTAAAACAAGGTGTAACCCTGTATAAGCATAGCAGGGCTCAAGGTCACTTTGGTTGGAAAATATTCTGTACATAAAAAACAATGATTTTCATAAATTTGGCATGTCTTTTTCCGGTCAAAATGCATAACATGCCAAAGTTATG
>NC_051415.1:15864742-15864847 GCF_015228065.2 Penaeus monodon
GAACCGAATGCGCGATACTTATTACATGAACTTTGGGAACAATATTTACTTGTACAAAACAAAAAATGTAAAACTGAAGAATAATTTAATCTATTCTTATGTTCC
>NC_051415.1:15864893-15866023 GCF_015228065.2 Penaeus monodon
CTTATCACTATTATTTTTGTAATATAATGAAAAACATTCAAAGAGAAAATATCTAAACTCTCGAACGTCTTTTCAAAAAAGTACGGACGATATCGTTTGTTTGTTGGGGGTACAAATATCACGGGGTAGTCTTGTCACGAGTTGTCTATTCAGATTCATTTGAGACCATAATAATGTGAAAGTATGATTGGTTGATCGTTAAAGATAATTATAAAGGGTAAGATATGTTGTTTGTATACTAAGAAAACTGTATGTTTATTTGAAAACAATGTGTTTTGTAAATAGTGGATCAATGAATGGGTAAGTTGACATCCTCAACGGTTGCAGTCACTGACAAACGTACGATTTTATAGAAACGGAATTTCTTCCAAAAATACATAATCATATTCATTCACTATGGTAGAAGTGTCCAATGTAGATACATAGTGTTCGGTTTGTAAAGAAAAAATGCATCTCAGTTAACTAATTTCCATGTACCAAATTAACATACGCTGTCCCTCCGGTACGACAGTTTGGCACCATTCAAACATACTATGGCGTTTGAAAAGGCAGCCGCGTGACATAACGCTGGTCTAAAATTGTGAGAAAAAAATACAAAACTCGTGAATATATTTGTTACACTGATGTTCGAAAGAGTCAAGTGTTGCGTGTGAAGATAACCATAGGACGTACTTCTAAGAGTTACGAGGACATTTCACTCATACTATTTCATACCAGGTAGGTGTGTTGCTGAGATCACTGAGATCCAACCAAAATGGGATGAAATCGTCCTAATAAGGGCTGACAGTTAAGATTTTAATGTTCATTCGGTATATAGATATATGTAGGCACATGCATGGAGAGGCGAGACAAGTAATTTTGATTTCATTATGACAAAAACTGACGTAGCGTTCAGTTTAATTGAAGGTGACAGTTGATAAACACGATATCCAAAATTGATTTAGTTAGTTGTAAAAGAACTGTCACTGTGTTTAGTTGATGAGACCGGCTTAGTGGAGAGGTAGTTCCAGAAATCAATTTTCGCGGTAGTTAAGATAACTTCCTTACCGTTTGCTATTATGTAAACCTTTCTCCGTGTCATTCTCTTGGTAGCTTTTTTTCCTTCTCCCTTTCCGTTCCTCTGTGTTTCT
>NC_051415.1:15867905-15868333 GCF_015228065.2 Penaeus monodon
TCTCTTTTCCTTGCATTTTTTCTGTATTTTATTTTTGTAAGCGATAATATCCCCTAATATTTTATGTACATTACGTTATGGAAGTAAAACTACGTGAAAAAAGGAAGATGTGCTTCTTTGTTCCAACCGAGCCTTATAATACGGCTGTTTTCCCCTCGCTTTTTTCTTCTTTTTCTTCTTTTTTTCCTTCTTCTTCTTCCTTTCATTCCTCATTTCTCTATTTATTTCTTTGGTTCTTTCTTTCTTTGTGGTACATTTTTCCCGGTAATCGGTTTTGATGATTAATTTCATTTAGAATTGCTAGTAATACGGCCACCCTACGTTTTGGTGGTGTTTCCTTGTTTCCACAGGCAGAAGCCATTTCACATACGATAATAACTTTTTTTAAACGGGTTTAAAAGGGTTTGTTGGCCGGTTTTCCCAAAGGG
>NC_051415.1:15868420-15869140 GCF_015228065.2 Penaeus monodon
GTTTTTTTTTAGGGTTTGGGCAAGGCTTGGGGGGCTTTGGAAGGCGGTTCAATCAAGGGAAACCTTAGGGAAAATCTGAGAACCCCCGAATTTGAAATTTGGCCAAATTGGGCCCCCCGGGTTCTTAAAAAAACCCGAAAACCCTTTTTTGACAAGTTTAAAGTGCCTTTGATTTTTTTTTAAATGGGAGGGGGGAAAAAAGGGGACGGGGTGTTTTTTTTTTTTTGGGATTTTTTTAATTGGAAATTTGAAAATAAAACCGAAAATGGAGAAAATTTTTTTGTTTTTTTTAAAACCGGGGGACAGGGAATTAAAATAAAAAAATAATATAGCCCCCCCCAATAAAAAACAAAATTAAAAAACTTCCCCTGGAAAAAAATTTTTCTTGTGTAAAAATGGGGGGGGGGGGGGCGCCCAGATTATCTTTGCGTGCTAAAAGCGAGCAGCGTTTATCATCTAGCGGAAATTGCTCCGAAGGTCAGTGGTTTTGTGCCAAAACAATGTGACCTCGAGAAAAAAATCGATAAAACCTCCCCCCCCCCGGCCATTCCTTACTCCCCTTTAAAAGTTAGTTTTTGTTGCGAAAAACCGAGCTAAAAATCCCCTGGGGTATTCTGTAACCGAACACCCTCTTATTTAAATCGTTATGAACATAAAGCAAACCATCTATGCATCAGTACCCCTTGGTTTGGCAATTTCCACTGTGAATGTATGAGCACC
>NC_051415.1:15870615-15870699 GCF_015228065.2 Penaeus monodon
CGGGGATTTTTTCGCCAAGAGCTTTTTTGTTTGGAAAAAAAGGGAAAGGTTTGGGGAGTTGGGAAATTTGGGTAAGGGTAAGTA
>NC_051415.1:15871141-15871276 GCF_015228065.2 Penaeus monodon
TTTAAAAAAAAAAAAAAAGAAAAGAAAAAAATTTGAAAAGAAAAGGGGAAAAAAATGTTTTCCCCCCTTCCCCAAAGGTTTGGGCGCCCGGGGGGGGGAGACGAATAGCGTTTTTTTTTTTTTTTTTGTTTTTGT
>NC_051415.1:15871384-15872407 GCF_015228065.2 Penaeus monodon
CTTTTCTTTTTTCCTTTTTTTTTTTTTTTTTCCTCTTTTTCTTACTTTCCTTTTCTTCCTTTTCTCTTTTTGTTTCTTCTCTTCCTCTGTTTTTTCTTTATTTCTCTTATTTTTTCTCCTTTTCTTTCCGTTTCCTTCTTTTGTTTTCTGTCTCCTTTTCTCTCGTTTTTCCCTATACTTTTTTTTTTCTTACTTTCAGTGCTCCTTTGTGGGTGCGATTCTTCCCACGCTGAGGTGTGGGTGGTACGAAAAATTAAACAGAATGGAAAGAAGGAAAATAAAGAAAGATGAAGGAAATTTTATCGGCAGTGAATCACAGACCACGGAGCATCGCATAAATATACATTATATGTTACAGCACGAGGCTTCTCCCCCCTTCCCCCTATCACTTCCATGAAGCGAGTCGAAATGAAGTATTTAATTAGCCGTGAGGACCCCCCAGCCCCACCTGTTCTTAACCCCTGGGATGACACTCGCCTTCTAGGCCTTGCAATCCTCTCCAACCCCTTTTTTTTCTCTTAGGGTTGATTCCCCCTTGGGCTATGCGATCTCCACCCTCCCTAAGGGCCGATTCTCCCCTTAGGCTGTGTGACCTCCCCCTCCTCCACCCCAGGGCTGATTTTCTCCTTTAAGCTATGTGACCTCCCCCTCCCCTCCCCCCAACCCGAGAGATGACTCTCATCCCTTTCCCTTGTAAGCCTTCCCCCTTCCCCCTTCCCCCCGCTTGTCAGTCTTAGCCACGGCCCCGGGGTGTTGCCTCTGCCCGTGGGAACTCCGGTCCATTTTCGTGCGGGCTTCGTTTCGTCTGGAGGGAAGGAGATGGCAAGAGCGGGACGGAGCGGGGGGTGGGGGGGATGCATAGGCGGTTTTCTGAGAAGGTGGGCGGGGGGGGGGGTGTCGTCCATTTCGGAGGGAGGGAGAGTGAAGCTAGAATTGTAACCAAGAGTGATCCTGACACTAATGAATGATTCCTCAGTATTTCTGCCTTTCTATCTATATCTAACATATATCTGAATATTTATG
>NC_051415.1:15872795-15872998 GCF_015228065.2 Penaeus monodon
GAAATGACACTATTTTACGCTATTATATCTTATTGGAAAAAAATCGCTGCATTTCAATCATATGGTGTAGATATTTTTTCCCACCGAAAATCACGAATTCCATTTAAGGAGCATTAGGCCATTATATGATAATTTAATGACATAACAAGTATATGATGAAAGATCAAGTCTTATCAGAATAATATGAAAATCATGGGTGCAGA
>NC_051415.1:15873029-15873285 GCF_015228065.2 Penaeus monodon
AGATATACTCAATTTTATCTTAAGAACCAGTTATAAAACCTCTTGAGTAAATTAAATAATGCAGTTAGTTAGCTTTGTTTCAATTCGCACGCGCTTCGGTGGGTGTGAAAGTAGACAGATGATAGATAGCACATAAATTCAAAATCGAAACGCTTTGTTCTGTTAGTTACATTGGTCAGTCTCTTGTTTTTGCGTTGGTTTATTTTTTTCATAGCTCAGTAAAAGTGTCTGATAGAGTTTACACTGTGGATGTGAT
>NC_051415.1:15873783-15874176 GCF_015228065.2 Penaeus monodon
ATACCGCATCTCTCTGACTGTCTGTCTCCTCCCCTCCTAGAGCCTTGCTTCCCTGTAGTCAATGAGAATGTAGAAACTCAATGCACAAATTGTGCCATTCATTCGTTGGTTCCGCCCCCAATGCAACTGGTCAGTAAAACTAGTGTTTAAGAAAAATGTTTCAGTATAAAATCTTCATAATCATCTAATCACAGGAGCTGTGTCTCGTATCATGTTCAATCTGATCTGCGCAACATGCAAAACCGGAAGAGGCACCAGAGCCGCACGCACTGGCGATCAGTCGTTGGCAAAACATCAGCCTGACGTGGGACAGACCCTCGCCAGGTCGCACGTACCCCTTGTCGTTAACCCCGCGGTCTCTCAAACCTATCTGTAAACCCACTGGTGCTAAGA
>NC_051415.1:15874610-15874936 GCF_015228065.2 Penaeus monodon
CTTTCCTTTCGACTGCCGACTTTCCCGGCGCTTTTACAGAACACTGGTCAGCTGGTCATCGTTGGCGAGCTAAGAAGACGTGAGTGAAAGGGGCCCTCCCACTCCAATGCACAGGAGCGGTTCTCCTCTCTGTGTTCTGTTTCTCCGTGATTGTGTTTTTTTTTCTCTCATTCGTTAGCGCGTGTGCAACCATCCGTTAGGCCGTGGAAGTATGCGTCCGTCGGCGATTGCCTGTTTACGGTAGTGCGTGCGTGATTGAGCATTCGACAGTCCAAATTGTTTACATTTTCAAAAATGAGGGAAGTGCATCCAATACTCCATTTTTA
>NC_051415.1:15874960-15875824 GCF_015228065.2 Penaeus monodon
TCAGCATTCTGCACTCCCCTCCCCGTCAATTTTGCTCAAGGGTCAGACAAGGGCAATCGTTTACGATAAATTGCCAGGCCCTTCTTGCTCACTAATTTTCACGGAGATTTGTTTTCTTACTGACATATTAATTTCTTCGCCAGCTTGTATCAAGTAATAATAGTGTTTCACGTCTCATTACCCGTGCAGGTTCCTTGTACTCTCCTCTTGTCGGTAATGACATAGTTAATGCTAATTATTATGCTAACCCCCATCATTTCCGACAATATTAATGTTTCCGATATGATTCTCTTTTACCTATTTCTATTAATTTCTCACTTGTCATTCGTTATCGCTGTTTCTTTTTTATATATTTTAAATGTTATCACGGTATTTTGATTCACGAAATAACCACTGTAGAAGCAGTCCCGTCCTAAATGCTTTGGTTGATAAAAGATATGGAGAATTTATTTACCTCCCTTAACCCCTTCACCTCTTAGCTTCGCCAGCAGTTCTTCCTCGCACTCCCGCACCGCCATAAATCATTTCAAAATCGGGACTTCCGTCATCCCGAGGAAATAATTGACATGCGAGAAGGCCCCATTTCCAGGAAAATTTACGACTCTCCATTTTCCTCAGTGGTAGTCCATATTCTGCCACTTATCTTTTCGTCTTCCTCAAAATCCGCTCTCGGTTTTCTTTTGTGGTTTTCAATTTTTTTTTTTGTCTCCTTTATCATTTTCTACTAGAGTTTTCGCTATTATTACGCTTGAAACACAGGACACCGTAAAGAAAAGCAGCCGAGGTCTGAATGAAGACGAACCCTGTTGTGAGAGAAGGCAGAGGTTTCTAGAAAGAGGAATGTATCAAGACCCCCCCCCCCCC
>NC_051415.1:15875866-15876178 GCF_015228065.2 Penaeus monodon
CCCGATTTTGTCTCAAACACGCGGAAAAAATAGAAAAATAAAATAAATAATCACCAATGTGTCTACATGTACATCCAATCAGACATTCACCATATACAGACATGCCAGTGCGTACTGTCTCTTTTCACATACACGCTAAAGGTATCTTACTTGCACGCTGTGGATTGCACCGCACGCTCGCCACTAGAAATTGATCGATGCAAAGGAGATTAACCTTGACCTCGACAGCCAGCGGTGTCTCGGCTCGCCACTGCATCACAGACAAGGGACAGGAAAAGGGAGGGGGGGAGGGGAGAGGTAAAGGAGAGGAAA
>NC_051415.1:15876593-15877015 GCF_015228065.2 Penaeus monodon
TTCAAGCCACTCTAATTACCTAGATGGACTGACAACAAATTATCTTCAACAGCAGTTAAGGTAATTGGTTTCCCTCCTTTCCACCAAGCCAGCGCGTTTGGTGTGACACGAGTTTATTATGGAGGCGGGTGTCGGCCGACCATTTCCCCGTAGACAAACAAGGGGAGTGAAGACAAGCAGAACCACGTGAAATGCCAGAGGTTGATTTTAGAGTGTTGATAGAATGGGGTCCCGCATTCCTGTGGTCCCCGCCTGGTCTCGTTATCAATTATGGTGATGCTTATCTTGATAAAAATGAAAATAACAGTTTGTACATTTCAACAACACATGGCGTGGAAATGGCGGTGGCATGACCTGACCCTCGGCGTGTGAGCGGCACAGCGCGCTTTCGCCTGCTCTGCATGTCGTGCCGCTTTGCAGTG
>NC_051415.1:15877548-15877927 GCF_015228065.2 Penaeus monodon
GTTTCAGAAAATGTTGCATATTATAGGGAAGCAACGGCATGTGTATTTACTTATCGGTTGATTTGACTATTAAGTTCATTCATTCATGCCCGCCAGAGTGCAGCGCGAAGGAGGCTTCGCAGCGCCGGGCGAGAGATGCCCCGTGGTTTTTTCGTCGGGGCGGCATAGTTGCCCGCGAGCCATCCGGGGCGAAACCAGACCCTTGCATTAGCCACGAATTATAAACGCGCGGCTCGGAGGGTACTCGCGGGGGCGCTGTTTTTTTCGGGGGGGGGGGTGCTTGGGAGGGGGTAGGGGGGTTGATTGCTGGCTCTTTGGAGTATGAGATGGTAATGGGTGGTTTTCGTTAGAGCAACCTGATGGAAGGAAATAAACTCAA
>NC_051415.1:15879217-15879611 GCF_015228065.2 Penaeus monodon
GCGCAAAAGCGCAGAGACGCACACACCACATGGCATCGAGAGTCCTTTATTGACGTTACTTTGATAACGCAAGAAAACATCCTCACGCCGGGACGTGGCTATGGGGGGAGGGGGATAGGCGAGGAATGGCTGGAGACATGATGAGGCAAAGATGAGGAGGATTTGTAAGAGGCGGATGTATTAAGGGATTATATAATGCTCTTGGTCATTATTATGTAAATGCGGTTGACCCCGGGCGCAGCAGCCAGCGCGGCCCGGGGTAATGATCTTGGCCCGCCGGCGGAGCGCTCGTCTCCGCCGCCGCTCGCAGATTCGTCCCGTTTCTTAATGATTATTTTCTACAAAGAAATGTTCTTAATGATTATTTTCCGCAAAGAAATGCAGCTTGAGAATG
>NC_051415.1:15879640-15879835 GCF_015228065.2 Penaeus monodon
GCCACGGCAGCGGCGGCAGCAGTCCTTTACATGTAATAATCTCTAGGGATTAGCCTTTTTTTCTTCGAGATTCCTGGGCGAGGGTGTGTGTGTTCGTCTCGATGCTCCGTATAGGCAGTTGCGGGCGCTGGGAGGCAAGCATAATTCGCGTGCTTTGGCGAGGCAATTGGCGGGGGAATGAGACGAGAAGCAATT
>NC_051415.1:15879875-15879974 GCF_015228065.2 Penaeus monodon
CACGGCTGATTGCTTTGGGACGGAAGAATGGATAAGGCCCAGATAAGGTGGGACGGCGCCCGCGTTTCTGTGGTGAGCTGGAAGGCCGTCGGGGTGTCT
>NC_051415.1:15880029-15880097 GCF_015228065.2 Penaeus monodon
AAATGCATATCCATATTCAATAAGTGGGTGAAAATGGATAAAATATAAAAATATAAGTGGATAAAATT
>NC_051415.1:15882913-15883127 GCF_015228065.2 Penaeus monodon
TAAATGGATAATAAAACTAACAATGATGATGATGGAGTTGGTGATAAACTTGACAGTTTAAAGGAATTGTAGACTTCACAAAAATCATTTTATTAGTTTCCAGACGAGAGGCCATTGTAAAACCTTATTTCCTAGTTCATTTTAGCACCGAACATCATGTTTATTAAGCAGTTTTACTGCTGCAACACACTGTCTATAACAGCTGCATCTGCCA
>NC_051415.1:15883153-15884116 GCF_015228065.2 Penaeus monodon
CAAAGTGAAGATAGGAGAGAGTGTCAAAAAACACCAAATGTTGAGGAAATGGGGGGGGGTGAGGCGAACGGGAGGGTGTGTGGGAGAAGGGGGAACGTAACAAAAAAAATGAGGAGAAATGGGGGGGTTGATGTGGGGGGGTGAACGTAGGGGGGTTGGGGTATGTGGTTAGGTCAAAGGTGAATATATGAAGATTGCACATGGGGAGATTGGGGTTATTTAAACTGAGTGGTGTTGGGGAGGTTGGAGCGTATTAATGATAATTTTGTTTATGGAACGGTAGGTTTTGTTTTTAGGTGGATTCAAAGGTATATATATATTTCATGTTTATAAATTTTTTTATTGAACTTAGTGTGTGTGGATTTTTATTCACACCATTTAGTCTATCTATTCAACAATTCTTTTGTATAAATTTTGTTTTATTGCACTTATCGTTTTTTTTTTTTTTTGGTGGGTATTTTTATTCAAATTTATACTAAGTATTTCATTGTTATCAATTTTTTTTTTTATTTACACTTTTATGGTTGTAGTTGTTAGCTTTAGTTCAAGCCTTTATATATATAAGTGCATTTTTTATAATTTTTTTTTTAAGATATGGAACTTATTGTTGTTTTTTTTGTTATTTGTGATGGTTGTATCTTACATTAGTTAATAGAAAAAGAATTTTGTGTTTTTAGGTTTAGGGTTGGGGTGTATTTGTTCGTGGGTGTGTGAATGTGGTGGGGTGGGAGCGTAGGAGGGGGGGACTGGAGAGTATGGAGGCGTGGGGCGGGGGCGGGGGGAATGGGGGTGTGGGGGGGGTTGGGGGGATTGGTTGGGAGGGTTGCGGGAATAATAAAGTGATGTTTTTTTTATGGTGTGTTTGTGGTTTTTGCGAGGTAAGGGGGAATGTGAAAAAAAAACAGTATATTGTTTTTAAACAAACTTCGTTTAACTTGTAAATCATTGACTTATTCAATTTAA
>NC_051415.1:15884343-15885120 GCF_015228065.2 Penaeus monodon
CATTGGCTGGTTGGGGGGGTGGTTTGTGTGTGTGGAAGGTGGCTAACCCAAATGTAATAGATATGATATGTTTGTCAAAAAAAACTGGTTGTAGAATATTTGTTTATTTGAATTTTTTTTAAATGTGTACAAAAAATGCTTATGGTAAACAGTATTGCTTTTGTTTTTTTTAGTGAAATCCGATTCTACTGTCTTTCTGTAATTAAATAATTCTTTTAATTAATATAATCCAAAAATCCCTCTGCCTTAACAACCTCTCCCCTTCATTAACATTTTTATTCGTTTTATTCTCGCGTGGTATTGTTGCAATCCAGTCAAGAACTGCAATGAGATTAAATCAGATGTGAGGCACAAATCTCCTTTAGCTGAAGCCTTGGGTTTTTTTGTTGTTTCCGCTTCTGCTACGCTTGTTCGTAAGTTTGTTCTGTGGGGTTTAGTTTCTCCTAGGTTTAGGTGTGTGGGGCTTTTTTATGTAGGTTGATATCTTTTTGGTTGTTTTGTCGCTAATTGTGTGACTTCACCCAATCCCCGTCGAGCGATTTTTAGTGGGCAACCTGTTATAAAGAAGTCAATCATGCTACTACAAATGGGCGCCTTTTTTTTGGGGGGCTTATTTTCTTATCGTAAACCTTTTTTGGCTTAAATAGTCATGCAAACTAGCTACAAACTGCACGCATGCTCAACGCACGAACGCATACAAGGGATCACGCTACCACTGGCACGTATGCCAAGCGCAACACACTCATGACTACGCTTATACAACTAACACCTTACAAC
>NC_051415.1:15887114-15887189 GCF_015228065.2 Penaeus monodon
CGAGCTCTGCTTGCGCGCGGGGCACAATGGTCGCTCGTTTTCACGGGCCACATGCTATAGTTCGGTGGTTCGTTA
>NC_051415.1:15887235-15887754 GCF_015228065.2 Penaeus monodon
TAAAAAAGATTGAAGTTTAGTGTACTTGGGTGCATGTGTTTGTGTTCGCATGATGGGTTTCTGTTGAATGATGTGTATCTGCAAACATATATTAAATGAAAATTATAAAACAGAAGAAGGCTAAAGCCTCCTTCGGCCTAAGAATGATTGGGGTTATTTCGGCGAAACATACCAGGGGGGGGCGGGGCCTAATCGGAAGATTATAGGCCTCCTGACATTTCACAGATTACGGAGGCCTATACAGTAGGTGTAACGGTGTCTGCGTGAGTGTCGCGTTGGGAGTGCGGAGAAAAGATTAGGCAGAATAACACACGAGGGGTAAGTAGGGGCCATGGTGCGCAGGGGCACGAGCAAAGGCGCTTTTAAAAAAAAAAAAAAAAGGAAAGAGGGTCAATAGTAAGGCGTTCCTCTCACAACTCAAGGGCCTCCGAATCGTGGGTTCTTCCGTGTATATTTTCGCCCATTACCAATTAAAGACTTGCTTCGTGAACTTGTTTGTCTGCTTCACGTTGACATGCT
>NC_051415.1:15887789-15888729 GCF_015228065.2 Penaeus monodon
AAACACAGAGGTGAGCTCCGGTTTTAAGTCTGTTTTGACAGGACAGAACAAGTTCATATCAGAAATATCGGACGTGTAATGAGTACTCCCTTCACTGAATTTCGTAAGGAAGTGTGTAATACGGCCAAACCTCTAAATGGAACGTTAGCGGGGGAGGGGGGGGGGGACGGCGATACACTGATTTGGCCAGAAGTTGAGTAAAAATACGGAACGACAAAAAAGAGAAAAAAGGAGAGAGAGAAAAAAACGGCTCAGGGTCATATAAAAATTTTTTTTTTTTTACTATTGTTTCAGGATGAACCTGATTCAATCACGGGGGTTGCAACGTTTTTCTCAGTATATTATGATGAATTCGTGTTTAGGCGCCAACAAACAATCATGTCACGTTCTGCAAAGACTCACCAACTCATACCACAGACGTAACTTACGTCGAAGAGACACAAACGGCACATCAATACATGTCATAAGGAAGGGACTTTTACCCGGGGAAAACTTGGAAGGGGATTGTCGAGGGAAGAGTGACGGTCCTAGGGTTTTGTTGAACGGAGTCTCACACGCCCTTGTCATCCGCCACTCCAGCAGCTTAGCCTTAGGCAGGTGTAAAAGGAGTATTCGCGCTCGAAATAAAGGGCCGTGGTCGTAGGCTGTTAGGCGCTCGCGGATGGGCGCTTGGTGGATTGATGATGGGAATGGGGTAGCTTGCATAGCTTATGTCGGAAAACCGGCATAAGCTGAAATTTCCCGTCTTTTATCGCAACTTCGTGGGATGTAAAATCTGCACAGGATGCGGGGGGCGTGGCAAAGATTCGATGCGACCCAGAGGCCTGGATAGATCGTCGCGCCCTTGTTAACAATGGCCTTTGGAAGTGTTGATGGGAAGATGAGGGAGGGTTATCATTTTTTTTATTTTTTATCAGGTTTGCTTTATAGAATCTTTTTT
>NC_051415.1:15888769-15891633 GCF_015228065.2 Penaeus monodon
GACTCTCGCCTTTCGTTTCCCCCAGAGGCCCGTTAAGTGTGACAGATTGCGACCTGTAATTGTATTGGAACAGTTTGGCGATCATAGTGCCTACATGCCCTTCGCGAACATCGGGTGTAGTATGTACACCTGATCACCTTGGCGATGGGAATTCCGTACAGCAGTGTGCGAGTATGATAGCGAATGCCTCATGTTATGCTGGGTACACATGGCAACCACAAATCGAGAATCTGATACCGCTTCATGTTGGCTGGTAAGAAGAGTACGCATCGAAGGTCGATTACCTGTTTTTTCCCCTCGTCTCTTGTTTTTTTTCGTATTCGCCCCCCCCGCTTCTACACCCAGACGACCAAACTCCACGGTGTCTTGTTCGCGTAGAAAATTGAAAATCCAGTTAGAAAATAAGAATTACATCCAAGCCATCATACCTGAAAACCACAGTTACTATATTTTTACTTTTCCTCCTTATATATGGTTAATTACAGAACCCGCATAGCATTTTCTTTCTAGGCATCTAACAACAACTGGCGCTCAGGAGAATAAATGAAGATAATCAAACAACATAACACCTCATTAAGGTAATTAGACAACAACCCGCATCAAACATAACAGCAAAAAACTCTCACATTTGTTTTATAAGTTTATTTTTATACATCACATCATAAAAATAATTAGACTGGGGGAATTTCCTCCCCCGTTCTCATTAAACAATTCGAGAAAAGGTGTTCCCCTGTGATATTAGAGCGCGTGTCATATACCCGGGGGGACTCGCTGTGTTTTTGTTGTCCATCAGGATCCTCAGCCCCGCCCACAGCCTCGCCCCCCCACCACCCCCCCGTGCTTCACCATCGCCGCAGCATATCTCCTAAATGAGGAAAACAAAGATAATAACGCCTCATCCTCCAACACTCTGGGGACTACGCCGCACGGTGCTTATCTCCCTCTGCTGGCGTTTTCCCTCCTCACCTCCCAATTTCTTTTTTGTCGGGCGGGGTCGCGCCTGTTTTAATACATTTTTATTTAGCGATTTCTTATCTTTCTTTTTCTAATGTCGTTTGTATGGGTATTGGTGGTCATCTCCCAGTCTGCGTTGTGATTTAGGGGTTTTAATGTGTTTCCATGTGCATAGTTTTATCGAGGTATGGACTAATAGGTCTATTAATGTTTATGATTGATTTATTACTGTTTTTTTAAGTCTTTATCCAGGTGGAGGTCACTGAAGATACGGACTTTTTATGGCAATGTTTGGCTTCTTGTGTAACACAAGCTGAGAATGTAATATTGTTAGAGAAGAAGATCGAAAAATAACTATTTAATCATGTATTATTAAATGATGCATGAAAAAAAAACCGAACAGTTTTGAAAGTTCGACAATTAAATTCTTGACAGATTGTGAGTCAGATGGAGAAATGTCGCTTGTTCATGTTCAAAAGGGCACTAATCATTTGTTGTTTTATTCCCTGTGACGATCCGATTTCAACACCATCCATGGAAAGCTTTTATCGGTGGGAATTCCCTCGTATATAACCAGCAACTCCTCAAAACGCGGGGGGGTCCCGTGCACTCGTCCGTGCAGTTATTGCTAGGGTATCACCCGACTCACATGTTCCTCATGGCAACAGTTCTTAAAGACAAAGTCCCTGTATAAGGTAAAACTCCACCCGTCTTTGTTATTGCAGAGCACACTGATCAGTGTATATAAAAGGACGTATGGCTCTCGGAGAAGTGTTTGGTTGTTTTGCGCGATAAATTAAACATTAAAAATAGCGTTCTTAAAGAGCAGTAACGAATGGCACTCGCGGTGCCCTGTCGTTCACAAACAGCACCAGAGTAAGTTCGAGTCTTTTTCGGATAGAATTCTCAGAGGCATTTCAATAACGCTCTCCCGTGTTGCAGAAAAAAAAGAAGAGAGATGGAAAGGAGAAATCGAGGTGGCGCGTTACCCTTCTTTCTTAATTGTCTGTGAAAATTCATCTTGATGTGGCTTGTTGTACTGGGGGGGGGTTCACGGCAAATGCAGCTTGCTATTCCAGTCCCGTTGAATTTCGGCGCTGGAAGCTTGCGATGTTGACGACCTTACTAGCCAGAACAGGAAATAGAGATCTTGATATTTTTTCCAGGAAGCGCTGACTGCTGGAATCTTTGCCGTAAGTCTTCTCTATCGGCGAAAGTGCGAGACAGGCACCTATTAAAGTGGTTGGCGGGTGTGGGGCCGTCGAGATGTTGCTCTCATATCGCAGACGTGAAGAATGTATTGTTTGTGCGCAGTTTCAGGAATTGCGCTGTAAACCATCACGGCTATTTGCGAGAGACATTGGTCCGAGGATTTTCGCTTCCCTGACCCCCCTCCTTGACCTGGACATCGGGCCGGGGATGGGAGGGCATCTCTGGGGAGAGGCTGCTCGCGATTCATGGATTCTTGGCGTAAAAACAAGAGCACCGGAGGACTCAATAAGACGAGCAACCGTTCGTATGTTTACCCCTCCCCCCACCGACAACATTCTTTTTTTTTTATCATCACTCTCACATGTCCTCCACAAGGTATAACCTACCACGAAGGTGGCAGTGGGCACAGCGTATGGTGTTGATATTATCGGTTATCAAACGAAGATCGTAAATTTGTGTGCTTATCGCCAATGTAAAAATAAACAGTAGATAGTGTTGATAAAAATATTTTTATTAAAATTGCTCCTATTAGCCCCTCACCAGGAGCACTCCGCCATCATCTCTCTTCTCTCTGATTCTTTCATAGAAGGAAAAACGTCTTAAATATTCTGACTCGAAGCACGTGGTGGTAATTTTGCTCTCGTGAAATTTGCAAAAGAAAGACGACCGCTTGTGTTGCTTCTGATATTTTTTCTCAA
>NC_051415.1:15891659-15892263 GCF_015228065.2 Penaeus monodon
ATTTATTAGCTTATTGAAATAGCTTAGGAAATTTGATCGTGATATTTCGCTAAAAAAGCACAGTAAGAAGGATTGCTACGGATGCATTGTGTGGGCGTCGCATCTTGTTATGAAGAACAAGGTGTTTATTATGAGACTTTCAGTTAAGAGATTGAACGTTATGAGGTTATGAGATTGAAACATTTGGACTTGTTTCATTGATAGGGGAAAATAGGTCCTTATATTATAGGCAGCTCCATATAATTTTTGAAGATAAAGGAAAAAGAAAATGGAGAGGAAGATGAGAAAGAGAGGAATAAAATAAAGAGAAAATAATGATCATTAGAAAAACTAATCATAGGACAAATTGAAAACCGCCGTGATCCCTAATCCGGGCGATTCATTGGTCCCCGGTAAAACTTATTTGGTTCGGATCCTTTGATTTGTGTTATCCGGGCAGCTATTAAATTTTTGCATGGCCCGACGCGCTTCTCGCTTGGACAAAACACCATCGCCTCTTATCATTTACGTCAAACACAATAGATGAAAATTACTCTTGATAATAATGCTAAATAGCTGATAATGTAGCGATACAAGTGGTGCATTAAATTATAAATATTGTTTT
>NC_051415.1:15892287-15893053 GCF_015228065.2 Penaeus monodon
CCGACCTGGAACCCAAAACTTCAACATTTTCCGGAAAAAATCCCTCAGCTTTGTCGAAACATACTGATACCAACCTGTTACTAACTTCCAAGCCAAGTCCAAAATGAAGAAAAACTCTGCTAATAGCCGGCTAAGCTTCACCCAGCCTTTGTTGCCGGCGACTGTAAAGCCGTAGAGAAGACGATAAAAAAAATCGCGGAGCGGTAATATTTCACATCGAAGAGTCATTGAGAGACCGCATCATGCAGCATGGACTCTCTTATTAAGGGAGAGTGTCTCGTCTAATGAATTGATGACATTCCTCGGGGTAATTATATACTCCGCATTAGATTAATTACCCACACTGCAACCCGGTCGTATTTGATAAGCAAAACACGAGGAGGTCGACAAAACACGCAAGGGCTCTACAGCAAGGGGAAGGAGGGGGGTGTACTTTAGAAAATATGGTAATAGCGCGTTGATGATGACGTTATCATCATTAGTATAGGCAATGAGGGATGAAGGAAAAATAGGCAGAATAGGAAAGGAAAAGGAAAGATTGCGAGGACTACGAAGATCTTTAATGTCTTTAAAAAAAAGGCAGCTGGACCTAGAAGCGTGCGGAGCCTGTGCCCAAAACGCAAATTGCAGGTCTCAGCCAGCAACTACGCAAACGTCTGCTGTAACAACCGTGCAATCAGCCGCAATTTGTGCAGGATCTGAGAGTTACGTTTGTGAAGGAGAAGAGAGTGCATAAATATGCTAGTGCAGGTAGGTTATTATATGT
>NC_051415.1:15893274-15893600 GCF_015228065.2 Penaeus monodon
TGGCCCCTTGTTCTCGTATTCTTCTCTTTCATCTTCGTCGTCGTTGTCATCATCTTCGTATTCTATCGTAGTTCATCTCCTGTACCGCCGTCTTCTCCTCTCCCTTCTCGTCTTCCTCGAAGGTAGTGCTCGGAACTCTTTTAAAGGGCCGCTCCGAGACGCCCTTGGGACTTCCGGGTATCACGGGAGGTCACGGGAGGTCACAGGGCATTTCTGAAGGCGTGATGGGGTCAGTGGCGGGGCGGGTGAGGCTGCGTCGAGGCTGCTCCGCACAAAGCAGTTATTTTAAGAGCAATTAGCGAGGGTTATTTCTTGACGCCTTGTGG
>NC_051415.1:15893751-15895044 GCF_015228065.2 Penaeus monodon
AAGGGATATGATTGTTGGAATGCTAATGATAATTGTAGAGTAACGAGAATGACAATAGTTACAGTGTGAATATGGAGATGAAAATTATAACACTACCAACAGCAATACTAGCAGTAACACTAAAATGATATATAAGTGAATTCCCTCCGCCTGCACCAAGGAGTGTCTCGAGTTACGTGTGTTACGCAGGGAGTGAGTGTCTTGAGATCCGGTTGCACAGATAGACCATCCAGGTTACAATAGGCATTTTTTTCTGTCTTTGTTGTCTTTCGGTTATTCGGTTAAGGTGGGTTTCCACTAAGCCTGTATAACGCTGGAAACTAGACTCAGATCGGGGTTTATCCCTCGTTTGGCCAATTTAAGTGTGTTTTTTTTTTCTGGCAACTAGGCGAGGCAGATCTAGAATATTTTTTTTTCTCAGATTCTTATATTTTATTCACGAACAGTTAGGATTTGTATGATCTGTGGTGGTCTTAGAAGTTTGCTGGATATAGCAGTATTTAAAACGCTTTGAAGCCACCGAGTGATGATTGTAATGGCGGGCGTAGATAGCTCAGGGACGAAGCCAGCTTGACCAGTAGAACCGGGGCTCGGGCTGTAGAACCCGGCTCTTACGCAACCAGGCTCTTCATTTGCGGTTTGGCGTTAATTCCGGATCTTTTTACCGGCTGGAGATAGATTCCACGGCGGGAAGAAATCGAGGAGGATGGGCGAGAGCAGGTAGCCTTGAGAATCAGCTTATCTTATCTGTGTTAAGGAGGCTATTCCGCTGAGATAAGAGGTTAAGGCGAGGTTAAGTCTGCGCCGACTTCTTTGACTCCCGCAGAAGGAACAGAAGGAGGGGAAAGGAAGCCCGCAGGCGGCTGTGTCGAGCGGGATGGCGTCCATGGTCGTCGTATTGATGGACGACCCGCGAGCTGATTGCATGTTTCCTGGACTGGAGGGAGGGGAGAGTGGCGAGGGTTGGGGGGTTGGGGAGGAGGTTGGGGGTGGAAGGAAAAGTGGGGTAAGGAGGTTTAGGATTTGGGGATTAAGAGGAAAGGGGGGGGGGGTAAAGAGGTCTGGGGTTGGAAGGAAAAAGGGAGTTGGAAGGAGGTGAATGGGAAAGGGTGAAGCCGGTTTTAGGTTGAATAGGGAGGGGAAGGGACTGAGCAAGGAGGTTGGGGTTGTCGGGAGGAAGTATGGGATGGGAAGAGGGGGTATTGGGGCAACATGGAAGGGAAAACAGGGGAAGGGATGATGTGACAATTACGGCCTCCCTCTATGTTGTGGCGCCGTGATTTTTATTGCCGC
>NC_051415.1:15895084-15895154 GCF_015228065.2 Penaeus monodon
AAAGACTGTTTTATCATGCTTGTTATCTGAGTATTTTTTAAAATGCCAAGCACGCGCATGATTTGAGAGA
>NC_051415.1:15895195-15895423 GCF_015228065.2 Penaeus monodon
GCGGAATTCCTGTGCTGTGAGAAGCCAGCGTTGACAGCAGAGTTTTAATCGCTTCCTGCGGGATCAGTAATTGTCTAAAGGAGGCGAGGCTTCCCCCGTCAGTGCTGTTAACGAAGACGGCTGTATCCTGTTGTCCTTCCAGAGTGTTAAAGAACGCAAGACAATGACGCGGAAAGGACGGGCGGAAGGCCAGGCTGGCAAGGGAACGGGCATGCGCGCGCGCCGATG
>NC_051415.1:15895708-15895927 GCF_015228065.2 Penaeus monodon
TTCTGGGTGATTTCAACGGGCCGGCAGAAAGTGAGCTGCGCCTAAGTGCTCTTCAGGGGAGGCCTCGAGGGGGGGGGGTGGCGTCCTTCGGGAAGGCGTGAGAAACGGTCGCCTCAGTTTGGTGAAGCCGAGTTTAGTTGCGGCGCTTTGGCCTAGCGAGGCAATTAAGTCATTTGTGTTTCCGCGTGAAAGCGTTGGAATATGTGTCACTTGGCTCGG
>NC_051415.1:15897250-15898091 GCF_015228065.2 Penaeus monodon
TCATTCTCGTCTTTCTTTTGCTCTTTAGCTTCTATCTCTTCATTTTTCTTTTCCTTTTCACTCTCCCACCCTCTTTCTTTCCGTTTCTCCTTTCTTCCCTCTCTCCCTTTTCTCTCAATCACCTCTCAATCAATTTTTCTTTCTCCTGCATCCTGTTCTCTCCTGCACAATGCGTGAACGGGCGTGGGAGACTGAGGGGGGGAGAGGGATGGGGAGAGAGGGAGAGGGATGAGGAGAGAGGGAGAGGGATGGGGAGAGAGGGGATGAGATGGGGGAAAGAGGGATGAGAATGAGGGGAAAAAATGAGGATGAGGAGGGATGGGGTGGAGGACTGAGGGATGGGGGATGGGAGGAAAGAGGGATGGGAGGGGATAGAGGAGGAACGATAGGGGAGAGAGGATGGGGATGGAGCATAGAGGGATGGAGATGAGAAAAGAGGGACGGGGATGAGGAATAGAGAGATGGGGAGGGGAGATAAGGTAGGGGAAGGAGAGAGGCGAATGGGGATTGGGAAAATTGGGATGGGGAGGAGAAAGGATTAAAGATAGGCAAGCAGGTAGAGGAATAAGAAGATGAGGCGAATGTGAGAGAAATACGACATTGATTAAGAAGGACGAGGAGAAGGCGAAGGGATTAAAATGAGGTGAGATGGTATGTTCGGGAAACCGTTAAAAAACTCAGGCTAGCGTAAGTGAATACAAGAACAAAGGCACTTCGCATGGGTGTACAATCCCTTGGTAAAAGACGCGGCCGATAAGATCCACGTTAACCTCTCTGACAAGCCTTCGGGAGCATCAGACGACTTCATTCCGCTTATTATTTATCTCAAGCTCTACCCCTT
>NC_051415.1:15899590-15900003 GCF_015228065.2 Penaeus monodon
TTCGCCATGACCTTTATCATCTGGCGTTTGTTTTCTTTGGTGTTAAGATAAGGAAAGATTTACTCCAGCGTTTACCACCAGATCTTAACTCCAACCTTAACGCAATTTTTTTTTTTAACACCGCCTCCAAACATTTCGTGTCACGCACTCCCCTGCTGAATGTTACGCCCAGAGACACCTGCGGGGGTGCGTGGTAACAGCCCGTCCGCCCTGCCATCCGATCACCCTTTCTGCATGTGTGTGGTGTAACTCTAGCTACATAGGTTGGTCCGTCCCGCAATAGCTACTCTTTGTGTGCGAGTTCATATTCCGAGGTTAATTGTTTTTATTGTTCTTTATGATTACTTATACAGTTTACGATTTTTCAATTTTTTAAAATGTTATTATTATGTGTTATTATTCTTTGTTTAATG
>NC_051415.1:15900356-15900456 GCF_015228065.2 Penaeus monodon
GAGAAAAGGATTAAAAAGAAGGCAAAGGCTCAGCGTAGAGGGAAATAAAAGAAGAGCTGAAAAGGCGATTTGATTTCCGAGGTTTAAATCGCATTCGATA
>NC_051415.1:15900483-15900690 GCF_015228065.2 Penaeus monodon
GTGACGATAATTGGTTATGTTTCCCCTGTTTCCGGCAACCGTAAGAAAACACTCAGGACTGTAATTTGTCAGAGACGAAAACAAGCAGTGGGTGTACATCATGGTAGATCCGCGGCCGATAAGATCCACGTTAACCTCTCTGACAAGCCTTCGGGAGCATCAGACGACTTCATTCCGCTTATTATTTAGCTTCAAGCTTACCCCTTA
>NC_051415.1:15902359-15902817 GCF_015228065.2 Penaeus monodon
TTTTTACTTTCGCCATGACCTTTATCATCTGGCGTTTGTTTTCTTTGGTGTTAAGATAAGGAAAGATTTACTCCAGCGTTTACCACCAGATCTTAACTCCAACCTTAACGCAATTTTTTTTTTAACACCGCCTCCAAACATTTCGTGTCACGCACTCCCCTGCTGAATGTTACGCCCAGAGACACCTGCGGGGGTGCGTGGTAACAGCCCCTCCGCCCTGCCATCCGATCACCCTTTCTGCATGTGTGTGGTGTAACTCTAGCTACATAGGTTGGTCCGTCGCGCAATAGCTACTCTTTGTGTGCGAGTTCATATTCCGAGGTTAAATTGTTTTTATTGTTCTTTATGATTACTTATAATCACAAGTTTATCGATTTTTTCAATTTTTTAAAATGTTATTATTATGTTGTTATTATGTCTTTGTTTAATTTAGCCGTCTACTTCTTCATCCGTTTTTT
>NC_051415.1:15902894-15903072 GCF_015228065.2 Penaeus monodon
ACCGCCATATCACGATTAATTGTCAGAGTAGGTCTTTTTCTCCGATGAAATAGATAAACAAGAAGGAAAATTAATAGCGCCAGTTGAAATTAATTTTAGAACACCACAGTGAAAAGAAAAAGAAAGAAAAAAGATTCGAAGACAAAAGAGTTAAAGCGAGACATTTTCTTCCTTCCCT
>NC_051415.1:15903999-15904224 GCF_015228065.2 Penaeus monodon
TAAAGCCACAAAGAAATGCTTCTTTTCACCTGTCGGCTCGGGGGTGGGGGGGGGGTTGCTGGTGGGGATGAAGGGTGGGTTTCTTTGGGGGTGGGAGGGGGGCTATTGTTTGGGATGGACTGTGGGCATTCCCGGGTGGTCTGGGGAGTGGGGGGGGGGGCGGTTGTGTGGGGATTGAGGAGTGGGTACTGGGTGGGTAGGGGCCGCTGTGGGGGTTGTAAGGTG
>NC_051415.1:15904815-15904959 GCF_015228065.2 Penaeus monodon
TAAAGCCTACAAAGAAATGCTTCTTTTCACCTGTCGTGCTCGGGGGGGGGGGGGGGTTGCTTGGTGGGGATGAAGGGTGGGTTTCTTTGGGGGTGGGAGGGGGGCTATTGTTTGGGATGGACTGTGGGCATTCCCGGGTGGTCT
>NC_051415.1:15905775-15905997 GCF_015228065.2 Penaeus monodon
CCGCTTATATGGGGTTCAGTTTGCGTGGATGGAGAATGTGGAGGCGTGTGTGGGGTGGAGTGTGGTGGATACTAGGTAATGGGGAGCCGATTGTGTTGGGGTTTACAGCGTAGGGCTTTTGGGTCCATTGCAGCCAGGGGTTATCTGGCCCAATAGCCGGGGTATCGCGGATGGGTGACCTCGCAAAATACGTTTATCTCCGGGTAACCTTTATCACTCTGT
>NC_051415.1:15906213-15906378 GCF_015228065.2 Penaeus monodon
GAATAGGGCAAAAGAGATTAAGCGAGTAGCTTTTCAACTTTTTTTCTGAATGATTTTTACTAATTATGACATTAAAATGGCATTAAGTATCATCATTTGTCTGTACCGTGGACGTTTGCCCTTCGACCAGTCACAATGAAACACAAAGGTTATAATTTCCTTCTA
>NC_051415.1:15906435-15906501 GCF_015228065.2 Penaeus monodon
TAAGCACCTTTCCCTTCTCTTCTATTTTCTTCTCTCCCCTCCCCCCCTCTCCTAAAAACCCTTCCC
>NC_051415.1:15906780-15906982 GCF_015228065.2 Penaeus monodon
GGAAGCAGAGGTTGTTTCCAGCGCACGAGTCGCATCGATTTTTTATCGCTCACTCACGCCTCCATGTGCTTTATGAGGTAGCATGGTTGTTTATGTCGTATTGTGCCTATTGTTCCCGACATGATGTATTTTCCCCTCTGGGCGTTGGCTCGTGCGACAGCGGAGGGGAGAGATGGCAAGGCTGATTTTGCGCCAGATTTGG
>NC_051415.1:15907170-15907284 GCF_015228065.2 Penaeus monodon
AGAAAAAAAAATATATATTTATATATTTCGGCTTCACTTCTCAAATTGCAGCTCGGGCGTGCTGTAACTGGGACTGGGTACGCTGCAGTATTTATTTTATGGGCCACTTGCTAC
>NC_051415.1:15907497-15907650 GCF_015228065.2 Penaeus monodon
GCTTACCAGCGATCGGAGCAACCTGAGCCGAGGCCATTTAAGAAAGTAGCTTCGGCGGCTCCGGGCGACATCAGGTGACCGCGGGTACGTTTGGTACAGCGCTTCCTTGGCCGGGGCATACCTTGTGGAACGCGGCCGAGGCTTCCCAATTGC
>NC_051415.1:15907939-15908393 GCF_015228065.2 Penaeus monodon
TGTATGCGTCGTGCCGCCCGTTTTATCTCTGATAACAAAGAAGTGGTTCAGGGAAGGGTTATCGCTTACTCCCGAGACTCCACGTTAAAACGCGGGAGGCCGACCGGGCTGCTTCTGAGGGGGAAAAAGGGAGATAGAAGAATGAAATGCTGGTGGAAATTTGAAGTATTGATGGAAAGGAAAAATTATATTAAGTGGCTGGACTGAGAAAATCGGTGTGCAAGGAAGAGTTGGGGGAAGATATAGATGAATTGCGATGGTCACGCACGGGAGAAGAAATGAATAAGGAAGAGCAAGGGAATCCAGAAGGAAAGGAGTTGGAGTTGAGGGCAAGAGGGTACGGAGTTGGCGGGAGGTCGTTAGGCACGGGGAGTGATCAAAAGGGTAATGGTGACAAGGCGGAGTTTTCGTTTGTATGATTTAATAAGGGACTTCGAATTTCTACTGATGTTTC
>NC_051415.1:15909109-15909288 GCF_015228065.2 Penaeus monodon
CGTAAAGAGCAAAACAACAGCGCTTTTCCGGCAAACTGTGTCATCAGCGCTAAATCCCCCAATTTACTCTTCTTTCCAGGTAATGCAGAGGCACGATGACGCAAGAATTACGGTTGACAGAGACGAATTAGGGGCGGGAGGGAAGAAATGCCGCACGCTGCTTCCTCCGTGCGTGAGTC
>NC_051415.1:15909465-15909990 GCF_015228065.2 Penaeus monodon
TAGGATTGTATCTTTGGTTTCCAAGACTCGAATACCGGTAATGTTTTTTTTTTTTACTTTCACGTTGGAGATGTACTGGTTTGCGGTCACGTATTTTGATATCATCTCTTTTTCCAATCGTTTTTTTTTTTCCCCGTTGTCAAAATTTGGTCTCTGAATGTATTCTTGACTACTTGTGTTGACGTTCCATGCTCTTCAAAGAACGGAGAAAAAAAAAACGAAATGTAGAAAGAAAAATGTCATTGGTTTTATTGGGTAGAAATTTACCATAAATAAAGAGAGGAAACCACCAAAAACCTTGCGCACATTTTCTATTTGCAAGCTACGTGAATGAGCGAGATATTATGCAATGCGAAGACAATTGCAGGCACGAGATTCCAATCTTGAGACGAAATTCAAACCATCCCGTTTTTTTTTTTTTATGAGTAACGAAATCGTGACAGGAAAATGACACACGCAAGAGCCTGGCGGACGGCGACTGATGGCGATGATCTATAGTTGAGTTGAGTGGAAACGGGCAGCGGA
>NC_051415.1:15910129-15910252 GCF_015228065.2 Penaeus monodon
CTGGAAAGAAAAAAAAGGTTGAACCTGCGGCACCGTTGGATAAAAGGACAGCGCCAGCAAGGCGTGGTGGAGGCGCCGTGACCCGGCCGTTGCCCTTCGCTCGGAATCCTCGAGTGGGCGTGC
>NC_051415.1:15910403-15910875 GCF_015228065.2 Penaeus monodon
AAAAGATGAAAATAAAAGGGAAAAAGATGAGCAAAGTAAATGAAAGGAGAAGGGAAAAGATAAAAATACATGGAAAGAAATGGAATAATGAAAATTAAAAGAAAAAGAAGGCAATATGAAAATAAGGCGAAAGACAGAAATGGAATGATGAAAATAAAGGGAGGGAAGTGAAGGGAAAACATAAAAATGATACGAAGGAAAGAAATGGGAAAAGAAAAATAAGGGGGTGAAAAGGGAAAGGATGAAAATAAAAGGAAGGAAAGGGATAAATATGAAGGAGGAAAGGGGATAGAAAGAAGCGAGGGATGAAAACAAAGAGGGAAAATCAAGGGAAGAAGAAAAAAAGGGAAAATGTAAAGGAGGAGAAAGGACGGAGTAAGAGAAGAAGGGAAGGAAAACAGAAAGAAAAACAGGAGACGAAACTAGGGAGAACGGAAAATGGTAAAGGAAAAAAAAGTGAAAGATGAGAAAA
>NC_051415.1:15910966-15911357 GCF_015228065.2 Penaeus monodon
AGTGAGAAAATGATGTTTGTTGGAAATGCGGACTGGGGAAGAGTGGTCATGGGAGTTTTAAGAATCGAGTTAAATACTTGAAGCGAGATGAGAGGTTAAGAACGCGTGGGAAATGTTGCAGAGTAACACAAGGTCGAGATTCAGGAATAGATACATGAGTAATAAAGGAAATATAGAAGTTATACCATGAACGAGGAGGATGTAGACAATGAGAGGAAAAGCAAGTCGATAACAAGAAGATGACACTGACGCCTGTTTGGGTTAATATGGGTCGAACCATTTGCCGATAATGCCTTACGTTTCCCAAGGTGATTCGGCCGGGAAGCGGTGGCAGATCGGTGTAACTGTTAACATGACCCTTGACGGCATGGCGGCCGACCCGGGGTCCTTC